>NC_039358.1:24733495-25053042 GCF_003573695.1 Papaver somniferum
CAATGTACACATTAACAACATGTGTATAATTCTGTACACATTAAGAATCAATATGAACTTACCAGTACCAGTCTCGCTGACATCCTTATGCACAAGGTCCTTGACAAATCTGCAGTAGCATACAATCAATAAAAAAAGTTGTTGATGGACATCAACAATAAAAATTAACAAACTAAAATATGTAATAATCAGGATCTTAAGAATTTTACGATGCACTAAAATATATATAATTGGAACATTTACCAACGAAGAAGTAAATACATGTGTACCAATTTGTACACACTGTAACTATACACTTTACTTCTTTAGCTGAAGCATAGACATAAGCAGTTGTGCGCATTCTCCAGGAAGATGGAAAAGAAAATCCCAGCTGAACTGTTTCAACAGTATAACTCATCGAGGACTATGATTATTACTGCTTCAACAGTTCTAGCAAAAAATGTTCGAGAAAAATGATTTTGACACATTAAAGGTTTATAACAACCAAGAGGAACAAAAAACACAGAATGCAAGTATAACAACCGTAATGGGAGTCTCTAATCAATGCCAGAATTAAATATATAGGCGACGCTCAAATCATTTAACATGAAGGTGAATGTTGAAACTTGAAACTGGAAAATGACGGTTTTTCAAACCTTGATCAAAACTAAACGAGTTTTCTTTGTTAAGCAAGCACAACTAAATTCAGATGCAAAATACCCTCGTTAAGTTATAATTATGTTCTGAAATTAACATTTAGCCGCCAATTAAATATGAAATTTCCTAGCTTCCACTAATATATGGTAAACTACCACCAAGTAGATCAAACATTCATGAGAATACAAATCTTAACAAGAAGTAAGCAGGATTATTGAATATGTTAAATGGCCAAAAAATCCAATAAGGTATCATAAGGTTTCATCTTGTAAAATAAACTAGGATTAGTAAGCAATGTCTTTACTTAATAATTACAGCGTCTAACAGTACGAGGTACCTAACAACCACATACCAAATATTCACTTCGGATTCGTCTTACTGGCATAGTAAAATGTTATCTCCAATTGGTGATCAAAGAAAACATGCTAAAGTGATTATAAAAATTACGACCGAGCAGAATCCAGTTCGCTACTGTGAACTGTTGCCAAAAGCAATTCATAAGGCTCTATATAGAACTATTGAAGTGAAAGAGATAAGAAACTACTACCTTGTATATAACTATGGCCTAAAGTAGATGTGATTCCCTGGTACCATCTTAAATCCCATCTTGTTAATAAGATAATTTTCAGAAGTGAATCATAACCCCATCTATCTGATGCGGTAACGGTCTGCACAATTACAACTTACGATGCCTAAAAAATATTTGGTAACAACAAATTAGTTACATGTTTAACAAGAGGAACACAAAGAGCAGAGTAAAGCGACTCTTCTGATTCAGTAACCTTTCTTGAGTCGGGAGGGAGAAGTATGTTTCTATAGTCTGAAAAATGCACGAAAACATCGAACTGCTTTTTTTAGCGACAGATCATGTCCAAAAATGTATAGAGCGGTCAAAATCTCTCCTTTCATCATAGCATCCAACTGGCTCTCACCTTGACGTGGATCCCAACATAGTATCATGTACACAATACCAGTAGAAACATAGTCAAAATCAATATGTGTACAATTATGTACACATTAAGAATCTACATGTGTATAATTATGTACACATTAAGCTTCCCTACTTCTACAGATCATACCAAATTAAAAAAATAAAGTGCACAACAATGTACACTTGTATTATTGGTGCACTAATATGTACATGTAATTTCTGTCATATGTTACTATGTGCCAGCTTATGGTAAACAATAAAACTAAGAAACAGATTAGCTGACCACATAAAGTAAAAGCCAAAATAGACAAGCAATATCATTTTATTCTTAAAACAGGAATGTCTGCTTACGCAGTACTAAAGCTAAGGTTCCATTTCCTCCTCCTAATGGATTTTACTCAAACTTTAGAAGCATACTTATACTCAAACTTGAGAAGCATAGTTATAAAATATACACAACCACTACTTATTTAAAAAAATTTATAACCTTTGTAATCGGATTCTACTACCTAATCAAGTTGCCTATCTTGTTCATGGTTATATGTACTGGCTACTAAATTCAAGAGTGAAAACAGGTGAACCCATGAACTTAATATAGAAAGTTTATACTTACATCAATGTTGAGATATATTCTCATGAATAATTAAATTCATATCAATCATATAACTTATCATAAAGAATTCACATTTAGCACATGATTGCCGTAACCTCCAAACTATATCGATTATCTGTAACAGTGCGTAAATTTATTCCATTCCCTCAAATTTTATAGTTTAAATATGTTGGACCCTACTGTGTTTTGTGTATAATAATTCTAAAGAAATGCATGCACATATACAACATACATCGACAACTTCTAGTTTGGGTAAAATAGGATAGTGGCAATTCTAATTTAGCAACACTGGAACGCCCACTATGGATAATTTAGAAACATCGTATTGATTTACCTATGGAAACAGACATCGATAGCATTTGGATGAGAGCTATCCAAGACTATCACTTACATTTTTACTATATGAGCATACGTCTTCAAATTTTTTAGCCTTGGTACACCACTGATATTAACTCTCCCGCCAACCATTACCATACCAGGATTTATACGCGGAGAGTCTCCAAAAGCAAGCTAGATGATCAGCTTCAATGTCGTGGGATCAACGTCTGCGAAACCGAAATGTACCTCAATGTCGTGGGATCAGCATCTCGAAACCGAGATATCATTGGCATAGTAAAAAAGCTCATGCTTCAATCAATATCAGTATATGTAACAGTGGTTGTGCATCTCACAGCCAAACAGTGAATTCACATTGATAAATGTTCACCCATTACTTAAATCTTCTAATGTTGATAAACTTCCAAACAAATAATTATCTAAAAGTGTGTATTAGCATTTAAATTATCAAAAGTGGTTGTGTTGCCAGCACTACATCCGGTGTTAATTTCATTAAAAGACTCTGAAAGAGTAACCTAATTTTATTAAAAAATCATGATCAACTCAAAATCTTACGCCATGGCCCAATATTATATTAAATTGATAATCAAACAAAACCAATGCTAAATAATCTATATAAAAATCCAAAAATCAAGTAATTAAAAGGAAAAATTGTTGTTACCTCCAAGCAATATCATCTCCTCCAGCACTAAATCCAGAAGAATCATCACGAAAGCAACAATCCGATACTGGGCCTCCATGCATAAACTCACCTTTCAATACGTTAGCATTCGCATCATACAATTTAACACTCTGATCAAAACAAAAAAATAAAAAAAAAATGATTAACACCTAATAGAAAAAAACAAAACTAGGTTAGGTTCAATTAACTTACATATGCTTTTAAATTAGGGATTTATGGTAGTGTTGATGCCGATTATATATGAAAATTGAGACCTAGTTGATTTTGACAGAGAAGTTATAGATCCAAATATAGAGATGAGACTAAATTCACATATATCAGAAATTGAAAGATGAAATTAACAAAACAATAACAAAATTCAACAAAAACAGTTCTAGAACACATAAAAAGTAAACCATAACCTGGAAGAGTTGAATTAGATATGAAACTTACTTTTATTAACATATGCAATCATATCTTTTTCGTTCAACTCTTTCAGTTAATTGTAACTAAACTCACTCTTGAGATTTACATATGGGCGAAATTAAACAACACAAAATCTGTGATCTTCGTAAATTTAATGAGAGATTAAGGACTAAATGGAGTTGAATAAACTAAGGCAGAGATCTCCATGATCATATCAAACCTTAGAAAATAGAAGAAAAAGGAGGAGGAAGAAGGAGGAGGAGGAGGAATAAGAAGAAATGAAGAAATCCAATCGCCTCTGTCTCCATTTCTTTCTCCGAAAAATCCAAGATCTAAAAAATGAATGGGAAAACATCAAAAGGATAATTATGGAAATAAGAAAAACCGCATTTTCTAAATCGGCAGAAATTTGGACTAACTCGTAGAAATCTGGACTAAACTGTTCGCGCGTTTGAAAAATAGGACTAACGAGTACTAGGCCTCTGAGGCTTGGACTAGAGCGTCCAAAGCCCAGTAACTTTGGGACTAAACGTCAATTTCTACTTCCATTAACTCTAATAAGGAGGAAGTCAGGGGTTCGATCCCCGCGTAAAGGTTTGTATTTTAATTAGTTGTATAGAGGGGTTTGGCGGGGTTGGATCTAGCAGTGGGGCTAGTCCAACCGGCTGTATTTGGGTGGGGGCCTGGATCCGGCTTTAGCCTAGCAAAAAAGAAACAGCTTTCCATTATTTCCTGTTTTTGAAAACAAAAAAAAAAATAAATGAAAATGACAAATTGTTGTTTTTTTTGTTCTTCTTATTTTTCTTCTCCTTGAATTAAGGTACCTCATGACTATGGTAAAATAAAGGTGGTATGATCTCTTCAAACTTCTCTTCCATGGTTAATTTTTCCCTACTCAAACATTCAATTTGGATGTCCAAAATAAATAGTAGGGTCGTCTAACGCATAGGATGGAATGGTCGACCGCCCCAGGCCCAATTTTTAGAGGGGCCCAAAAAAATTAATCTACTCTATGTAATGTGAAAATTACCACCAAACCCATTTTTTGTTTTCCTTCCACTGTGAAACCGACGGCCAAAAAAAAACTCACGATCGCATCCATTTTCGGTGATAAAATTATGCACAGACCCATATTTTAATGTTTGATGTTTTCTTCTTTTTTTCCTTTCGTATCTCTTTTATAAACAAAACACCATTAACAATTTTCTTTTGATACCTTCCTATCTAATTCAATCAAAATCAAACCCTAGAAGACATAACTTAAAATTCAATTCAATCTTTTTTTTGTTTTATTCAATTTGATAAAACTCATTTTAGATCTGGAAATTATGATCGAGAACTAGATGATATGGTTCTTAGAGAGACCAATTGGTATTTGTAGGACTATAAATAATATATTGGTCCTACAAATAATATATCTGAACCACTACAATATAATAGGAAATACCAATTGGTCCTACAAATAATATATTAGAGAGAGTCTAGTCCAGTTGACCTAGTCAATTGTCTGTTTGGTCCTATTTGGTAATATAAATTATAGTTTGGTCCTACGGTGACATCATGGATGATGTAATTGTCATCTTGTAGTGACAGAAATACCCTTTTAGATTAGGACCATATATATAGTCAAAAAGTAAGAGAGAAGAAATCATTCTCAGATTTGCTTTCTCTCTCCTATATTTTCAGATCTAGAATTTCTCTCTATTTTTTTTCTTTTTTATTTTCTTCCTGCTAGTGATGAAGAAGATGAAGATGATGATGAACGATTCTCTCTTCTCTCCATTTTTTTCTCTTCTAGTGATGAAGAAGATGAACGATGATGATGATGATGAATACGATGAAGTTTTGCGTTTTTTTTTTTTTTGATGTTTTGCTTCTGTTTTGATGATGAAGACGGTGGGGATGAAGATTCTGCTGCTATTTATGATGATGATGAACCTTTATCATCTTCACATGCTTGGGTAAGTTTCGGATCTACAAAAGAATATGAAGATGACGGAGTTCATTTCTGGAATGATCTCTGGTTTGTGATGAAGATTTTGATGTTTTTTCGTCTGTTGTTCCTGCTGATGATGGAGAGGATGAAGATGAGTTGCTGCTGCTGATGAAGAAGATGAAGATGTCGGAGTTCATTTCAGGAATGAACTCTGGTTTGTGATGAAGATTTTGATGTGTTTTCTTGATGGAACGAACTCATCTTCTACTACTGTTGTTGTTGTTGTCAAAGATAGATATGTTGATGTTAAAGATTTAATTAGGTTTTTGTTTTTCTTGATGTTTGTTGCGATTGGTGATGAAGATGAAGACGAACTCAAGATAGATCTGCTGTTGTTGAAGATTTAATTAGGTTTTTTGGTTTTCTTGATGTTGTTGTGATTGGAGATGATGATGAAGATGAACTCGTCAAACCCTAGAAATCTGTTGCTGCTGTTGAAGATGAAGATTTATGCGTTTTGTTGTTGCTGCTGTAGCTTAAGATGAACTTCATTCTTGTAATGAACTTCATTACTGAAATGAACTTCATTTTTGGAATGAATTCTGCTGTTGATGAACATAATCGTTTATATAGGTTTTTATCAGAAGTTCATTCCAGAAATGAACTTTGGTTTATATAGGTTTTTATCAGGAGTTCATTCCAGAAATGAACTCTGGTTTATGTAGGTTTACGAGGAGTTCATTTCAGAAATGAACTCTGGTTTATATAGGTTTTATGAAGGGTTCATTCCAGAAATGAACTCTGGTTTGTTCTTAATAATGAAATTTTTGTAGAATTTTAATGAAATAATGAAGTTCGTTCATATGTGATTTAATGTGGTTTTTATTAGGTTTTCATTTGTAAGAATGAACTTTGATGGTTCATCACACATAATGAACTGCTACAAAAAAATAAGTAAAAATTAACACAGAAGGGTATTTTTGTCTGTTTTATATTTTTAAATAATTATCGACCAAACATTAAAGGCGTTTCGCAAAAGGACCAAATAGACATGGGCCCACCTAAAAAGGGACCAAACGATATTTTTCCCACAATATTATGCCAAAACCAGTGTACGGCTCCGTATTACCCTTTTTCAAATTTTTTTAAAACCTATTATAGGGGCTCTAAACATTGGGTTTTGAGGGCTCACAAGATGACAAAATCGGGTTATGAAATAGTAATCAACAAAACCCCATATCCAACTATTTTTTGTAGTGGCTAAATTACCCTCCATGAATTATAAAATTAAATTTATTACCTTCTCCTTCTCTTTTCATTCATAAATCATGATGGAGATGATGATTATAATTTCATCATGATGAAGACGATGATCATATACAAAATACTAAATCTATTATCTTCTTATTCTCTTTTCATTCATAAATCATGATGAAGATGAGGATCATAAAAATATCCTATTATTCTTCTTTCTCTCTTCTTATTCTCCGTCGCGATGAAGAAGACGATCACAAAAAGAAAAAACTAAGAAAACCCATCACTTATTTTTGCTTTTGAAAACCCCCAAATTTGAACTATAAGCTAACCTACGGTTGGGAAAATTCATACTTCCCAACCGTACGTACAAGTTACGGTATGAAAGTATGATTTTTTCAAACCGTAGGATTTTTGAACCCAGAATATACGGTCTGGAGTTCTTAACTCCAAACCATAGACGGTGCGTACGGTTGGGTTTCTCAACCGTAGACAGTTCTGAAACTATTTTTTCAAAAACCTAATTCGATCCATTCCGCCTATCCATGCATTAAAACTAATGAAATAAGATAGGTTTTTTGATTTTTACCTTATTAAAGTCATTGCGGGCGGATTAAGTGGTGTTAACCGATAATAAATTATTTTGAGAATTGATGATTAATTGAAGAAATAGGCGATGGAGGTGATGGGGAAGAAGAAAATGGAAGAGTTAAAAGGAGAGGAATGAAAATAAATTAGTTTTAGGTTTCAATGTTTAATAGGTTAAGGATATTTTAGTATTTTTCTTATGAATTAGGTTCTCTTATCTTCATTGTAGGATATTTGAATCCTTAGGAGTCCTCAAAACTCTTTTCTTGGAGCCCCTATAATAGGTTTCTATTTTTTTTCATAGCCAATGACAAATCTAATGCGATGGGAAAATGAGCAGATTTGTCCATCTCTACCCCACAATGTGACCGCCAAACCAAGAAAATGAATGGACAACGGCTCAAATATAGGGCTATGTTTGGTATAGTTTTTAGAAATCATTTTTTGTTTAAAAACAGTAAAATTGGAAAACACTAAAAATACATGTTTGGTAGATATGTTCGCTAAAATCAAAGATATAATGGCTTGGTGGATGAATTTATTGGGTCCAAGGACATAACTTAGTGGCATTCCATCAACTCCAATAAGGAGGAAGTCAGGGGTTCGATCCCCACCGTAGATATTTGTATTTTAATTAGTTATATAGAGGGGTTTGGCGGGGTTGGGTCTAGCAGTGGGGCTAGTCCAACGGCTGAATTTGGGTGGGGGTCTGGATTCGGCTTTAGCCTAGAAAAAGAAAAAGATATGTTCACTAAAAATAGCTTTCCATTGTTTCTTGTTTTTGAAAACAACAAAAAAAAAATGAAAATGACAAATTGTTGTTTTCTTTTTCTTCTTATTTTTCTTCTCCTTGAATTAAGGTATCTCAGGACTACGGTAAAATAAAGTGGTATGATCTCTTCAAACTTCTCTTCCATGGTTAATTTTTCCCTACTCAAACATTCAATTTGGATGTCCAAAATAAATAGCAGGGTCGTCTAACGCATAGGGCGGAATGGTCGACCTCCCCAGGCCCAATTTTTAGAGGGACCCAAAAAAATTAATCTACTCTATGTAATGTGAAAACTACTACCAGACCCATTTTTTGTTTTCCTCCACTGTGAAATCCACGGTCAAAAAAAATTCACGGTCGCACCCATTTTCAGTGATGAAATTATGCACAGGCCCATATTTTAATGTTTGATGTTTTTTTTTCCCTTTTGTATCTCTTTTATAAACAAGAAAAGTATGAAGACGAGAACACCATTAACAATTTTCTTTTGATACCTTCCTATCTAATTCAATCAAAATCAAAACCCTAGAAGACATAACCTAAAATTCAATTGAATTTTTTTTTTGTTTTATTCAATTTGATAAAACTCATTTTAGATCTGGAAATTATGATCGAGAACTAGTTGATACGGTTCTTATCGAAGCAGGGGAGAGTCTCATCAAATCAAAGAATGGTTCAAGCTGGTGGCGTCTTGCATTATCCGTGGTGCGGGATTGCAATGAATTAAACCGGTGGTTGGTTTTGAAGGATTAAGAAATGGTTGGAAGTGAACTAGAACTCAAGTCAAGGACTGGTGGGTGTATCTCGGATTTGATTTACAACAGTGAAGAGAATGAAGTGATTAATGGTGTTATGTATCTCAACGAGAGCTGTTCTTGAGATAAAGAAGACTTGATTGATGAGTTTGTTCACATGGGTTTATGTTAAATTTGTACTGCCAGGTTCTTGTACTCGATTTGGAGATTATTGATGCTCTCAGATTTCTGAAATGGGTGCTGGCTTAATTGGTTTTCTTTGATTCGATGATGGAGCTGTCTGCTTCCGTTGATTTCAGCGAGAAGACTCGGGGAAGGAAGGTATTACTACTCTTAGAATCATATCATCGTTTCAAATCCCTTTTGGAGAATTGATTACCAAAGATTTGCATTGAAAATGAGTTTTGATTTCCCAAATGAATTAATTTTTGATTTTACCTGAAATCAAGTAAGAATCTGATTCTAGGTTTTACGAAAAGCCATGGATAAGTCAGGTGCTCTGGAGTAGATCAACCAGATGTTCCCTACAAGTTATTATTGATTCTAATTTCTTTCAATTCAATTCGGAGTTTATTTTTTGGTTATGAACTAAAATTTGCATGTGTTTGGACATGTTTTGCTTAAATTAGTTTAAGAATTGAGATCTACAAGCCGATAGACAAGAGCAATGGATATATCTTTGCTGGTATAGATGCGAGTGCAGTCAAGTTCAGCAAGATTGCAGTTCATCCTTTTGATTAGGACTACTATAGATATCCTTTTCTCTTTCCCTTACTTTAGATTCACATAGAAAGTGTTGCTTCTATTTTGCTTTTGCTGGTTAGGTGTCAATATGTTGCTAGCTAGATTGTTTGAGTTGGTGGTTTTGATTGATAGTCTTACTAATATCTTTTAGGGATTTCCTTTCACCTGTGTGTATACATTCAAAAAATTTCCTTTTCCTAAGTTGGTGGTTTTGGCGCATCCTAAAAGTTTACATTACTCAGCATCTTGAAGTATGCAATATTATGTTGGAAATTTAGGGCCTGCAATGTCATGTACTAATGTTCACATTTCACACAAATGGCACTTGTGTGCCTATCATGTTGTTTATATTTGTTAGGATTCTTTTTTAGGACTCCATGCTTATATTCAACCATTTGATAGTGTACCCCATTCTTATACTGACGTTCTATCTCATGGACAGTCAGTGTAGTACGTTACTTGGGTGGACGTGGGGGCTAGATTAACTACAACGAAGTTGATTTTCTTGTATTGAAAAACCTATTGCTGAACTAAATTATGTGCCACTTATTCAATAGATTCAGAGTGAGATTAGTCGGTTTGATGCAGGGATACTAATTGCAGTTCGTAAACAGGTTTTCTGTTTTGTTTCCTTACAGCAATTTTCGAATTCGCAAGTCTTGAGACAACTGAGTTTAGCTCAATAGAGGGAACAAATGGAGGTGCTGAAATGCTGTTGGCTGTGTGTCAATTTTCAACGGCTAAGAGATTGAGGGAATGGTATTGAATCGGCAGTATTGTTGTGGCAGAAGTGCGGCCGAAATTGGAAGCCACGACAACAGATTGAAGGTTTGAGCTGAAATGAAGTGTTGTCAATTAGATGTATGCTAGGATTGAAATGTATGAAACCTACAGGGAAGGAGTTGGTTTTTCGTGCTCCTGGTGGTGTTAAACTAAGGCTTGAAGGTGTCTGTGTTGGTAATGCAGTCAAATGGGACCAAGAATGGAAGCTGTGGTGATGCTATGGCTGTGACAGAGTGAGCTGTAAAATGGTTGAGGTGTTGTCAAGAAGGCGTGATTCGAATGGATTTGCTGGTGATTAATAGGTGCAAGCAGTATTATTGCTTTTGGGAGCTCGACATGAACCTATTGCTGCGCGTAGTGTTGAAATTTCTTTTTTATTGGTTGAGGTTCTGGTGTTGGTAGGTTGTACAGGTGGTGTTGGTCATATTGGTTGAATAATTTGTAGCCATCTACAATTATGCAGTCCCCAAAATGGTTGCATAACACGTTATGCAGCTATTATTGTAGGTGCATGACAAGTTATGTTGCCTTTAATTTTTGCATGACTTGTTATGCAGTCCAGAGAATGGTTGCATAACACGTTTTGCAACTACTTTTTTGTTAGTATTGAAACCAACAAAAAAAAGGTTGCATTACTTGTCATGCACCTACAATAATATCTGCATAAAATGTTATGCAGTCGAGAAAATGGATGTATAAAGCATTATGCAACCATATTTTTGTAAGCACTGAATTAAAAAAATTGATGTATAATCTTTTATGCATCCAAGGAAATGTATACATAACATGTTATGCATAAATTAATAGATGCATGAACCAAAATCTGGTTGCATAATGTTTTATGCATCTTTTGTTGTGTCTGCATAATGTATTATGCATCATTGTCTGCATAATGTATTATGCATCATTTTTGGTGGCTGCAATGATATTGTTAGCAAAAAATCACCTCCGATTTTTCTTAAAAGAACAATCACCTCCGATTTTTTAGCAAAAAACTTAAATTTGATATTGTTGTTTGTACTCGTTGTGTAGCTCTCTTAAAAAGATTTCCAATGATATAAAATTTGTAAAATTTCAAGGTGTTGTTTCTTAGATATGTTATATCCAAGTTGCGTTGTCAATTATACCCCTGATGCATAACATGTTATGCAAACACTTTTCAAAATTTCATATAATTATGGGTGTCATGAAAGAAAAAATAATCTTGGACCTGACAATAAAAATATTATTTATTTTGGACCTGCGTCTAATTTTCACCTATGTAATTTGCCTAGATAGAAAACCTCATGTTCAGAGTATACTCCGGTGAAATGAGATACGGTACAAAAAGTACACATTTTAAGTAGTCTGTTAACAAGTGGGTTAATGATTTATTGTCTCTGTCAATAGTATACAAATGTTTGGACATTAAAATTTAACGTCCTAATGTATCAAACTAGGTACAATTTTTTTAGTAAAAATACTTACAATAATATGTTCTAGCTCAATTCAAACGGATCAAACTCAATCCCATTCGGTATGTGCGAGCTTGCAGTAATCCTTACCAATTTTCCCAAGTGTTAGGGTAACAAATTTATAACTTAAACTTCAAACCATTTTCTTTATCGAAAAAAATCTAAGGCTAATGAGTTTCGAATTCGGATCACTAGTATCTTCATCAAATGGCTTTAAACAAAATTTTTGTGTTTAATGACTTTATACCATTTTGTGTTATGCTAACAATATATTTTGATGGGAATATGTATATGTAACGTTTGAATCAAGAAAGATCGGTTGCCACCTATCATCTACGTTTTCCATATCATATGTAGAAAGGCCCTTATTTGAATCTTCCCCTCGAGCCCTTAAAATATCAGAGACTGCCCTGATAAATAGTATGGACTGTGTTGTTGTAGCTTATAACTATTTTTTGAAACTATGTTTTCAAAAACGATTTTATAAATTTCCTACCGAACACCTTTTTAAAGTATAATAGAAAATGAAAAAAAGGAAAAGGGGTATATTTCAAAAACGGTTGAAAATAATTTTTGAAAACTGTTTTTGAAAATGGTACCAAACAGGCCCTAAGAGTTTTCCCATCTCATCTCGAATTGAACCGACAGTCTTAACATAAGAGGATCGGTGTAATTAGTGATGATCGTTGTTAACTAGGTAGAGCGTCGGCTTTAATTGGAACGAAAAAACGTCTCTTACTGAACCGATTGATCCTCTACCAGTCGGTAACGGCTACGTTCATCCAACGTCCATCATTAACTTCCCTGTAAATTCAAACAATTTGAACTTCAAAATCACACCCTCTACACCTTCTAATTCCAAAAAGTATTATATTTTCAACTCTTTAACTCTTATTCTCCAGAAAAATGGGCAGTTCATCACAAAACCAAAATATTTCAACAGAAAATGTTTCTCAGCAGAAAACTCACGGTCTAAAGTATAGTATTGATGAAGATAAAGCTATTTACAGAAGTTATTTAATATTTACTCGTGATTCTATCAATGGTGTTCAACAACATCATAATACTCTTTGGGGATTTTTTTTAAACAGTTTTGTTAGGAAACTGGGAATATAGAAAAACGTGATGCTTCGGGTTATCGACTCGTGTTAATGCAATCAACAAAGATGTCAACTTATAGGTTGCTTTGATAATGCAAATGGCTCGTCAAACAGGGAGCGGTAAAATGGAAGTCGATTTGGTAAGTCGCAAATGGTGGAATTGATTTTTAAAACATGTTATCTTTGTCGTAATAACTATTTAAAAAAATATTCTAACTGCAACATTAAAAAACTCGAGATGAATGGCAAAGAAAAAAGTCTTCAGGTTTCAAACACGAAGCATGCTTTCACATCCTCAAACAGCTGAACGGATATAACCTCGATCTATTAAAAGGATATAGCATGTTTTCACATCCTTAAACAGTTGAACTGATATAACCCCGATCTGTTGAAAGGATATCAAGTACCAAAGGAATCACCTTACGAAACCACAAATGTTTCTCAACAATCTGAGTCTCTTTATTCTTTACTATGTATTGAATTACGAAGTACAACACTTAACTATGTATTTAGTTACTTGATTATATGTAGGATATATGTGCGGTTTCATCCTAGGAAACTATGTATTATTACATTGGTTTAAGGAAGTAGATGCATGAACTTGTTTCATAGTCGAAAGGGAAATCATAAGTGTGATGGTATGGTTCTTCAATGAATAATATTTGGATGGCTAATGCAAGATGACAAGGTAGAACATATCTTAACTATCAAGGTGTATCCGGTCATAGCCTATATTTAATAGACGAAGGCATCCAAATACACCACAATCTTTTAATATCAACCTATAAGTCTGATACCAAGTGTGATCGTCTATGTACAAAGTCGAGACAATACGACAACTTTATATTCACTTGAAAACAGTTACGGTCCAAAACCGATTTACTGTAAGATCAATATCAAGTGATTAGGATTAACATACAAGCGTATTTACTTTATTATAATATAAAATAATTATAATGTGGAAGGAAATTAAATAACACAACACAATATTTTTTTAACGAGGAAACCGCAAATGCAGAAAAACCCTGGGACCTAGTTCAGTTTCGAATACTCTCAGAATTAAGACGTTATACAAAGAACATAAGCCAACTTCGTATAGTTGAGACCAAGTAAACTACCCCTAGTTACTTAGTTCCCTCAGTATCCCTGCGTCTTCGACCTTTTGGTCACGCACGTGAATCTTAAGACATAAATTATTATCTCAAGTTGCTTTACTCCTTTTGATCGTATTCCAAACAACAAAGAAATTAAATTGTTTAACTCAATCTTTGGTAAAAGATATGTCTTAGTTGTTGACAAAGGATCTTCTGTTTAATCTAATAAATTCCTTTGTCTAGTTAGATCAATCAAAAATTTAATTACCGAAATAATCAATTTTCCAAATTGCAATCAATCAATATAGTATTAAAATAGTAACTATAAAGCAATGTTGATCTTACACAACTAGATAATCATAAGTCTATCAAAGATAAACAAGATCTAGTTGGATCCCAGTCGATCAAGGTGTGTGCACGAATCACGAGATACGAAAACTAATAAGAAAATCTTCTTCGTCTTTAAATCTTCAATTGCCTTCTTAATAATCCGCACAACACAAACTTGAATCCTCTTGTGATCAATCACACACAGAACGTAGTCTGTTAACAATGGATTATCACAAGATGTCATTAGATCCGACAATGGTTCTAATGATCCCGTTGACTTTGATCTAGTTTGAGTGACCCTTATGTCAGAAGAGAGGGTTCTCAAGAATAATCAAACTAGGTGCAATCAAAGTTTCAACAACCGTTATCCAATCAAATCAATAATCGAAAACTAAAATAACAATGAAATTATTTAGTTTCCCACCAGCGGTACTCGTAGAGCTTCTTGATCCTACAAAAGTCTTTAAACGAGCGGTCGTAAGAAATTTTTCCTAACTAGGGTACTTTCCTTTCCGGATAGACGGATCCACCAGAAACAACACGAATGAAGTTTGTCTGTCTCTTAGGATAGTTTGCAAGAAATGCAAACTCAAGTATTTATAGACCAAGATTGTTTGGACAACAAGGAAATTCGAAAACCGAAAATATTCTCAAGATGTGCATTAAAGTACCTAATATCGGTTTTCCTATTTCCACTTAAATGTCAAACAATATTTCTGAAATCTCTCTTAGAAAACTTCTATTATTAGTTTAGCACATTAACTAATAAACCTTTTCCAAATGATATGCTTTAATTGCTAGTAATGAAAACATATATACTTGAAAATCATAATTAAATGTTTTTCAGTATTTCGGTTTGGATCACCTTGAGCATCAAGTAATATCTTTGAACAATTAATGATTAGAGTTATGCACATGTTCAAATAATGTCTACATCTAGAAGTTTTCTATCTAAGCAAACCCTAATTCCAAAATCACACAAAATATAAAGAAATATGTGAATATTGGAAACTCGGTTTTGCTCTTGGGATCGGTTATACCATGACTCACAATATAGGTTGTGAACGGTTATACCATGCTTCCCAATGTAGGTTGTGACCGGTTACACCTTGCTTCCCAAAGTAGGTTGCGATCGGTTACACCCTGAAAAAGTTGGGGTCTAACAACGCCACCCAATATTTCTCTAAGCAATCTGTATGGACTAACTCCGAAATACTTTGCTAGAGAATCAACTAGACAGTCAGACTCAATCTAGATAAAAGTATCTCAAGGAGTTAATATCTCTCTCTTGGTTTGATTTTTACTCAAGCTAAAAACAATAGCGAGTCTTTATCAAATACAAGGAATACTTGGACGGTACCAAAGACCATTGTCCAAGGATCAATCAATATCAATCAACAACCAAAGGTTGGATTTCCAATTGACGATCACGAACGCACAACCTGTATTATTTCAATTATATAAAATATAATGCGGAAAAGAAATAACACAGACACCAGAAATTTTGTTAACGAGGAAACTGCAAATGCAGAAAAACCCCGGAACCTAGTCCAGATTGAATACACACTGTATTAAGCCGCTACAGACACTAGCCTACTGCAAACTAACTTCGGACTGGACTATAATTGAAACCCAATCAGTCTCCCACCGATCCAAGGTACAATTGTACTCCTACGCCTCTGATCCCAGCAGGATACTGCGCACTTGATTACCTTAGCTGATCTCACCCACAATCAAGAGTTGTTGTAACACAAAATCACAGACTTGATCACAAACAGATCTGTCTCACACAGAAAAGTTTATAAGAGGATAAATCTGTCTCCCACAGATAAACCCTAGGTTTTGTTCTGTCTTTAGATATAAAATCAAGGTAACAGGAACCAATTGATAATTCGGTCTTATATTCCCGAAGCACATCCTCGATTAATCAATCACCTCTCTACAATCCTTCCTGACTACACAAGCGGATTATCGAGGAATCACAAACAGTGAGACGAAGATGTTTGTGACTTCTTTATCTTGCCTATCAGAGAACTATCACGATATCAAGCCAACAATAGATTGTACTCGTACGATAGAAGATGCAAGATCAGATCACACAACTACGATAATGTAGTATCGGTCTGGCTTCAAAATCCCAATGAAGTCTTTAAGTCGTTAACCTGATTTTAGAGAAAAAAAATCAAAGGTTAATAGAGATCGACTCTAGCGGGCGCACTAGAAGCACACAGACGTGTGGGGATTAGTTTTGCACAATGCTAGATGTCTCCTTTATATAGCCTTCAAATCAGGGTTTTGCCTTAGTTACAAAGCAATCCATATTCACCGTTAGATGAAAACCTGATTTAGATTCAAGCTAATATTTCTCAACCGTTAGATCGAAAACTTAGCTTGTCAACACTTGGGTAGACGTTTACTGGGTTCGTGAAAACCATGCCCAAACGTGTACGTGTATGTTAGTTCAACATAGTAACCCAAAAGGTTAACCATATGAGCATTTCATATTAACCTTGTTCTTCTTCACCATAACTAGTTCAATTGACTCAAATGAACTAGTTAAAGAGTTGTTCAATTGCTATGAGATCTTATGTAACTACACAAGACACAATTGAAACAAAGATGATTCGATTCGATTGAATCGGCTTATGAATATTATAGCCACGGTTTGCATAAAACATTCCTTAGTAATTTAATGTTTCATGTTCAGAGCACATCTTTAGATCATAACCTCTTAAGTTCACAAACAAGTTCGCGGACTTAAGTTAATCGGTTGAGTTTTCCAAACTCAGCAGAAATTCTCGGGATGAGAACTTCCGCCAGTTCGCGGACTTAGCACACAGACGAGTTTTGGAAAATCCCAGCAAAAATTATCGGTCGAGAACTTCCGACAGTTCGCGGACTTGGCAAGCCAATTCCATAATCCTCCCGATTTCTCTTGATCAACAAAGTTTGAAAACTTCGGTTCAAGGAATACATGGTTATGTAATCTAAACTCTCATTTCAATCATTAAGACATTCTCAAAGGACGCTATGTATCCGTTATTCACAGACCGATTCACGTTAGAGAAATTCTCAAAGTGATTGAAACTTTTCATGACTTTCGTCACTAGGTGAAGATAAACTTGATCAAAGCGAAACGCTTTACCAACACACGATTTCGAGATAAAAGATAAGCAATGAATGCTCAGCTCGAAATGTCAAATGTGTATGATCTAGTCTATATAGCATATGACTTTTGTCTCATAAGAAGTAGGAGATAGAAGAGATAGACTTTTGAGTGATAGATAAGTTCAAGTCTCCACATACCTTTTTGTTGATGAAGTTCCACGGTTCCTTGTATAGATCTTCGTCTTTGTATGATGAATTTCCATGAAGTCCTTGAGATCAACTACACTTTTCTATCCTAGTCCGAGACTTAGCTATGTAAGCTAGAAATCAAGACTTATAGTTTTGATCACTAACACTGACAAACATGCTTGAGATAGCAACGCATGCGAGGTTGACCGAGCTATGCTCTAACAATCTCCCCCTTTGTCAATTTTAGTGACAAAACTATTAATACATATGGAATACAAAAAATATAAACTTTAGTGGCTCCTATTCCATAGTCTAATCTTCAACGTTCCTTGAAATCTTCGTCCTTCCAAGTACTTCAATGATCCCAAAGGTTGTAAGTTTAGCACTATCGTTGTTGAAGATCCGTATCTATAACAATGAGAGAAATCGAGATTCTTGATCATTATTATACAGTGTCATAGTATTATTATATAACATCAAAGTCCAATTGTATCACGACTTTAACAATAATACTACGGTGATATGTATCACCCCCCCTTAGTCAATACTCCATCTCGATCATGGAAACCACTCCCCCTTACACAATGATCCGAAAAACATATGTATTTGTAGTGTGAACTACAATATTTCTCCCCCTTTTTGTCAATAAAATTGGCAAAGGTACAAGAATGGGATCATAATGAAATTTCCATAAGAGACATTTCATGACCAAAATAAAAATACATACCAACTTAATTTAGATGCAATCTAATAGCCGAAGCTAACAACATTCGTCAAGGAGTTTTAAGATACAAGATAACCCCTATAAAATTTCACAGCCGCACTCCCCACAATATATTACCATTAAGCACAAGTTCAAAAGAACTCTCCCCCATTTGATGTCATTCTCGAGAGAACAACAAGAGCGACCTTTATTTCGAAAGAAAAAAAGGATTTTTTACTGGACACCAAAAACCATAGGAATGATTTTCTATATCCAAAGCTCAACCAAATTAATCACAAGTAAACCCATGATTAATTCAATTGGAATACGCAACTGAATCAAACCACAAAAGTGATCAATTTAATTGAAAGTGCTCAACATAAGTAAACTCACGGAGCTACGACTGAGTCAATCACACGGAGATGACTAACTTAACCGTTCAAATACTCAACAGAAGGAAAACCTTACGGAATATATGACTGCATTCGATTGGTTCCTTATGGTCCTTCAAGGTAAGCACAGCAGACACGGATTCAGGAATGAAGAGAGACAACGAGTGTCGACCACCACGAATCGTGACGCTGTCCTCCCAGGGCCTGTGTTTATACCGACCGCACTTTAAAGGAACGGGGGTCAATATCCTCCCCATTCACTGCCCAATGCCAATGTCGCCAGAAACCAAAGAACATGATAGTGTAGCCTTTCATATACTCAACACAAGAACTTGTGGAATATATGAAAACTCAACTAGATTAATTACAAGAGAACCTATAATTAATTTAATTGGAACACAAACAACCAAATTAATCACCGAAGTAATCAATTTAATTATTTTGGGCTCAACATAAGAGAACTTATGGAACCCTGACTAAGTTCATCATAGAATATGATAACCTTAACCGTACATGTACTCGATATAAGAAAGAAGACTTATGGAGTACTAACTAAATAACCAAATTTAGTTGATTAATTTAGTTCCTAATGCTCGACATATAGCATCTTATGGAACAACCAACAAAGCCAAGGTAAATCGAATTAGTTGTAAGGTGCTCAACATAAGACACACAATGGAGCCTTCACGGTAAAACATAATAAAATAGATCAATGAAGATCAATACCGTGGATAACATATAAGGATCTATAATATTTTCCATCATAACAACATAATAGACTTTATCCTTGTTGAACAAAAGATTTTATCCTATTTTCCATCAAATACATGACTGCATAGGCATAACTTTTGTATATGTCAAAAGTCCATTCGTCCTTTCATCAATACGAATACCGATTCATAACCGACTTTACTTTTGACCGCAATATGGGATCTTCAAGTTCATGGACGCAAACAATACATATCCCATAAAAATATTGCAATATCACAAACCATTAAAATACTGCAATAAACATCATCCTCTAAATATTTTTAGAATTTAAAAACCAATAAACCTAAAAAAATATAAGAAGATGAAAACAAAAAATAGTTATGTGTAGTAACAATCGTCGCTATTCAAAACTCTAGTAATCCTTCTCAAAAACAAGAATAAATTCTCATAAGAAGTTTCCTAGGCACCAAGACAAACTCGTAATGCACATATAAGATGATTTGTCCTTAGAGAGTAGAATCAATCTTTTTCGCCCGGATTTATACCAAGAATAGCTACCAAAGGCGTATAAAAATATTTTCAAAGAAGAACATACAAAGTCATTAACGACCATGCACCATAGTTCACATAAAATGATTGTGAACATTCAAGAATCCCATAGTAATGCGTACTACTGCCCATTCTTGAACTTCCTTCTTTGTGATTCACCAAAAACATTCTTGTAAAAGCTACAAATGATCTTAGAAGAGTACTACTCCATGAATCCAAGTGCCCAAGTCCAAGAGAAGTGGAACAAGTTCAACGAAATGGAGCAAAACACTCAAAAACAAGATACAGGACAAATACCAATCTTAACTCATCCAAATTCAAGGTTTCTCATCTCCATTTTGAAGAGAATTCAAAAAGAAAGAGAATGCAAAAATAATGAGGTCATTCCGAGTTCGGACGAAGAAATTACGGCCAAAACAAGTTTACCGAATATCGACGTCTACAGACAAGTATGCATAAGGGTTTGCAAACGAATTTTCATGACTTTGAGCAGTTTGCAAACTGGGTTTGCGAACTTAAACCCCTGGATTTTGATTTTAAAATATGTTATGCATACTTGGTATGTCTACCATGAAGTCCAAACATCCCGAACTATTATTTTCAAACCTACACATATAAGAACCTTAAACACAGATCAAGTTAGGTAGAAATGAACGATAAGCTAGGTACACAGATCATTATAATTACTCTAAGAAAATATAAATAAAAATATTGCTCAAGTTTATAGACATACCTTTTTAGATGAATTCAATCGAATTCTACCACCTTACCGAACATAATCTGTGTGCCCCAATTCTTGTGTTTCCCTCACCGTATACAAAGCAGGGCATTCCTTGGTGAGGATGCACCTTTCAACATAATCAAGTTGTGTTGAGGTGAACAAAGTCTTGCTCACAATGGCACCAAGAAAGAGTTTCTTTCCAACAACTCTTAAATCTTGTAGTGTTGAGATACACCCAAGCAACTGTTTTTATAAGTCTAACAAAGAACTTCAAGATAACCAAAAAAGATTTGTGTTTCTGATTTCTTGTTTTCCAACTTATAAAATACAGTTTCTACAGATAGTTTTTAGTACTGCGAAGGGAAACTCTTTTGATAAAAAGAGACGTCCTAGATTCTTCATAAAAGAAGACAATACTACTATCTTGATAGGAAGTATCAGGAATTGAGCAATGAATCAATTCATTCTTTGAGGTGATACACTCAGATGACTGAGATTTAAACTCCTCTTGTAATTCGTTTAGTTTATCACAACTAATTGGATTACGTAGAAGAGGAGCATTGCTCTCACTGATTAGTAAATCAATATCAACCTCAACAAGAATATTATTCATCATAACTTGATTTAGCCTGTCAAGAGATTATTGCTCTTTTTGGAGGTGTAACTCAACATCAAGAGATAATCTCTCAAGCTTCTTTTCAAGCCCTGAAAACACTTCAAGGGATTTTAAACCTGGTGGAGGTTTAGATAGAATTTCTTCTACAGATTTTATTAAATCAGTCATGGAAGAGAATTCTGAAATCCCTGGATCTGGTGATGCATTTATTGAGATAGCACTTATGTCCATAGAGTCAGATCGCTACAAGCACAGACTTGTAAAGTCTTAAACGTGTTTGCCTGCTCTAATACCAATTGAAAAAGCGGGGGTAAAACAACACCACCCAATATTTCGCTTAGAAATCTGTATGGACTAACTCCGAAATACTTTGCTAGAAAATCAACTAGACGGTCAGACTCAATCTAGATAAAAGTATCTCAAGGAGTTAATATCTCTCTCTTGATTTGATTTTTACTCAAGCTAAAAACAATAGCGAGTCTTTATCAAATACAAGGAATACTTGGACGGTACCAAAGACCAATGTCCAAGGATCAATAAATATCAATCAACAACCAAATGTTGGATTTCCAATTGATGATCATGAACGCACAACCGGTATTATTTCAATTATATAAAATATAATGCGGAAAAGAAATAACACAGACACCAGAAATTTTGTTAATGAGGAAACCACAAATGCAGAAAAACTCCGGGACCTAGTCCAGATTGAATACACACTGTATTAAGCCGCTACAGACACTAGCCTACTGCAAACTAACTTCGGACTGGACTATAGTTGAACCCCAATCAGTCTCCCACCGATCCAAGGTACAGTTGTACTCCTACGCTTCTGATCCCAGCAGGATACTGCGCACTTGATTCCCTTAGCTGATCTCACCCACAACCAAGAGTTGTTGTAGCCCAAAATCACATACTTGATCATAAACAGATCTGTCTCACACAGAAAAGTCTATAAGAGGATAAATCTGTCTCCCATAGATAAACCCTAGGTTTTGTTCCGTCTTTAGATATAAAATCAAGGTAACAGGAACCAATTGATAATCCGGTCTTATATTCCTGAAGAACAACCTAGATTAATCAATCACCTCTCTACAATCCTTCCTGACTACACAAGCGGATTTTCGAGGAATCACAAACAGCGAGACGAAGATGTTTGTGACTTCTTTATCTTGCCTATCGGAGAACTCTTACGATCTCAAGCCAATCAATCGATTGTACTCGTACGATAGAAGATGCAAGATCAGATCACACAACTACGATAAAGTAGTATCGGCCTGGCTTCACAATCCCAATGAAGTCTTTAAGTCGTTAACCTGATTTTAGAGAAGAAAATCAAAGGTTAATTGAGATTGACTCTAGCGGGAGCACTAGTAGCACACAGACGTATGGGGATTAGTTTTGCACAATGCTAGATGTCTCCTTTCTATAGCCTTCAAACCAGGGTTTTGCCTTAGTTACAAAGCAATCCATATTCACCGTTAGATGAAAACCTGATTTAGATTCAAGCTAATATTTCTCAACTGTTAGATCGAAAACTTAGCTTGTCACACATACTTGGGTAGACGTTTACTGGGATCGTGAAAACCATGCCCAAACGTGTACATGTATGTTGGTTCAACATAGTAACCCAAAAGGTTAACCATATGAGCATTTCATATTAACCTTGTTCTTCTTCACCATAACTAGTTCAATTGACTCAAATGAACTAGTTAAAGAGTTGTTCAATTGCTATGAGATCTTATGTGACTACACAAGGCACAATTGAAACAAAGATGATTCGATTCGATTGAATCAGCTTATGAACATTATAGCCACGGTTTGCATAAAGCGTTCCTTAGTAATTTAATATTTCATGTTCAGAGCACATCTTTAGATCATAACCTCTTAAGTTCACAAACAAGTTCGCGAACTTAAGTTAATCGGTTGAGTTTTCCAAACTCAGCAGAAATTCTCGGGATAAAAAATTCCGCCAGTTCGCGGACTTAGCACACAAATGAGTTTTGGAAAATCCCAGCAGAAATTATCGGTTGAGAACTTCCGACAGTTCGCGGACTTGGCAAGCCAATTCCACAATCCTCCATATTTCTCTTGATCAACAAAGTTCGAAAACTTCTGTTCAAGGAATACATGGTTATGTAATCTAAACTCTCATTTCAATCATTGAGAGATTCTCAAAGGACGCTATGTAGCCGTTATTCACAGACCGATTCACGTCAGAGCAATTCTCAAAGTGATTGAAACTTTTCATGACTTTCGTCACTAGGTGAAGATAAACTTGATCAAAACGAAACGCTTTACCAACACACGATTTCGAGATAAAAGATAACCAATGAATGCTCAGCTCGAAATGTCAAATGTGTATGATCTAGTCTATATAGCATACGACTTTTGTCTCATATGAAGTAGGAGATAGAAGAGATAGACTTTTGAGTGGTAGATAAGTTCAAGTCTCCACATACCTTTTTGTTGATGAAGTTCCACAGTTCCTTATATAGATCTTCGTCGTTGTATGATCAATCGCCATGAAGTCCTTGAGCTCAACTACACTTTTCTATCCTAGTCTGAAACTTAGTTATGTAGGCTAGAAATCAAGACTTATAGTTTTTCTCACTAACATTGACAAACATGCTTGAGATAGCAACGCATGCGAGGTTGACCGAGCTATGCTCTAACACCCCCTGCTTCTCAATGTAGGTTGTGATCTTTACACCTTGCTTCCCAAATCTAGTTAGGATACACCTTGTCAACAATGTAGGATATGACGGGTTAGACCTTGATTCTCAACATAAGTTAAGATCGGTTCTACCTTGTCATCTTGCATTGATCATCCAAATATTATTCAATGAAAAACCGGACCAGCAAACTAAGATTTCCCTTTCGACTATGAAACATGTTCATACTTCCTTAAACTAATGTAATAATACATAGTTTCCTAGGATGAAATCACACCTATATCTTACACATAATCAAGTAGCTGAATATATAGATTATGTTGATGTTGTATTTACGAAGTTCAAAAGATAAGCGTTATACTTCGTAATATAATTCCTTGATACTTTGATCATAATGTTATGCCCAAGTCTAATTACTAGAGTGTCATAAATATAGCTTCGCATGTAATGTTTTCAATACAAAGCGACTTGAAAGATACGTTAGAAATGGAAACAAGTCAAGCCAGTATTTCTAACCGCAAGTGGAAGGATGATGTCTTCGTTGCAGTCGTTATTTCTTCACATTCTTCAGGTTTTCAGAGTAATACTTGTAAGTCTCAACATTCCTAGACTTTCTGGTCTAACCTAAACAAAGTTGAGTTTAGTAGTTAATCAAGCGACTCTAGATGAGTTTTGATACTAAAATATGACAACCAAACTTGACATACCAACGCTTAGTGGGGTCAACCAAGCTATGCTCTAACAATCTCCCCTTTTGTCAATTTTAATGACAAAATTCTAATACATATGGAGATAAAAGAATTAGAAAATAACTCATTCTTCATTCCAAGTTTCAACAGCTCAATATCCTGCATATATTCAAAAAAAAAATGTTGTTGTGGACATTTGAATAAAAAAAGCTTTAGTCCCCCTAAAGGAAAGATGGGTAAATATTCAATCCGAACATATTTATTATTCCCCTTTTGTAGTATGAAATACTATACAACAAGATGATATGTTTCTCATCCTTAGTCTACTCTTTCGTCAGATATAACATTTAATCACATATATCCTTTCCTAGTGATTAATAATCACTTGTTTACTCCATATATTTCTCCCCCTTTTTGTCACAAAAATGACAAAGAAACGAAGAAAAAAAAAGAGCAAACTGAAAAGATTTTACAAATCCATAAGACTTGTATATCCTATAAGAATTAAACACGAAGGTTTCACATACCATTTAAGATAACCAATACTAAAACCGAAACTACAAAAGTAATCTTGTTTTAGTATGTTATCAAGGAGACAATTTCCCGAAGTAAATTTCCCCTTAGTTCGATAAATCAACTAAGATAACTTAGTTTTTAACCGAACTGATTGTGTATGTACAATCGCTTACTTTGATAAGACAAATAAAGATCAGAATTAACTCAGTTTATCTTATCAGGTTCTAATTATCCATAAAAAACTCAGACCTTCCTTTAGACAAGACAAACACTAGGTTAGTTAACTAGTTTTTCTTGTCAAGGACTTCGATTAGACTTGAATAACCAAATCCTATATTTGATAAGCCTAAACTAAGATCAGAATTAACTTAGTCTTTCTCATCCGGAATCAAAATGGACTAACCAAAAGATCCTGTATTTTTGTTAAGAAAAAACAATAGATACAAATCAAAATCATTGAATTGTCATAGTTTCTCTCAACCGGCAATTGAAACAAAGATAATCCAATGGAAACACAACAATTGCACAGAATTTCGTTAAGAAAAAACAGATACCAAACAATAAAGAAGGAACGCGCAATTGAGGGATATCAAAACTAATTGGGGGATGTGAATTACTTCCCCCAACCAATAGTGTTTGCTAAGGGGTGTTTTTAGGGGAAAAAAAATACTAAAATACCCTTCCTTCAAAATAAAAATCAAAAAACAAAATCATATCTCCCATTTCCATCTTCACCTCTTATTAATCTCTTTTAAGGTTAGGGCTTTGAAACCTAAATATTCCCCACTCCCTTTCAAATTCTAAATTTTCCCCACTCCCTTTCAAATTGTCTTCTCCTTCTCTGCCGTCTCCTCAATTTGAAATCGATTTTTTTTTTACACTCGGAAGTGATGAATACCATGCCGGAAGTCATGAAAAAATTCCAGAAGTGATGAACACCATGCCGGTAGGCGGTAGTGATGAAGACTATGCCGGAAGTGATGAAGACCATGTCGGTGGTGATGAAGACCATGTCAGAAATAATTTTTTACATCGCCGGAAGTGATGAAGATCATGCCGGAAGTGATGAAGACCATGCCGGAAATGGTGCCGGCATGCTTGGTAACTAACATTCAATGCCGTAACTAAGTGCCGGCATGCTCGATAGATATTTATCAATTCCGGTACTTAAGTGAAATTTTTTTTTTCAAGTTTCTGGATACTTTACATCATAGGCTGGCAAAGAAATTCAAGCAGCATACCATGCCGGTAGCTGCACTGGCATGCTCGAGAATCAACTGACTGTGCCGGCACTGGACTGAAAACCAGAAAAAAAATTCAAAACGGACTGAAATTAAATTTTCCCGTATAATTTTTTTTTCTATGAGACGTTGTCTCGCACTCTGTTAGGGGGAGTTGCCCCTAGACCCCCACGACCTGATCGGTCAGGTCGATCACCGAAAAATCTGCGTAGAGGCAAATATTTATGAAAATTTCCAACATATGTCGGCATGGTATTCATACTTCTTCTATGCCGGCACCGAGCTTTTTTAGAGAAAAAAATGGAGAATTCAAACTAAAAAACTTCTTTTTATAGTTGAGCTAAAGATTCAGCAGCAATTCTCTTTTCACTATCATCCACCATTTTCACCAAAAAACTTCCCTCTCAAAATTTTTTCCCTCCTTCAACTCTCACCTCACCCAAAACTAAATAATACACTAATCATTTATCAAATAATCTTATGATTTTTCTAAGTATAATTAAACACTAAACCTGATTAGTGAGGGGTAGATTAGGAATTAAAAAAATAATTAGATAAGGAGTGACCCTGATTTGATATTTGGATCCAGTTTTTGTCCTTTTCCTCTATCCCCCAATTAGTTTTGATATCCCCAAATCGCGCGTTCTAAAGAAGATACCAAATCAATATGTCAAATAAAATTGACACAGTTTTTCTTAACCAGAAACAATTGAATCTAAATAATCGATCTATACATCATAATAGAAAACATCAATTGTACCGAAATATTGTTAAGCAAAAGCAAAATATATGTAATAAAATTAAGCTTTCATAAATAGGAAAAACGATAAACTAACAAATAAGAATCGTTACCTCGATTTCCGCGGCCACTTCTCCCCCAAAAGATATATCATTTAAGCACAAGTCCAATAAGAACTCTCCTCCCGTTTGTTTCCATCCTCTCGCAAGAACAAAAGAACATCAACAAGAGCAACCTTTACCAGAGAAAGGTTGAATCAATTTTAACCATTGCATGCCATTAGAAATAGTTTAAACCCAAAACTCATATGTTATGCTAAACACAACTTATGTAAACATAAATTGATATCAACATCATTGTGAATTTCACATATGAGTTTTAATCATATGTCCTTATGATCCTTTGATAAAGCCTACCCAAAAAGGATAGAACTTAATCCTGCTAAATCAAAAAGCTACACAGACCATAAGGGATACCGTAATATGAGATCGAAAATTAGGTTAACAAAAACCGAAACTAACATCTCATATACCGAAAGCAATAGCATAAAAATATAACCATTCAAAGCAAGCTTATGCAATCGGAACTATCAAATAACGAAACAAAAATTATAAAATAAAAACTATTCATTCATAATAATTGATAGTTTATTCGAATAGACCTTATACAAAATAAAAAAATAAATCAATTATTTGATTATTTTATTCCCTGGATCAATGACTTAATTCTTAGTCGTGCTCTGCTTGTTCACTGAGGTTTCTTCAGTGTTCAAACTCTTGAAGCACGTCTCGAGAGACTTTTCAACAACCATCTCTTGTTTTTCAACTTTTTCAAATTTTTCTTTCATGTCTCTAATATCATCTATTGTCTCTTTAATTTTATCCCTTAACCAATCTTGATTTCGAACTATTATTATGAGATTGGTTCTCAGTTTTTCAAAACTATTGATGAAAAACTATCAGTAGGTATCAACATGGTTTCTTTTGGATCTTGAAAGTTGAAAGCCAGAAAACATGACTCCTCTTGAGATCCAGTAGAACTATCAGGCTCATAATCAGACATGACTTTTGAGATGATTTTCTTCTTCCTTTCTGAAAAGACGAGGGTACCCAAATACACCGCAATCTTTGAAATATCAACCTATATGCCCGGTATCTTAAATGATCGTCTATGGACAAAGTCGAGACAATAAAAATTAAGTCATATACCTTGTGTGATTATCTATGGACGAGGTCAAGACAATACGACAACAAGATACTTACTTGACAATAGTTACGACAATAACCGATTGACTATTAGGATCAATGTCAGGTAATTCGGAATAACATACGTGTGTTGAGAGGATAAATGTGTAGAGGAGGAAATAACCCTAATCACAGCAAGTACTCCCAAGGAGATGAAGGGTTAAAGAAGATAAGATGAATTAATGGTGCCTCCTAAGTGTATCTCTTTCCCCTTTTATAGTAATCTTTCTTTCTACCCTTTATGGATAAATGCCTATAAGATTATATATTACAACATTGCCATTTTTATTTTATCCAAGTCATTAAGGATTTAGGAGAAGGGATTCTCTTTTTCTCTAACACTAAGCCCAACCAACATTAAACTACCTTTCTTGGGCTAGGCTTAGTCCATTATCTCATGGACTAAGCCTAGTCCCCTAATCTATCAAAGGGGAGACCCTTAATATACTAAGGGGCTACCCCTTTCAAGGATAATTAATTTTCATGGTCATAGACCAGGTCAACAGTCACATGTTGATGTACTCCTTAACGGTTAAAGCTGATGGGATTCCTGGGCGGTTACATTGATGACCATTGGAATGCAGTGGTTACTAGACCTTTCGGTAACTGTTTCTGCCTTTTACCCCTCTATAAATATGGTAAACCCCTTTTTGGGGGTAAAAACTGATTTTGCTGGTTTTGGTAAATTTGGGTGTGCCGTCGAGAAACGAATCTAAACCCTAAACAAATGCACTGCATGAGAGTACTTTAGATTCGAGAGATCAATCTGTACAATCTTGGCCTAAACCAAGAAATGGTCATTCCAGTCTTGCTTAGGCCAGAAAGTGAAGGAGAAGGATTGATCTCAGGGAGGGAAGCGAAGAAGGTGTTGAGATTAGAATGGTTAACTCTGAAGGTGTGGCTATTTTATGACTTGTATCAGAATATAAAACTGGCTTGTGTAATGTAAGCTATAAGTTCTTGGTGTTTTTCTAGATACTTGTGTTGATAACCAAAACTCCGTGTTGGTTGAAATATGTTGAAAACCTATTTATATAGTCATAGTTGCACGTACCCTGATCTCACATGAAATGGGAGTAGTTGAGTGATGCAGGAGTGGGGGTCGTGTAAAAATGCTGAAAACCACGTCGTACTATGAGAGAAGACGGTTAGTTTACACCCACTACTTCTCTGCTACCACTAACTGTCCGCTTTTACTGAAACTTTCTTATAATGGGCGTGTTGCACACTGCACGATGTAAAATGCCAGACCAATACCCTGATGAACATACCCCAGTTTGTGACATGTATGATGTCTCGAGTATTTTTATGGAAAAATATGCAGCAGGTTGCTGAGTGAGTCTTGTGTGCCAGACCAACGAGCTAAGTCGTGAGACTTGCAGCAAAGAATAGCATGTAACGCTATTAGGTTAAATAACTGAGTTATTTGTGAAGCCGATACTCGTAATACATCGTATGTATTCGATGCATGTAAAGCATCGCTGTATAAATCTCGCTTAAATCAGTCGGGGAGCTTAATGTCTTAAAAGGAGCATGGCCAGCCGTTTTCAGGAAGCTACTAGGAGCCGTTCATGCGCACCAAAGGCAAGTCGGTCGGTCTCTATAGGAGAGTGATGGATGGCGACTATGGTGACATCTTATTGGTCGCCCAGGATTTAATCTAGGCCAGTCAATTCGGCTGGAGAAGTTGGACGACCGATATGATTTGCGACAATTAATGGCTGCCTTAAAATTCATGTAAGCGGCTCGACCAGCCCCCTTTTGAACAATCGTTTGGTAGCCGTATGGAGAGGTCGGGGCTTGGCCGATCGCGGCTTATGGAAGGGGAGTGGTCGTTGATCATGGACACATCTTGTTGGCTACCTAAAATAGTAGTTAGGATGGCCAATTCATCTGGCGAAGTTGGGCGGCCGAGATGATTTGCGGCAGTTAAGGGCCGCCGTTGATTTAATTTAGGTTTTATAAAACCCGTGTGGCCAAACTATTTTAGAGCCAACGTTTTTGGTGTGGTTTGACCTTTATTTGCTCGAACCTTTGTCATTCTGTGACAAAAAGGGGGAGAAATATGTGGAGTAACAAGTGATTTGATCACTAAGGAAAGGACAATTGTGCTTAAACGTTATATCTAACGAAAGAGTAAAACATTGACTAAGGTGGAGAAACATATCATATTGTTGTTTATAGTTATTTGGACTACAAAGGGGAAATAACAAAGATGTGCGGATTGAAAATCTACCTATCTCACCTTTAGGGGGGTGTAGTTGCAGGAAATCCTACACTACACCCCTCATATGATTTCATTAACACTCAACTCATTTTAGATTAACAATCTTAATTTTATTGATGAATCTTTGAACAATCTTACAAAAAAAGATAAAGGAATCAAGAATAACGACTGCTCTAGATTTTCTCTCTCCTATTTACTTGTTTCTTACTCAAAAAAGATCTCCCCCCTTTCTTCACAGTTTAACGGCTATTTATAGGGAAATACATAGTGGATGACAGCTAATCTGTCCTTTATTTTCGGATATGGTTTGCGACATTCTCGCAACCTTACAAATGTTAATCTCGCAAACTCTCTAATTTTCGCAGGACCATCACATCTTTCTCATGATTTTAGCTGACGTCGTTTATTATATTGTTTTTGAAATTGTTCTGCGACGCTGAGACATTATTGTGTTGTTGATAATTTCGTTGAGACATTATTGTTGCGAGATTCTGATCCTACATATTGCCTCTTCTCATATCTTCTCCGCGAAGTAGAGAATGATGTGAGAAATGCCGCAGTTATCCATTTTTTCATATTCTGCATTTATCACACGTATCCTTTTTCTCATCTGTTTCTTGACACGTCTTTTGTAACTGCTGCTTTTTAACCGCTTATATCTTTCCGCATTTATCGTGTTTGCCTTCTCGAGAAAAAATTTCCTCTATATATACTCTTTCTTATTCTCCTTTTCTTTCTTTTTACTTTCTCTGCAACTTCATTGTTCTTCTGCAAATTCCATTATTGCAACTTTTCTTCTTTCTTCTTCTTTTAATCTTTTTAAGTTCTTCTTCATCTTCATACTGTTCTCTCTGTTGATCTTCATCATTCATAATTTTCTTCGAAATAACCTTCCTGCTAGTGTTTTCCATGGATTCATCAAGGTTGGTTTTCTTTTTTTTCTTCCTTATGGGTTTGGCTGAAATTGATCTTGTTTACTGCCTTATTTGATGTTGTTTATGTGATTCCCATACTGTTGTTATTTCAGCAAAATCGCCTCCAACACTAAATTTACGATTCAGAACCCTAATATTCCCAAACCGCAGCATAAGATTATTGTGCATAAAAAAAAGTTTGCGAATCAGAAGGTAGTAAGAAACATTATTCTTTTCTAATAACAATATTGTTGCCTCTGTTTCTTATCTGGATTGTAATTCGCAGGGTGATAAGGATGTCAATAAACCTCTTAAGAAATCTCGCCACCTTAAAACTGTTGAAACCTCTGTTCCATTCCACTTACTTATCTCTTCTAAACCTCCTGCGACATCTTCGCAAGATAACCATCATCTCCAATTCGCGAAAAAGCTGCCTCAGACTTCATTTCTTCAACTGACCTTTCAATGATTGAAACCCCCATTATTGATCCTTATGTGAATGAAACTTCTTCTCTTCCTATTGATAATGTTTCTCAACCTTCTATCATTGCCAGTTCTCTACCTGAGCCTCTTCCCTTTTCGAAAGAAACCGTGGAAGGAATAGATATTGCTTTCAAAGTTTTGTCTGAAGTCATGGATGATGGCGAGAAGTCTTCCATTGATCCTGTCAAGTCTAGTATTTGCGAAATTCTGAGTAAGTATTTCGGTTCTGACAGAGCTGCTTCGCAAACAGCTTTGGAAAAAGAGTGTAATGCTCTTCGCCTTGAAAATCAAAAGCTTCAGAATGTTTTGCTGGATCGTGACAATCTTCGCAAGAATAATGATGAATTGAGAGGTATGATTTTCTTATCTGTGTCTTCAATTTGCCTTTCTAATGGTTTTTTCCTTCCCATATTTAATTATCCTTGAAATCCCTCTTTCGCATGTTAAGCCTTAAACCAGAAACGAATAATAAAGAGATATCAATTTGAATCTGTTGTTGAAGAAGCCCGTGTTGATAAAGAGATCTTATCTCAAGAGAAGCGATCTTTTTTAAACAAGATGGCGATATCTTCGCAACAACTTAGCATTCTTCAGAAGGTATGTGATGACCAAGAACAATCTCTTCGCTCTTTGAGAAATGAACTTAAAGAAGTAACAGAGTCATCTATTGCTGAAAGAGATACACTCATTCAAGGTAGAATAGCTTTAAGTGTAAAAGCGAATCAACTTAAAGAACAATATTCCAAATTAGAAGAATCTTATTCTTCTCTTGCGAAGAAAAATGCCTTTCATATTTTTAAAGAGAAAAATCTTCAGTCTCGACTTAAAGGTTTAGTTGGAGATAAATTTGATGATGTGATTGGCCGTTGGGAGAATAGTTGTCTGAATTTGATTCAACATCTTATTTCGCAAAAGGAAGGTAGTTATAATAGTTTGGATGCCTTAAGTATATTTTCTTTATCATATCTTTTTGAGTTTTTCATCTTATTGAAATTTTGTATTTTACCTTTCGCAGAGTCTGAGATGAACCTTCATTCCTCCATTTCTTCTTTGAAGGCTAAATATGCCAAAATTCGCAAAGAAAATGCATTACTCGTCTCTGTCCTTACTAGCTCTCGCGACCGAGCAGAAAGAAGACTTGATTATCTTGCCTATTTTAAGGATATTCAAGATAACAACCATCAGAGAGCACTTCTTCGTCAAGTTCATCTTCGAGCTGAAGTCCTTGTAAATGATATTTTATTGTCTAAATCTCTTCCTCCTACATCAATCGAACCTTTGGAAGTAGATGATGATGAAGTTCCTCGTCCTGCTGATAGTGATTATGATTATGAAAGTGGTGGAGAGGATAATTTCTTAGAAGATGAAGAAGAAATTCCTTCTAAGGGAGCATCTGCTGGTGTTAATCAAAATGAGAATGAAAAAGAAATCTCTCCTGAAGAAGTAATTGTTGGCGATAATCAAGGTGCTAGTCAAGGCGAAGATCAGAACCGAAATGAAGGAGAGGCTTGCGATAATGAGAACATTGACGAAGAACGTATATTATCTCCTTCTACTGGAATTAATACTGAATCTTGAGATTTTTATCTACTTTTATCTTCTTGAATTGTCTTATCTTTATTACTTTTTGCGAATAATATTCTTCAACCAACTTTGGAATCAATTTTCCCTTTTAGTATTTTGCTGGCGAGAAAGATAATGCTTCTTGTTTATTGATTCCCATACTTGCCTCTCATTATCTTTCTTGCGAAAAATAATCTGTTATGAATACTTATAAATATTTTGTTTTGTCATGTGTTCTTATTTTGCCTTCCTACTTAAAGGTCTTATTATTCCACCTCTTGTCATTGCGACAAAATCTCAGGACGTCCTTGCACTTTCATGCAAAAACCCATTGATCTTGCCTTAACTTTTTCTTTTGTATTGTGGCCTCTTCAGGAATGTTGCGACAATATGACAGGCCTAAATATTCTTACGAAAATAAATCCCCATGATATTGCCGTCTTGCGATGAAATCGCAGGACGTCTTCGCACTTTCATGCGAAAACCCATTGATCTCGTCTTATCTTTTTCTTTTGTATTATTGCCTCTTCAGGATTGTTGCACAAATATGACAAGCCTTAATACCCTTGCGAATAAAAAGCCTCATGACATTTGCGTCTTAAGACACTTATCAGCTCCCTAATGGAGGGTGCCTCCCTTATCTTCCCCCTGGTTTCCCTTCAAGGAGGCGTACTTATACCATACAAGGTTAGCTTCTCCCATCCAGTCTTAACAACAACCAGTTTTTTTCATATCCTCTTATCCCTTTTACCTACAGGGCTTATGGTTACGAGACTGCACCCTAAGTGGGGTTTTCTTCAGGCCGACTGCAGTATAAGCCAAGACTTGTCAAGAATGGCAATGTACGCTTCAAATACCCCTCGCACTCTTGACTCAACCGTGTACCTCGGCGCCTTGATAAGATCTGTACTCCTTGGGAGAATCCTTATTACCTTAGTCGCCCAACCTAAGTCATATGCTTAAGTTGAGAATCCAAGGTGCTTCTCCCGGATGGGCTTTATTGACCCCAAATCTCCATGACTCAGGTTCCGGTGGCGGTGTAGCCTTTCCCTGAGCCATGCAACAGGTACCGCCTTATATGACGTACTTTAGGTCTTACATTTGCCTCTTGCGAAATTTTATACGCGAACTAGGGTGTACAACATAAAGGTTCGCCCCTTTCTTTTATGTCATTGTTCTGTGATTATCTCTGCGAAAGTTTTGCACATCATGATCTTGTTTTGATATGAATAATCTTGCAATTATTCTTTCAGAATCCATAACTTCTCAAAGCTTCTTACGGATAATATTTTTTTAAATACAACCTGTTCCATGGTCTGTCAAGCCTATGACCAACATCTCTACCTTCTGGATCCATTAATCTATAAGCTCCTGTTCCAACTATCTCCTTAATGATGTAAGGTCCATCCCATTTTTTCGCTAATTTTCCACCATTTTCTCGCTGATATATTGGTGTCTCTCGCAGAACTAAATCTCCTGGTTGGAATTCGCGTACTTTGACACGTTTATTATATTCTCGGGCTAATCTTCGCTGATAATTCTCCATATGTTGTAAAGCTTTTTCTCTTGTTTCTTCTAATTCATCAAGTTTGTTTAAGATCAAACCCGCACTAAGATTTTTCTCCCAAGCTTCTCTCTTTGTTGTCGGAATAACAACTTCTGTTGGTAACACCGCTTCAACTCCGTATGTTAAACAAAAATGTGACATTCCAGTAGCTTCTCTTCTAGTTGTATTATAAGCCCATACTGCATTATGTACTTGTTCGCACCATGCTCTGTGATGACCTTCCAATCTCTTCTTTAATATATCTGCAATTGTTTTGTTTGTTGCATCTACCTGCCCATTAGCTTGTGGATACAAAGGAGTAGACTTTCCACATTTTATCTTAAATGCATTAAGTAACATTTCTATGTTCTGTCCTTCAAACTGCTTCCCATTATCAGATACCAACTGCGCAGGAATTCCGAATCTGCAAATGATATTTTCGAATATGAATGTAAAGATATCTTTGTCGAGAATATGCTATACTGCCTTCACTTCTGTCCATTTTGTGAAATAATTTGTTGCGACTATTAAGTATCTTCTTTGTCCAGAACCTGGTAAAAATGGCCCCACAATATCTAAGCCCCACTTTCTAAAAGGCCATACACTGGTTGAAGATGACAATGGTTCTCCAGGTGCATGTATTTTCTTTCCATGTCGATGACAATCTTCACAAAGTCTTGATATTTGTTTTGCATCTTCGTGCATGTATGGCCAGTAATAGCCTTGCATTTTTGCTCTATGTGCCAAAGATCTTCCCCCGCTATGATTGCCAACATCCCCACTATGTAACATTTTTAGCACTTTTTCTCCTTCCTCTCGTGTCAAACATCTGAGTGATGGTCCATTAAAGGATTTTCGGTATAGCAGCCCATCTCTTAATTCGTAATTCGTTGCGCGGATTTTAACTTGTGTGTTTCCAATCTGTTTCTTGGTGTTTCTCCTTTCGCCAAATATGCATGAAGTTCCGTTCTCCAATCTGCGATATTGTTCGTTTGTTCTTCTTCTTCACCGTCTATTATCATCACGTCCACTTCTTCTTCTTCTTCTTCTTTATTGATTGATGGTGACATGAGTGTTTGTATTTTTATGCATCTCGCAGTTGGATCTGTCATCATACTTGAGATGAAAGCAAAAGCGTCTGCTAGTCTATTATCCTTCCTTTAAATGTGCCTCCATTTTATTTTTGGGATTTTCGCTGACAATTCTTCAACGAGCTTCTTGTATTTCTTCAAGGATGGTTCATTTGTAGTATACTCTCCCTTTATTTGGCGAATAACTAGCTGCGAATCACTAGTGATCCTGGCATTTTCTAGTTTCATTTTTATTGCGAATTTTAAGGCATGTATCACAGCTTCATATTCCGTTCCGTTATTAGTGGATGCGAATTCCAATCTGAATGAAAAAGCCATCTTTATTCCTTCTGGCGAAATTAAAACAATTCCAACTCCATTGCCTTCTCCATTTGATGATCCATCTACCAATATCTCCCATCTATTTGGTTCTGTTAATAAATCTTTTGGATCTCCGTGTTCTTCTTCTATATCCATCATTTCTTCTACCGCTTCGTCTTCTTCTAAAGGATATTCTGCCAAGAAATCTGCAACAACTTGTGATTTTGGTGAAGACAAAATTTCATATTTAATATCAAAGTGGCCTACTTGTGCATTCCATCTCTCCACTCTTCCTGATCTTTTAGAATTCTTCATTACTGATTCAATTGGTACTTTCGTTAATACCTTTATCTTGTGCGCTTGAAAATATATGCGGAGCTTAAATGATGCATAAACTAATGCTAAAATCAATTTCTCAATCTTTGAGTAATTCTTCTCGGCAGCATTAAAAGTTTTGCTAATGTAATAAATGGGTTTCTCCACTCCTGCGTCTATTCGCAATAACACAACACTTAATGCATGTGATGTCGTCGTAAGATAGATCAATAATTCTTCTCCTGATTCTGCTTTTTGTAAAATGGTTGTATTCATAAGATGTTCTTTGATCCCTTGATAAGATTTTTCGCATTCGTCAGTCCATTTGAATTTCGCACCCTTCTTGAGTATATCAAAAAAATATTTGCATTTGTCTGATGATCGCGAGATGAATCTCCCCAGCGAAGCTAGAAGTCCATTTAATTTCTGTACATCTTTTATCGTTGCTAGTGTTGGCATGTCACGAATTTCTTGCACTTTTTCTGGATCAACCTGTATTCCTTCTTTTGATACAACGTAGCCTAAAAGTTTTCCTGATGCAACTCCAATAGTACACTTCTCAGGATTCAATTTAATGTTGTACCGCCGCATTTGTTCAAAAATCTCCCTCAGGTCCTGTACATGGTCTTTGGCTTCTTTACTCTTTACTAACATGTCGTCCACGTATACTTCTAATGTTTTGTGTATCCATTTTGCGAATACCTTCTTTACCATTCTTTGGTATGTCGCTCCCGCATTTCGCAAACCAAATGGCATTTTCGTGGAACAATATAAACCTCTTGGGGCGAAGAAAGCAGTATGTTCTTGATCTTCTTCAGCGAGAGGGATTTGGTTATACCCTTTGTACCCATCTAAATACGCTACCCTATCATTTCCCGCTGCGGGATTCCACCATTTGAGGAATATCTGGTAACGGAAAACTATCTTTAGGACAAGCTTTGTTTAAATCACTGAAATCTATGCAAATCCTTATTCCTTTGTTTTTCTTTGGGACAATGACCATATTCGCTATCCATTCTGGGTATTTAGCTTCTCTTATGATTCTTGCATCAAGCATTTTCTGTAGTTCTTCTTCTATTTGGGAATGGTAAGCTGTTGTGATTTTTCTTATTCTTTGTTGAAATGGTCTCACATTCTTGTTAATCTCCAACTTGTGACATGCAATTGATGGATCTATTCCCGGTATCTCATCCATGCTCCCTGCGAATACGTCTTTATATTCTCGCAAAAGGTTAACAATTCTTTCTTCTTCTTCTAGATCCATCTTGGTTCTAATTCTCAATATTAGAGGTTCTTCCATAGTCCCAACGTTTACTTCTTTTGTTGGTTCTGCGGAAGTGTAACTGGACTCAAGTTCTCCCATTGGTGTTGGTTCTTTTATTGTTTTCACAGGTCCTTCTCCTTCTTCCGAAATTTCGCTGGGTATTCCCCTGCCTTCTTTTGCCCTTATCATGTATACTCTAAATTCTTCTTCTTTCTTTGCCTCCTTTGCCAACTTTCTACGAAATTTTTTCCTTTTTGCTTGTCCTTCATAATGCTTTATTTCAATTTGATGACATAATTTCGCATTGTCAACATCTCCTTTAATTTTACCTATTCCATTTGGTGTGGGGAATTTAATACATTGATGTAACGTTGATACTACAGCTTTTATCGCATGTATCCATGGTCTTCCTAGCAACATATTATATGGCGATTCCATATCCACCACGCATAGTGTCACGTGTGTTTCGATCTCTCCTAGTGGAATTCGTACCACTATTTCTCCTTTAGGTTTTGTTGTGGATTTTCCAAATCCATGAACAAGATATGTTGAACTGGATATTTATTCATCTTTAAATCCCATTCCCCTGAATGCATGATAAAATATTATATCCACTGAACTTCCTGTATCGACTAAAGTTCTGTTCAATATCCATTCTTCCGTGGATTTTGTTGTTGTCCCCTTATCTTTTCGCGTAATAGGCACTGTAATAACCAATGGAGATGTGTGGTTCAAATTTTCTTTTGGTATTTCTGCCGCCATAAATGTGATTTTTTGCTTTTCCCAATCTTTCAAGGATGATGTCTTTTCTACTGCCATAACCTTCCTTCCTTTAAAATTTCGTTTATGTATTCTTCCTTTGATGTTTTCATGGAATTCATTAATCATTGTTTTTATTATCATATTACACTCCAATCTTTTGTCATCTTCATTGACTCTAATCATTTTTCTTTTAACTGGTTCACTGATTTATTTAATCACTTTCTTGATTTGAACAATCTCAACAACAATCTTCAACTTTCGATCTTCATCTCCATGTTTCTAGCGTCATTATGTAGTTGCAGGAAATCCTACACTACACCCCTCATATAATTTCATTAACACTCAATTCATTTTAGATTAACAATCTTAATTTTATTGATGAATCTTTGAACAATCTTACAAGAAAAGATAAAAGAATCAAGAATAACCACTTCTCTAGATTTTTTCTCTCCTATTTACTTGTTTCTTACTCAAAAAAGATCTCCCCCCTTTCTTCATAGTTGAACGACTATTTATAGGGAAATACATAGTGGATGACAGCTAATTTGTCCTTTATTTTCGGATATGGTTTGCGACATTCTCGCAACCTTACAAATGTTAATCTCGCAAACTCTCTAATTTTCGCAGGACCATCACATCCTTGTCATGATTTTAGCTGTCGTCGTTTATTATATTGTTTTTGAAATTGTTCTGCGACGCTGTTGTGTTGTGTTGTTGATAATTTCGCTGAGACATTATTGCTGCGAGATTCTGATCCTACAGGGGGAGTATTAGCTTTGTAATTCAAATGTCAACAACGAAATTTATTAATTGAATATATGCAGGTTATTGTGTTGTTGAAACTTGGAATCAAGTGTATGTGTAATGAATTCTTGTAATATTTTTATCCATATATATTGAGAGTTTTGTCACTAAAATTGACAAAGGGGGAGATTGTTAGAGCATAGCTCGGTTGAACCCACCAAGCATTGGTATGTCAATTTTGGTTGTCATATTTTAGTGAATAAAAACTCATCTAAGAGTCGCTTGATTATGTACTAGAGACAACTTCGTATAGGTTATGTTAGAGCATTGCTCGGTCGAACTCGTATGCATTGCTATCTCAAGCATGTTTGTCAATGTTAGTAATCAAAACTATAAGTCTTGATTTCTAGTTTACTATAGCTAAGTATTCGGACTAGGATAGAAAGTGTAGTTGAGCTCAAGAACTCCATGGAAATCATCATACAAGACGAAGGACTACTCAAGGAACTGGTGGAACTTCATCGACTAAAAGGTATGTGGAGACTTGAACTTATCTATCATTCAAAAGTCTATGTACTCTATCTCCTATCTTGAGACAAAAGTCATTTTGCTATATAGACTTTGATTATACACATTTGCTATTTCGAGCCGAGTTTATCTCGCCTATCTATTTCTCGAAATATGTGTTGGTAAGCTTTCGCTTTGGCCAAGTTCATCTTTACCTAGTGACGAAAGTCATGGTATGTTTCAATCACTTTGAAAATAGCTTTGACGAAAAATGGTTTGTGAATAACAACTATATAACGTCCTCTAAGAATGTTTCAATGATTGAAATGAGAGTTTAGATTATATAACCAATGTTGGATATAAGCATTGTGTGGCAACACATATATGTATAAGTCCTTTTTTCTTGAACTGAAGTTTGCGAACTTTGTTGATCAAGAGAACCGGAACAAGAGCCGTGAACTCAGTCCGCGAACCCAGTCCGTGAACTGGCGGAAGTTCTCGACCCGAGAATATCTGCTGGAGTTTGAGAACTCCTTCCGGGAACTTAAGTCCGCGAACTAAGTCTGTGAACATAAGTTGGTTATATCTAAAGACGATTGTTTGTGAACTTATTTATATTAACTAAGGAATGCTAAATGCAAACCATGTCTGTAAAGTTCATGAATCGATTCGAGTGAATCAAATTGTTTTTGCTTCGATTGTGTCTTGTGTAGTTACATAAGATTTCCTTGCAATTGAACAACTCTCTAATTATTTCATTTGGGTCTTTTTAACTAGTTATGGTGAAGAAGAATATGGTTGATATGAAAGTGCTCATATGGCTAACCATTTAGTTAACTATTGTTGAACCCATAAATGTACATGTTTGGGTACGGTTACACAAACCTAAAATCGTGCATTTCATTTGTGTATAACAAGCTAATTTTTCGATCCAACGGTTGAAAGATATTAGCTTGAATCTAATCAGGTTTTCATCTAACGGTCAATATTGAATGCTTTGTTACCAAGCTAACATTGATTGCAAACCCTGATTTGAAAGACTATATAAGGAAGAACTCTAGCAACTGGGAGACCTAATCCCCACACCTCCTGTGTGATACTAGTTGTATTAGCTAGAGTCAATTCTCCTTTAACCTTAGGTTTCTTCTTGCAAACCAGGTTAACGAAAAGACTTCATTGGGATTGTGAAACCGGACCGATACTACTTTCTCGTAGTTGTGTGATCTGATCTTGCATCTTCTATCGTTTTGAGTACAATTATAACGATTGGCTTGAGATTTATGTCTCCGATAGGCAAGATATAAAAGTAATCACAAACATCTTCGTCTCATCGTTTGTGATTCCACAATATCTTCTTTCGCCGCGTCGATTAAGATTATTGTGAGGTGATTGATAATACTAGGTTGTTCTTCGGGAATATAAGTCAGGTTTATCAATTGGTTCCTGTTCACGTTGATTTATCAAAAGAAGGAACAAAAACTTGTAGGTATTTCTGGGGGAGACAGATTTATCTATTCCTGTAGACTTTTCTGTGTGATACAGATTTGTTTATTAAAGTCTTCAACTTTGGGTCGTAGCAACTCTTAGTTGTGGGTGAGATCAGCTAAGGGAATCAAGTGTGTAGTGTCCTGCTGGGATCAGAGACGTAGGAGCATAACTGTACCTTGGATCAGTGTGAGATTGATTGGGGTTCAACTACATTCTATCCCGAAGTTAGTTTGTAGTAGGCTAGTGTCTTTAGCGGCTTAATACAATGTGTGTTCAATCTGGACTAGGTCTCTGGGTTTTTCTGCATTTGCGGTTTCCTCGTTAACAAAATTATGGTGTCTATGTTATTTCTATTCTGCATTATATTTTGTTATATAGTTGAAATATCACAGGTTGTGCGTTTGAATCAATCAATTGGAAACCCGACCTTTGGTTGTTGATTGATACTTGAACATTGGTCTTGGTACCGTTCAAGTGATTTTTCTTGTATTCAATTCGACTCGCAGATTTCTATTTGCTTGAGAAAGAATTGAATCAAGAAAGAGAGATATAACTCTTTGATATACTTTATTAAGATTGAGTCTAGTTGATTATCTTGAAAGTATATCGGAGTTTGTCCATACAGATTGCTAAGCGAAATATTGGGTGTGGTTGTTGTTCCCCACTTTTTCAATTGGTATCAGAGCTGGCAAACACGTTTAAAGACCTTATAAGTCTGTGTTTGTAACGATCTGACCCTATGGACAATAAAGTCTCTAGAAACACCTCACCAGCATTAAAAACCAATCGAAGAAGAAGTTCTAATAAACTGGTTATTCTATAAAAAAAATTGGATGAACAAATCCGAATCAACTCTGATCTCATAGCAGAAATAGCAATGCTTAAGGATTTGAAATCTATCAAAATTCCTTTGGTGGATCTGAATAACTCCAGTTGTTCCTCTCTGAAGAACAGTCATAAATCGGATAATAAACAACGTTCAAGTGTTATGAAAACTGATATGACTCTGAACTTCTCTGACGAATTTAAAGGCGTTGGCCCATGTTTGTTTTGTGATTCCTCCAATCACTTTCAACATACTTTTGTGTCCTTCCAAAAAAGCCTGAAAGTTGCAAGTAATATTCACACGAAAACTAAATAACTTAGTACTTCTCTAAAAGGACGTACAAAACTATCAGGAAACCCTAGACAGGAAAGTACTAATAGTATGAGAGCTTTTGCTTTAAAATCAACATCACCCTGATCACTCTTTTCAGAGTATCAAAGATAAAGAAGTGTAATATAGTCGTTTTCGAACCACAGAGATTGTTGGTGCTCAAAAGAATTGTTTAGCAAAGCAATAATATGATTTTGATTGGTAATTGAGTAAGTAGAGAAAAATATTTGTAAAAGAAAGGAATAAGTGATTGTTGTATCTACCAAGACTTTTAGGTTCCACCTAATGTATTCAAGTATTATGTGATCAAATTATAACTCGAACAGAACTGAATAATGATTCGTTATACCCGGAAGATATAGCAAATTGGGATTTTAAAGTAACTAAAACAAATACCATATCATGACTGATTGATTATGTTTCTAAAATAAAGCTCAATTGAGAAATGTCACAGGGATTCCCTAGCATTCAATGTATCCGGAAATCACAATGAATCTAAGAAGTTTGTAGACATCTTCAACACAAAAATGCAATCAAACGAAGACAAAGAAATGAACTAAAACATGAAATTCATTTATGATCACTATAAAGAATACTAGAACCCATTAAGCTTCCCCTCTTTTCTTGGCAGAGAGGGGTTTAGTTTCTCATTGTTGTGTAGATAGCCATTAAAAGTATTGAATCAAAAACTCTAACACACTAAAGAACTAAAAAGAACTGAATAAAATAGAAAGCAAAAGAAAACTAAGATTATGGTATTCCAGCGTACCCCTCTTGGTTGATTAAGCTCCATCCTTTATACAACAACAACTTGACTTATTCTCGAACTACTTGATTCAAACACTTCCTGGATTTGGGGAAAATACTCCATATAGCTGTAACGTCTTCCACATATTTCTGCTTACACCAGCTGAAATCAGTAGTTGATTACATGTACATCAAAATCTCCTCTCCCAGCTGAGTTGACTGCGGCAATTTCTCAAATAAATCAAGCCCACTTGTCTCGAACCAAATATCTCACATAAAAATTCATCCAACTAACACCAGCATCTTGAGCAAATTGTTTGCAGTCAAAACGTAAGTTCCTCCCGGCTGCAGCACCACTTTCAACTCCCTGAACTTCAGTTCAAATCCACCAGCTCCATTGCAACAATTTCTCGACATTAAACTCACTGCCTTCCTACCAAGACAAGACCAATTTCAGTCTATATAAACGAAGCACAATTCAACCTGTTGCCATTTCTGCAGCGCTCATTTCACAATTGAGATATTCAATTTAAACATATGAACCCAATGAAAAAGCGGGGGTCTAAAAACACCACCCAATATTTCGCTTAGCAATCTGTATGGACTAACTCCGAAATACTTTGCTAGAGAATCAACTAGACAGTCAGACTCAATCTAGATAAAAGTATCTCAAGGAGTTAATATCTCTCTCTTTATTTGATTTTTACTCAAGATAAAAACAATATCGAGTCTTTATCAAATACAAGGAATACTTGGACGGTACCGACCAATGTCCAAGGATCAGTCAATATCAATCAACAACCAAAGGTCGTATTTCCAATTGACGATCACAAACGCACAACCTGTATTATTTCAATTATATAACAAATATAATGCGGAAATAGAAATATCACAGACACCAGAATTTTTTTAACGAGGAAACCGTAATTGCAGAAAAACCCCGGGACCTAGTCCAGATTGAATACACACTGTATTAAGCCGCTACAGACACTAGCCTACTCCAAGCTAACTTCGGACTGGACTATAGTTGAACCCCACTCAGTCTCCCACTAATTCAAGGTACAGTTGTACTCCTACGCCTCTGATCCCAGCAGGATACTGCGCACTTGATTCCCTTAGCTGATCTCACCCACAACTAAGAGTTGCTGCAACCCAAAATCGCAGACTTGATAATAAACAAATCTGTCTCACACAAAAAAGTCTATCAAAGGATAAATCTGTCTCCCACATAAAAACCCTAGGTTTTGTTCCTTCTTAAGATATAAAACCAAGGTGAACAGGAACCAATTGATAATCCGGTCTTATATTCCCGAAGAACAGCCTAGATTAATCAATCACCTCTCAACAATCCTTCTTAACTATACAAACGGTTTTTCGAGGAATCACAAACAGTGAGACGAAGATGTTTGTGACTTATTTATCTTGCCTATCAGAGAACTCTCACGATCTCAAGCCAATCAATAGATTGTACTCGTACGATAGAAGATACAAGATCAGATCACACAACTAAGATAAAAGTAGTATCGGTCTGGCTTCACAATCCCAATGAAGTCTTTAAGTCGTTAACCTGGTTTTAGAGAAGAAAACCAAAGGTTAAAGGAGAATCGACTCTAGTGAGCGTACTAGTATCACACAGACGTGTGGGGATTAGTTTTGCACAATGCTAGAAGTCTCCTTTATATAACCTTCAAATCAGGGTTTTTCCTTAGTTACAAAGCAATCCATATTCACCGTTAGATGAAAACCTGATTTAGATTCAAGCTAATATTTCTCAACCGTTAGATCGAAAACTTAGCTTGTCACTCACACTTGGGTAGACGTTTACTGGGTTTGTGAAAACCATGCCCAAACGTGTACGTGTATGTTGGTTCAACATAGTAACCCAAAAGGTTAACCATATGAGCATTCATATTAACCTAGTTCTTCTTCACCATAACTAGTTCAATTGACTCAAATGAACTAGTTAGAGAGTTGTTCAATTGCTATGAGCTCTTATGTAACTACACAAGACACAATTGAAACAAAGATGACTCGATTCGATGAATCGTCTCATGAACTTTATAGACACGGTTTGCGTAAAGCATTCCTTAGTAATTTAAGTTTCATGTTCAGAGCACATCTTTAGATCATAACCACTTAAGGTCACAAACAAGTTCGCGTACTTAAGGCAACCGTCAGAGTTTTCCAAACTCAGCAGAAAATCTCGGCAAAGAGACTTCCGCTAGTTCGCGGACTAAACACGCAAATGAGTTTTTGGAAAATCCCAGCAGAAATTCTCGGCAAGAGAACTTCCGTTAATTCGCGAACTGAGTTCGCGGACTTGGCAAAGCCAATTCTTCCGGTTTCTCTCAATCAACAAAGTTCGAAAACTTCGGATTAAGGAATACATGGTTATGTAATCTAAACTCTCATTCCAATCATTGAGACATTCTCATAGGACGTTATATAGTCGTTATTCACAGACCGTTTCACGTCAGAGCAATTCTCAAAATAATTGAAACTTTTCATGACTTTCGTCACTAGGTGAAGATAAAAATTGATCAAAGAGAAACGCTTTACCAACACACGATTTCGAGAAAAATATAAGTAGTGAATACTCAGCTCGAAATGTCAAATGTGTATGATCCAGTCTATATAGCATACGACTTTTTGTCTCATAAGAAGTAGGAGACTGAATATATAGACTTTTGAGTGATAGATAAGTTCAAGTCTCCACATACCTTTTAGTCGATGAAGTTCCACCAGTTCCTTGAGTAGTCCTTCGTCTTGTATGATGATTTCCATGGAGTTCTTGAGCTCAACTACACTTTTCTATCCTAGTCCGAGACTTAGCTATAATAGACTAGAAATCAAGACTCATAGTTTTGATCACTAACATTGACAAACATGCTTGATATAGCAACGCATGCGAGGTCGACCGAGCTATTCTCTAACAATCTCCCCCTTTGTCATTTTTAGTGACAAAACTATTAATACATATGGAATACAAAAAAGATAAACTTTAGTGGCTCCTATTCCATAGTCTAATCTTCAACGTTCCTTGAAATATTCGTCTTTCCAAGTACTCCAATGATCCCAAAGTTTGTAAGTTTAGCACCACCGTTGTTGAAGATCCGTAGCTATAACAATGAGAGAAATCGAGATTCTCGATCATTAGTATACAGTGTCATAGTATTATCATGTAACATCAAAGTCCAATTGCATCACGACTTCAACAACAATACTATGGTGATATTATCACTCCCCCTTAGTCAATACTCCATATCGATCATGGAAACCACTCCCCCTTACACAATGATCTGAAAACCATATGTATTTGTAGTGTGAACTACATTATTTCTCCCCCTTTTTGTCAATAAAATTGGCAAAGTTAAAAGAACGGGATCATAATGAATTTCCACAAGAGACATTTCATAGACTAAAAGAAAAAAATACATACCAACTTAATTTAGATGCAATCATAAAGCCGAAACTAAATGCATTCATCAAGGAGTTTTAAGATACGAGACAACCCCTATAAAATTCCACAGCCGCACACCCCGCAAGATATTACCATTAAGCACAAGTTTAAAAGAACTCTCCCCCATTTGATGTCATTCCCTAAAGAACAACAAGATCGACCTTAATTTCTAAAAAAAAGAAGGATTTTTTAATTGGACACCAAAAACCATGGAAATGATTTTTTATATCCAAAACTCAACCAAATTAATCACAAGTAAACCCATGATTAATTTAATCGGAATACGCAACTAAATAAAACCACATAAGTGATCAATTTAATTGATTGTGCTCAACATAAGAAAACTCACGGAGCTACGACTAAGATAACCACATGGAGATGACTACCTTAATCGTTCAAATACTCAACATAAGGAAAACCTTACGGAATATACAACTATATCAACCAATAGAACATGATTAGTATAGCCATTCATATACTCAACACAAGAACTTGTGGAATATATAAAAAACTCAACTAGATTAATTACAAGAAAACCTATAATTAATCTAATTGGAATACACAACCAAACTAATCACCGAAGCAATCAATTTAATTGTCAAAAGATTTTACTCGACAAAAGAAGACTTTCAGAGCAAATAACTAAATAACCAATCAAGATGATTAATTTATTTCAAGAATGCTCAACATATAACATCTCATGGAACAACCAACAAGGCCAATATTAATCGACATAGTTGTAAGGTGCTCAACATAAGATACACAGTGGAGCCTTCACGGTAAAACATAACAAAATGGATCAATGAAGATCAATACCGTGGATAACATACAAGGATCTATTCTATTTTCCATCACTATTTGCATAACGACATAATAGACTTTATCCTTGTCAAACAAAAGATTTCATCCTATTTTCCATCAAATAAATGACTGCATAGCAATAACTTTTGTAATTGTCAAAAGTCCATTTGTCCTTTCATCAATACGAGTATCAATTTATGAACGACTTTACTTTAGACAAAATATGGGACCTTCAAGTTCACTGACGCAAACAATACATATCCCATAAACATTTGCAATATCACCAAATCATAAAGATTAATACTGCAATAACAATCTTTTCCCTTAGAAGGTAGAATCAATCTTTTTCGCACGGATTTATATCAAGAGTGGTTACCAAAAGTGTATAAAAATATTTCCTTAACAAAGAAGAACATACAAAGTCATTGACGACTATGCACCATAGTTCACATGAGATGATTGTGAACACTCAAGAATATATAGCAATGTGAACTACTACCCATTCTCGAACTTCCTTTTTTTTGATTCACCAACATCACTCTTGTAACAGCCACAAAATAGCTTAGAATAGGATTTCTCCAAGAATCCCAGTGCCCAAGTCTAAGAGAATAGAAGGAGTGCAACGAAACGGAACAAACATTAAAAAACAAGAGACAGGACAAAGACCAATATTAACTCATCCAAATTTAACAATTATCATCTCCATTTTTAAGGTAATTCAATAAGGAAGAGAATTCAAAAAGAATGAGGTAAATCCGAGTTCGGACGAAGAAGTTACGGCCAAAACAAGTTTACCGAATATCGACGTCAAGTATGCATACGGGTTTGCGAACTTAAACCCCTGGATTTTGATTTTGAATGCTGTTATGCATACTTGGTATGTGTACCATGTAGTCCAAACATCCCGAACTATTATTTTCAAACCTAAACATTTAAGAACCTTAAACACAGATCAAGTTAGATAGAAATGAACGATATGCAAGATTATTATAAGTATTCTAAGCAAATAAAAGTACAAATCTTGCTCAAGTTTATAAACATACCTTTTTAGATGAATCCAATCGAATTCTACCGCATTACCGAACATAATCTGGGTGCCCCAATTCTTGTGTTTCCCTCACCGTATACAAAGCAGGGCATTCCTTGGTGAGGATGCACTTCCAACACAATCAAGTTGTGTTGGGGTGAACAAAGTCTTGCTCACCAAAAGTGACCTTTAGATTATCATGAAAGAGATCACTTTTAGAACCTTTCACATCCAATTCCATTTTTCCAAAAAACTTGTTAAGTTCCAACATCATGGATACTGCCTTTTCCATAGTCATGGAGTTTTATGGAAGATCATTCCTTTTCACACTCAAAACATCATTGTCTTTCTTCGGTATCCACTTCTGAGTCCGTTTAGGAACAGTCTGAACCTTCTTCCCATCACTCTCTTCTAGAATTCTTGGAAGAGAATTGGATTTACTATTCTTTTGCAAGTTAGTCTTTCTCCAATTGGGAGCATCGGATCTTGTCTTCGTCTTTACGAAGTTATCCTTTTGATAACCATTACGATTATGAAAAGGATTCGTACGACGTTTATAGGCAAAGCTAGGTCTATCATAGCACTGATTCCTTTGCCTAAAGGTTGGACAATTACAACCTGTAACGTTAAGAGGATCAGTCTTAACGTATGATCTTAGTTTCACAACTTCTTGTGATGCCCAAACAAGAACATCATGAATTTTCTCATTCCTTATACGGAAACGACATCTCCTTTCCAGGTGACCTTTATTTCCCCAATAGTGGAAAACATAAGGAATGTTCTTACCTCGATCCGTGTGTGCTAACTTTGGAGGTTGATAAACTTTTCTCTTTTGAACCTTAACTTCCGGAGAAGATATTTCACTTTTTCCATCAATGGAAACCTTTTGTTGAGAAGAATCACTAGCCTTGACAAATTTTACCTCTTTGCTAGTACTTGGAGCATTTGTTCCCTTATAGCCCGATCCCCGTGTATCACGATGATTTTTACTTGCTCCTAGCATAGTGGTTAATTTGCTTGAACTAGTATTGAACTTTTTCAAGTCATCTTCCAACATCTTGATTTTATCAAGAGCAGCAGCTAAATCAGCCTCAAGGCGTTTTTCTCGAGTGAGATAAGCGCTTTCTCTGTCGTCAAAACTTGTTTGCTGGAAGTTAAACCTTGCTTCAGATTATGCAAGTTTCTCTTCCAACAAAAAGTACTTTTGATAAAGATTATCACATTCAAGTGACTTCATACGGAGGTTTTCCTCGGAATCCTTGAGGATCGATTCGGTAGAACGATTCGAAAAATAGACACCTGCGTAACATCTTCTCAATTTCTTGTTTTCTCGACAAAGAAGAGTCAGAAGAGGTGTGACATGAGAAGTTGTAATCTTCTTCATATTCCACGAATCCAAAAACTTAACATACTCTGAGACTTCCTCATCAACATCTCTATCAATATCTGAATCACCTTCATCAGAAAGTTCATCCAAATGTTCTTTTAGGAGAGTTTCCCAATCAACAATTTTTACATCAAGAGAATGTTTGGATATTGACTTAGATGTGACCGTTCTCTCAGGTGAATCCAAGCTTTTAGAATCATCTGGTAATTTCTGAACTGGTACGTTATTAGAGATAGACTCATCCATAATCAGATCTCTACAAACATAGACTTATAAGGTCTTTAACGTGTTTTCCTGCTCTGATACCAATTGAAAAAGCGGGGGTCTAACAACAACACCCAATATTTCTCTTAGCAATATGTATGGACTAACTCCGAAATACTTTGCTAGAGAATCAGCTAGACAGTCAGACTCAATCTAGATAAAAGTATCTCAAGGAGTTAATATCTCTCTCTTGATTTGATTTTTACTTAAGCTAAAAACAATAGCGAGTCTTTATCAAATACAAGGAATACTTGGACGGTACCGACCAATGTCAAGGACCAATCAATATCAATCAACAACCAAAGGTCGGATTTCCAATTGACGATCACAAACGCACAACCTGTATTATTTCAATTATATAACAAATATAATGCGGAAATAGAAATAACACAGACACCAGAATTTTGTTAACGAGGAAACCGCAATTGCTGGAAAAAACCCCGGGACCAAGTCCAGATTGAATACACACTGTATTAAGCCGCTACAGACACTAGCCTACTCCAAGCTAACTTCGGACTGGACTATAGTTAAACCCCAATCAGTCTCCCACTAATTCAAGGTACAGTTGTACTCCTATGCCTCTGATCCCAGCAGGATACTGCGTACTTGATTCCCTTAGCTGATCTCACCCACAACTAAGAGTTGCTGCAACCCAAAATCGCAAACTTGATAATAAACAAATCTATCTCACACAGAAAAGTCTATCAAAGGATAAATCTGTCTCCCACGGAAAAACCCTAGGTTTTGTTCCGTCTTAAGATATAAAATCAAGGTGAACAGGAACCAATTGATAATCCGGTCTTATATTCCCGAAGAACAACCTATATTAATCAATCACCTCTCAACAATCCTTCTTGACTATACAAGCGATTTGTCGAGGAATCAGAAACAGTGAGACGAAGATGTTTGTGACTTCTTTATCTTGCCTATCGGAGAACTCTCACGATCTCAAGCCAATCAATAGATTGTACTCGTACGATAGGAGATGCAAGATCATATCACACAACTACGATAAAAGTAGTATCGGTCTAGCTTCACAATCCCAATGAAGTCTATAAGTCGTTAACCTGGTTTTAGAGAAGAAAACCAAAGGTTAAAGGAGAATCGACTCTAGCGAGCGCACTAGTATCACACAGACGTGTGGGGATTAGTTTTGCACAATGCTAAATGTCTCCTTTATATAGCCTTCAAATCAGGGTTTTGCCTTAGTTACAAAGCAATCCATATTCACCGTTAGATGAAAACCTGATTTAGATTCAAGCTAATATTTCTCAACCGTTAGATCGAAAACTTAGCTTGTCACACACACTTGGGTAGACGTTTACTGGGTTTGTGAAAACCATGCCCAAACGTGTACGTGTATGTTGGTTCAACATAGTAACCCAAAAGGTTAACCATATGAGCAATTCATGTTAACCTAGTTCTTCTTCACCATAACTAGTTCAATTGACTCAAATGAACTAGTTAGAGAGTTGTTCAATTGCTATGAGATCTTATGTAACTACACAAGACACATTTGAAACAAAGATGATTCGATTCGATGAATCGGCTCATGAACTTTATAGCCACGGTTTGCATAAAGCATTCTTAGTAATTTAAGTTTCATGTTCAGAGCACATCTTTAGATCATAACCACTTAAGCTCACAAACAAGTTCGCGGACTTAAGGCAACCGGAAGAGTTATCCAAACTCAGCAAAAATCTCGGCAAAGAGACTTCCGCCAGTTCGCGGACTAAATACGCAAACGAGTTTTTGGAAAATCCCAGCAGAAATTCTCGGCAAGAGAACTTCCGTCAGTTCGCGGACTTGAGAAAGCCAATTCCTCCGATTTCTCTCAATCAACAAAGTTCGAAAACTTCGGATTAAGGAATACATGGTTATGTAATCTAAACTCTCATTCCAATCATTGAGACATTCTCAGAGGACGTTATATATCCGTTATTCACAGACCGTTTCACGTCAGAGCAATTCTCAAAGTAATTGAAACTTTTCATGACTTTCGTCACTAGGTGAAGATAAACTTGATCAAAGCGAAACGCTTTACCAACACACGATTTCGAGAAAAAGATAAGTAGTGACTACTCAGCTCGAAATGTCAAATGTGTATGATCGAGTCTATATAGAATACGACTTTTTGTCTCATAAGAAGTAAGAGTTAGAATAGATAGACTTTTGTGTGATAGATAAGTTCAAGTCTCCACATACCTTTTTGTTGATGAAGTTCCACGGTTCCTTGAGTAGATCTTCGTCGTTGTATGATGAATCGCCATGAAGTCCTTAAGCTCAACTACGCTTTTCTATCCTAGTCCGAGACTTAGCTATAATAGACTAGAAATCAAGACTCATAGTTTTGATCACTAACATTGACAAACATGCTAGATATAGCAACGCATGCTAGGTCGACGGAGCTATGCTCTAACACCCTAGAAATCATTTCATGCCAAAACCCCAAAATCCAGTGTTGTTGTTGCTACTGTTGCCAAAACCCATAAAATCACAGAGACCTAGAATGACAACTGTTGCCCAATCCAGCAGACAAACTCGTCAATCGATCCTTCTCCATCTCAAACTCAGCCCTTACTAAAATCAATTCGGTTCACAGGCAAAATCCCCAATTTCTATTTAATTCTTCCATCAGCTGAGCTTGAGTCTCAATCCACCACCCACTCGAACTCAGAACCAACTCAAATCAGCACCCATTTGATTAAACTACAAAACCCCCAAATCTGTTGCTTAATCTTCTCGTTAATTCTTGGTTGAATACAGTCCTTGCACTTCAATGAATCGAACCCCTTTCTCTGTTCAGAATGAATGCCACCAACACTTCGTTTTCTCCATGATATTTGATCTCAAACCACAGATTTCTATCGAGTAGCAGCTACTTGAGAAGACATGAAAACGAGCCACCCCTTGCTGTTCTAAACCTAATTTTTGATTTCATATGATAAGATAAGAAGAGAAGATGTTGTTTTTTTTTCCTTTCTTCTGTTTTTGTCTTAGAATGAAAAATTATGCGGTGAAAGAGTTGGACACGTCTATCCATTTCTCTTAGTCCCACTAGTGCGGCTCACACGCTTGAAAAAACAAAGATAATTCTTTGTTTTGTAAATTGATATCTCTGGCCATGAAATGGCGAGGTGGTGCGGCCATGAGTTGTTGGATTGCCAGCCCACAAATCCATTTATCCTCCTAGTGAACGGATTTCACTTGTAGCTCCTGTAAATGACTTAAAGACAATATTATTAGCCCGCTAACGAGACCTAGCTAGTGTAAATGTGGGTATAAAAATGTCGCACTTACGTGCTTATCAAACTCCCCCACACTTACATTTTGCTAGTCCCGAGCAAAACAAGAAAAAAAATGTATCCGCTACACATATGGATATAGAGAGACGTTTGCTAAACAGCTAGACGGAACCACTAAACAGTGATTGGGAACTGTCTGCTAAAAAACAAGACAAATCCGCTAAACAGCTGGATTAAAGGCATCTGCTAAACAGCTAGACAAATCCGCCAAACAACTGGATTAAAACCACTAAATAGTGGTGTAGAAAGACCGATAAACAGATGATCTTATCATATAAAATTTTCACTTCATTTTTTTTTTTAAAGATGAGACATAACAGAACTATATGAAAAAGAAAAACAATAATCTTCAAAACAGTAAAGCATGGATTTACCCCACCCCCAACCTAATTTCTACATTGTCCCCAATGTGGTAGTGATTAAAAACAGTTCAAAGGTGGAAGGGGGTAATCAGCCAAGTACACACATATTATTCATGGTAAAGAAAAGAAATAAAACTACATTATTTACCCCTGTCGCAAGTCAGTTCGTTTGCATTTAGTTCATGCAACAAGCCTTTAAACCTCAAGCTCGCACAAGAGGATGAGTATGTCTCGTGTGGGATTCCAACTGTGATACCCACAAACACAAGGGTTGTCTCCCTAAAGCGCTAAATTTTATTTCTCCAGCCAGACATCTGCAAAACACAGCCAATCAAACATAAGAAGGATCCTCCAGAGCCGTGGTATCGACTTCTGGATTCACCTTAACCTTGAAGATGTTGCAGTTAGGATTATCAATATCAACGGTACCATCATAAAATTCATTGTTAACAACAAATGGGTCTTTCCATCGTGTCTTAAGCTTACCTGAGAACTGGTGTAGTTGAGAATCATAACAAAGAACTGGTTCCAATATTTCCCTAATAACATGCTTATTAAGAAACTTTCTCATTTTACATTTGCAGTTCATATCACCATCATTCCTGATTTCATGAAGCTCATTGAGTTGTGACTTCCTAGCATCAATTCCTTCTATGTCTGCAATACTCCATCCTGCGGCACTTATATGCCTCCTAAGAACATGCGAAATTATTGTTTCATGTTCCTCATTAAGTTCAGATGTAAGGAAATAAGAAAATTTTCATTTTGGCCTAACACATCATAATTCAGTTCATTAGGAAGAGGATTAAATTAAGGCTTTGAGAATTCTAGACTGATTTGAAGTGACTCAAATCTAGACTGCCACTTATTTGTATCCAGCAACAGGGATGAATTCAGTGAAGAATTAACTTCTTCAATGTATCCATCCTCATCGAAATCCCACAGATTAGGAATACAAGCTTCTAAAGGAACCTTATCTTCTATATGAGATGCTTTTTCCTGCACACATGTCTCAATCATATTAACTTCATGAATATCATCTCTACCACCTGGATCTTTACATGCATCAGATATATTCAACTCAACAGTCATATTTCCAAATGAAAGATTCATTTTTCCAGTTCGACAATTAATCAAGGTATTTGCAGTTGCAAGAAAAGGACGACCTAAGATGACATGTATTTCTTTACTAGCATTAGCTACAGGTTGAGTATCCAAAACGATAAAATCCACCGGATAGTAAAATTTAACGATTTGAATTAACACATTCTCAATTACCCCTCTCGGTACTTTAACTGATCTGTCAGCAAGTTGTAGAGTGACCGAGGTGGGTTTTAATTCACCTAAGCCCAACTGCTCATAAACCGAGAATGGTAGGAGATTTAGACTAGCCCCAAATCCAGAAGTGCTTGTTTGATCATGAAATCCCCTATTATACAAGAAATAGTAAGGCATCCCGGATCTTTATATTTGGGAGGAGTGTTATGTTGAAGAATAAAACTTACCTGTTCCGTGAGGAATGCCTTTTTCTGCACATTGTGCTTCCTCTTGACCGTGCAGAGATCCTTCAAGAACTTGGCGTAAGTTGGAAATTGCTTAATCACACTCAAAAGAGGTATGCTGATCTTCACCTGTTGAAAAACATCAAGGATATCCTTATTATCAGCCAACTATTCAGTAGACAATAAACGATGAGGAAATGGAGCATGCATTTTCTTATCAATTTCAGATTGTTCATTTTGAGTATCACTGTGACCATCATTACTCTTAAACTCCAGAGACTTCTTAGGTTCGTTCATCTTCATCAGTGTCTCAATCACCTTACCACTTCTGAGAGTGGTGACAACATTAACTTGCTCCAAGTTAGAATTTTTAACCTCAAATTGGCCTTTTGGGTTAGGTTGATTTGGGAAGGCAATGTTCCTTCCTCCCTAACTTTGAGACGTGATTCAATTCTAACTATGCTAGTTTTCAGCTCATCTAAAGTCTTCATAACATTCTGATTTATCTGTGTCTGTCCCTGCATAAAAGTATGTAAAGTATCCTCAAGAGAATTCTAATGAGGTGGCACATTAGGGTTACTAGATGAAGACCCTTGGGGAACATTAACACCATTCATTGTAGGACCATTCTTCCAACTAAAATTAGGATGGTTTTTCCAATTTGGATGTATGTTTCTAAATATGGAGAGCTAAATGGTCTTTTATAAGTATCCATGGAATTTGCTTGGTCATGTAACACTTCCTGAAATGCTGGAATTGTAGGACAATCCTTAGTATAGTGTTCAAGACTTTCGCAAATACCACAAGCATGTTCGACCGGATCAACTACCTTAACTACATTTGGTTTCTGAATCACATCAACTTTCCTATGCAAACTAGCAATCTTAGCATTCAAGTCACGTTCTTCATTCAACACATACATTCCAGGCCTAGAACTAGCTAAAGCTTTGGACTTATTTCCATCCGTCGTGCCTGAAGTGTCCCAATTTTGGGAGTTTTCTGCTAGCGAATCGAAGTAAGTCCAAGCATCATCATGTGACTTGTTCAGAAATTTCCCATTACACATCATTTCAACAAATTGACGCATATATAAATTCAGACCACCATAAAAGAAGTTAATTACTCTCCAAATTTCATAACCATGATGAGGGCAGCTAGAAAGAAAGTCTTTAAATCTCTCCCAACACTCGAAAAACGACTCATTTTCCTTTTGAGAAAAATTCATTATACATTTTCTAAGAGTGATTGTTTTGTGAATTGGAAAAAACTTTTTCAGAAACTCTCTAGTCATTTCATTCCATGTCCTAATGGTATTTGGTCGCAAAGAATGCAACCAAGTCTTAGCTTTCTCCTTTAGAGAAAATGGAAACAATTTCAGTTTCACGACATCTTGATTCGCACCAACAAAAGGCATAGTAGCACAAACCTCATCAAATTCTTTCAAATGTATATATGGACTCTCTGAGTCCAAACCATGAAAATTAGGCAGTGCTTGTATCTGCCCATACTTAATCGACACATTTCCAGCATTCGCCGGAAGAACTATACAAGAAGGTGTAGAAGTCCTTTCCGGCTGCAAATAATCTCTAAGGGTTCCAGGTCCATCAGCATTGGCTGCGGCTTCAGCAACTATTCTAGCAGCTTCAGCCTCAGCCGCTAATCTCTCGGCTTCACCTGCCATTGGTGACTAGGGTGATTCACTAATACCCTATTAGCTAAACGGTGATAGTAACACAGTCGATTAAAATGATCAGACCTAGAATATTGCATACACAAAAAAAACAAGAAACAGATACAATGTTACCCAAATGGCTGTGATTTCGGCAATATTTCAGCCTAATCACAATTGAAGCAACAACACTTGTTCCCTTCACCCGTAGCAGCTCCTAATGTCGCCAAGTATTTAGAGATATCTTACTCCCTGTTAAGAAGCAACATAAATCAGCAAACTCTAAAACAAAACTTAAAATAAACCTATGCAAAACTTAATTTTAAGGAACACTAAACAATCCCCGGCAGCGACGCCAAAATTTGATCACTCTTTTTAGAGTATCAAAGATAAAGAAGTGTAATATAGTCATTTTCGAACCACAGAGATTGTTGGTGCTCAGAAAAATTGTTTAGCAAAGTAATAATATGATTTTGATTGGTAATTGAGAAAGCAGAGAACAATATTTGTAAAAGAAAGGAATAAGTGATTGTTGTATCTACCAAGACTTTGAAGTTCCACCTAATGTATTCAAGTATTATGTGATCAAATTATAATTCGAACAGAACTGAATAATGATTCGTTCTACCCGAAAAATATAGAAAATTGGGATTTTAAAGTAACTAAAACAAATACCATATCATGACTGATTGATTATGTTTCTAAAATAAAGCTCAATTGAGAAATGTCATAGGGATTCCCTAGCATTCAATGTATCCGGAAATCACAATGAATCTAAGAAGTTTGTAGACATCTTCAACACAACAAATGCAATCAAACGAAGACAAAGAAATGGACTAAAACATGAAATTCATTTATGATCACTGTAAAGAATACTAGAACCCATTAAGCTTCCCCTCTTGTCTTGGCAGAGAGGGGTTTAGTTTCTCATTGTTATGTAGATAGCCATTAAAAGTATTGAATCAAAAATTCTAACACACAAGAGAACTAAAAAGAACTGAATAAAATAGAAAGCAAAAGAAAACTAAGATTATGGTATTCCAGCGTACCCCTCTTGGTGTATTAAGCTCCATCCTTTATACAACAACAACTTGACTTCTTCTCGAACTACTTGATTCAAACACTTCCTGGATTTGGGGAAAACACTCCATATAGCTGTAACGTCTTCCACATATTTCTGCTTACACCAGCTGAAATCAGTTGTTGATTACATGTACATCAAAATCTCCTCTCCCAGCTGAGTTGACTGCGGCAATTTCTCAAATAGATCAAGCCCACTTGTCTCGAACCAAATATCCCACATAAAAATTCATCCAACTAACACCAACATCTTGATAAAATTGTTTGCAGTCAAAACGTAAGTTCCTCCCGGCTGCAACACCACTTTCAACTCCCTGAACTTCAGTTCAAATCCACCAGCTCCATTGCAACAATTTCTCGACATTAAACTCACTTCTTTCCTACCAAGACAAGACCAATTTCAGTCTATATAAACGAAGCATAATTCAACCTGTTGCCATTTTTGCAGCGCTCATTTCACAATTCAGATATTTAATTTAAACATGTGAACCCTAGAAATCATTTCATGCCAAAACCCCAAATCCAGTGTTGTTGTTGCCACTGTTGCCAATCCATGCCAAAATCCCAAAAACTGCAGAGACCTAGAATGACCATTGTTGCCCAATCCAGTTGACAAACTCGTCAATCGAGCCTTCTCCATCTCAAACTCAGCCCTTATTAAACCCAATTCGGTTCACAGGCAAAATCCCAAATTTATATTTAATTCTTCCATCAGCTGAGCTTGAGTCTCAATCCTCCACTCACTCGAACTCAAAACCAACTCAAATCAACACCCATTTGATTAAACTACAAAACCCCCAAATCTGTTACTTAATCTTCTCGTTGATTCTTGGCTGAATACAGTCCTTGCACTTCAATGAATCGAACGCCTTTCTCTGTTCAGAATGAATGCCACCAGCACTTCATTTTCTCCATGATATTTGATCTCAAACCACAAATTTCTATCGAGTAAAAACTACTTGAGAAGACATGAAAACGAGCCACCCCTTGCTGTTCTAAACCTATTTTTTGATTTTATCTGATAAGATAAGAAGAGAATATGGTGTTCTTGTCCTTTCTTATGTTTTTGTCTTAAAGTGACAAATTATGCGGTGAAAGAGCTGGACACGTCTATCCATTTCTCTTAGTCCCACTAGTGCGGCCATGAGTTATTGTATTGCCATCCCACAAAGCCATTTATCCTCCTAGTGAACGGATTTCACTTGTAGTTCCTGTAAATGACTTAAAAACAATATTATTTGCCCGCTAATGAGACCTAGCTAGTGTAAATGTGGGTATAAAAATGTCGCACTTACGTGCTTATCACACCCTTTCAATTGTTTCTTGACAGTGGATGTAGCAGACATATGACAGGTGATCTCACTTGGTTTGTTTCTTCAAACGACTATGAAGGAGGACCAATAACATTTAGAGATGGGAGTTGTTGCTACATAAGCAAGAAGGGGACGATCAAACTACCCGGCGTACCTGAAATCCATGATGTAGTATACGTAAAAGGTATGACTGCAAATCTTATTTCTATCAGTCAAATCTGTGACAAAGGCCATCGAGTGGTCTTCAATGCAAATGGATGTGACATTGTAGACAAAAATGGGAAAGTAATTTTTCAGGGAACTCGTGGTAAAAACAACTGTTATCTTCTGGATACTCAGTTCAGCAATTGTTGCAATTTGACTAAGGTGGAATCTACACATCTTTGGCATGAGCGTTTTGGTCACATCAACTATCATCTTCTAACTAAGATCATTAAAAAAGAACTTGCTAGAGGCTTTCCCAAAATCAATGCAAAGATTGAAGGTGTATGTGGAGCCTGTCAAAAGGGTAAACAAACTAAAGTTCACCATAAATCATCTCGAGACATTCTCACTAAAGCTCCACTTGATTTAATTCATATGGATCTCTTAGGACCAATTCAACAACCTACTGTTGCTGGTAAGAAGTATGCTTTGGTTATGGTAGATGATTACACCAGATTCACTTGGGTTGCGTTCCTATCTCATAAGAATGAAACCCTTGATGAATTCAAGATTATTGTTAAAAGAATCCAGAACGAACAAGGTCGCAAACTAAAGAAAATTAGAAGCGACCGTGGAACTGAATTCAAGGATATTAAAATGTTTGAATTTTGTGACGAACTGGGAATCATTTAACAATATTCTCCACCTATTACTCCTCAAGATAATGGAGTTGCAGAAAGAAAAAACAGAAACATTCAGGAAACGGCCAGGGTAATGCTCCATAACAAAAACTTACCTTTAAGGTTTTTGGGAGAAGCTATCTTTACAACATGTTATATGATCAACGGTGTCTACCTACGGTCTAAAACCCTAAACAATCCTTATGAGTTGTGGTACGGTAGAAAACCCAACTTGCACTATCTCAGAGTGTTCGGAAGTAAGTGCTACATCTTAAAAGATCAAGAACAAAGAGGGAAATTTGATACCAAAACTGATGAAGGTATCTTCCTTGGCTATGCTTCTGATAGTCGTGGTTTTCGAGTGTTTAATCTCAGAACCCAGGTCATGATGAAATCTTCTAATGTTATCATTGATGATATTAGTGATTTTCATCATGATAATCCTCCTGCTGAATTTCCTCCAACTGAGACAATTGAGAAAGTCAAATAAATACCAGAATCAATTGAAGTCATCCCAACTGTTGTTGATCCTGATATTTCTAGTGACGAGGAGAAGAGCACTGATCAGGCGACTCCTGACGAACAGGAACGTGTCCCTCAACGACACCTCTGGGTTCAACGGAATCATGATCCCAACAGTATTATTAGGGGAATAGATTCTACAGCTAAGACTAGAGGACAACTTCAAAATATTTGCAATTTTGGTTGTTATCTGTCACAAGTAGAACCAAGGAATATTGATGAAGCTCTTAGCGATCCCTTTTGGGTGAATGCAATGCATGAAGAGTTAAATCAATTTCAAATACAAGACGTATGGGAACTTGTACCTTGTCCATCCAATGTTAATATTGGTTGTACAAAATGGATATTCAAGAACAAGTCTGATGAATTTGGCACAATTGTCAAAAATAAAGCCAGACTTGTCGCTCAAGGATATTCACAAATTGAAGGTATCAACTTTGACGAAACCTTTGCTCATGTGGCACGCCTTGAGTCCATTAGACTTTTATTAGCTCATGCTTGTTTTCTCAAGGTTAAGCTTTTCCAAATGGATATAAAATCCGCATTCCTAAATAGAATTTTAAAGGAGGAAGTCTATGTTGCTGAACTTAAAGGATTTGAAAACCTTGATTTCCCATATCATGTTCTTAAGATCAAAAAGGCATTATATGTAGGGGTGTCAACGGGTCCGGGTCCTCCCGGGTATCACTAGACCCGGACCCTACTTATAAAGGTCAGATCCGGGTCCTAACGATTCCGGGTCCGGTTCCTACACTTGTGGACCCAGAACCGGACCCGTTTAAATACCCGGGTACCCGCCGGTCCCGGGTACCCATTGGGTCATAAGAAAACTATTAAAAAAACCTCAAAAACTTAATATTTATCTCTTTTTGGCTTGGATTTAAATAACTTTTATAAAATTTATTATTATTTCTTATTAATGTACTAAATAAAAATTAAATGTAAGAGAAAAATTTAAAACGAGTAAAATATCAAAGCTAAAACTAGCAAAAACATGAATAAACGGGTACCCAACGGGTATTACCCGTTTGGACCCATTTAGATTCGGGTCCAATCGGGTAATTACCCGTCGGGTCCTAAGTTGCTAATGGGTCCAACTTTAGGACCCGGAACCGGACCCAAGTCTACAGGATCCGGTTCCGATTCCGGGTAATGGGTACCCATTGACAGCTCTAATTATATGGGTTAAAGCAAGCACCTAGAGCCTGGTTTGAAAAACTTACCACTTCTCTTATTAGGAAAGGTTTTTCAAGAGGCGGAGCTGATAAAACTTTGTTTACCAAGTGAAGTGGGAAAGATGTTGTCATTTCTCAAGTCTATGTAGATGATATCATCTATGGTTCAACTTCTGAGAAACTTGCAAAAGATTTTCAAGTTTCACTTGCTAAAGAATTTGAAATAAGCAATGTTGGTGAATTGAAGTTCTTCTTGGGATTACAAATTCAACAACATAAGGATGGAATTTACTTATCCCAAGAAAAATATGCAAAGGATCTTGTCTCACGATTTAGTATGGATAAGTCAACTCCAAAACTGACACCTATGCCCACTATTTGTAAACTGCACAAGAATGAGAAAGGAGTAAAAGTGGATCAAAAATTACATCGATCTATTATTGGTAGCCTTTTATATCTTACAGCCACTAGACCTGATATTTCTTTTAGTGTTGGTTGTTGTGCTAGATTTCAGGCTAATCCAAAGGAATCTCATCTTGCAGCTGCAAAAAGGATCATACGATATGTCAATCACACTGTCGGGTATGGTCTATCTTACAGTTTTGATACTAACACTGACCTTTCTGCTTATTCAGATGTTGATTGGACAGGATGTGTAGAAGACAGAAAAAGTACATCAGGGGGATTCTACTATGTAGGACTGAATCTTGTGGCTTGGCATAGTAAGAAACAGAATTCACTCCCTGTCTACATGCGATGCAGAGTATATTGCTGTTGGGTCATGTTGCACTCAACTTTTATGGATGAAACAAATGCTGGACGATTATGGAATTGATACTGGAATAACGAAAATCTTTTGTGATAACTCTAGTGCGATTCGAATCACAGAGAATTCCGTTGAGCACTCAAGAACAAAGCACATTGATATAAGGTACCATTTTATTCGAGATCTCTATGAAAATGGTATCATAAATATGGAATTTGTGCCTTCCGAACAACAATTGGCTGACATTCTCACCAAACCTTTAGACACTGCTACATTTCAACACTTACGGCAGTCTATTGTTGTTGTTTTGGTTCATTAATGTTTCCATGACTCTTGCCCCTGTGCTTATCTCGATATTTTGGACAATTGAGTTTGGAACTCCAGTATATGTTTACTTCAATACTGCATTTGTTTCCGTAGGTTGACTTTTCTGTCGTTTGTTTTTAGAAATCCTTCTTTTCTTTTGAAATTAAGGTCGCTCTTGTTGTTCTTTCGGGAATGACATATTATGGGGGAGAGTTCTTAATTGAATTTGTACTTAATGGCCAAATCTTTTGGGGAGTGCGGCTGTGGAATATTATAGGGGTTATCTTGTATCTTTATAAACTCCTTGATGAATGCATTTAGCTTCGACTTTATGATTGCATCTAAACAAGTTGATATGTGCTTTCTTTTGGTCATGAAATTTCTCTTTTGGAAATTTCATTAGGATCCCGTTTTCGTACCTTTGCCAATTTTATTGACAAAAAGGGGGAGAATTAATATGTAGTTCACACTACAAACACATATGGTTTTCGGATCATTATGTAAGGGGGAGTGGTTTCCATGTGAGATGGAGTATTGACTAAGGGGGAGTGATACATATCACCATAGTATTATTGTCGAAGTTGTGATACAATTGAACTTTGATACTATATAATGATACTATGACACTGTATAACAATGGTTGAGAACTCTTGTTTCTCGTTGTTATAGCTACGGATTTTCAACAACGATGATGTTGAACTTACAACCTTTGGGATCATTGGAGTACTTGGAAGTGACGAAGATTTCGAGTAATGTTGAAGATTAGGCATGTGGAATAGGAGCTACAAAAGTTAATTCATTTTTTTTAATTCCATATGTATTGATAGTTTTGTCACTAAAATTGACAAAGGGGGAGATTGTTAGAGCATTGCTCGGTCGAACTCGCATGCGTTGCTATCTCAAGCATGTTTGTCAATGTTAGTTATCAAAACTATAAGTCTTGATTTCTATTCTACTATACCTAAGTATTGCACTAGGATATAAAGTGTCGTTGACCTCAAGAACTCCATGGAAATCATCATAAAATACGAAGGACTACTCAAGGAACTGGTGGAACTTCATCGACTAAAAGGTATGTGGAGACTTGAACTTATATATCACTCAAAAGTATATCTACTCTATCTCCTATCTTGAGACAAAAGTCGTTTTGCTATATAGACTTTGATTATACACATTTTTTATTTCGAGCCGAGTTTATCTCGCCTATCTATTTCTCGAAATATGTGTTGGTAAGCTTTCGATTTGGCCAAGTTCATCTTTACCTAGTGACGAAAGTCATAATATGTTTCAATCACTTTGAAAATTTCTTTGACGAAAAATGGTTTGTGAATAACAACTATATAACGTCCTCTAAGAATGTTTCAATGATTGAAATGAGAGTTTAGATTATATGACCAATGTTGGATAAAAGCATTGTGTGGCAACACATATATGTATAAGTCCTTTTTACTTGAACCGAAGTTTGCGAAATTTGTTGATCAAGAGAACCGTAACAAGAGACGTGAACTCAGTCCGCGAACTGGCGGAAGTTCTCGACCCGAGAATATCTGCTGGAGTTTGAGAACTCCTTCCGGGAACTTAAGTCCGCGAACTAAGTCTGCGAACTTAAGTTGGTTATATTTAAAGACAATTGTTTGTGAACTTATTTATATTAACTAAGGAATGCTAAATGCAAACCGTGGCTATAAAGTTCATGAACCGATTCGAGTGAATCAAATCGTTTTTGCTTCGATTGTGTGTTGTGTAGTTACATAAGATTTCCTTGCAATTGAACAACTCTCTAACTAGTTCATTTGGGTCTTTTGAACTAGTTATGGTGAAGAAGAATATGGTTGATATGAAAGTGCTTATATGGCTAACCATTTGGTTAACTATTGTTGAACCAATAAATGTACATGTTTGGGTACGGTTACACAAACCTAAAATCGTGCATTTCATTTGTGTGTAACAAGCTAAGTTTTCGATCCAACGGTTGAAAGATATTAGCTTGAATCTAATCAGGTTTTCATCTAACGGTGAATATTGAATGCTTTGTTACCAAGCTAACATTGATTGCAAACCATGATTTGAAAGACTATATAAGGGAGAACTTTAGCAACTGGGAAACCTAATCCCCACACCTCCTGTGTAATACTAGTTGTATTAGCTAGAGTCGATTCTCCTTTAACCTTAGGTTTCTTCTTGTAAACCAGGTTAACGACTAAAAGACTTCATTGGGATTGTGAAGCCAGACCGATACTACTACTTTCTCGTAGTTTTGTGATCTGATCTTGCATCTTTTATCGTTTTGAGTACAATTGTAACGATTGGCTTGAGATTTATATCTCCGATAGGCAAGATATAAAAGTAATCACAAACATCTTCGTCTCATCGTTTGTGATTCCATAATATCTTCTTTCGCCGCGTCGATTAAGATTATTGTGAGGTGATTGATAATACTAGGTTGTTCTTCGAGAATATAAGTCCGGTTTATCAATGGGTTCCTGTTCACCTTGATTTATCAAAATACAGAACAAAAACTTGTAGGTATTTCTGTGGGAGATAGATTTATCTATTCCTGTAGACTTTTCTGTGTGATACAGATTTGTTTATTAAAGTCTTCGACTTTGGGTCGTAGAAACTCTTAGTTGTGGGTGAGATCAGCTAAGGGAATCAAGTGTGTAGTATCCTGCTGGGATCAGAGACGTAGGAGCATAACTGTACCTTGGATCAATGTGAGATTGATTGGGGTTCAACTACAGTCCAGACCAAAGTTAGTTTGTAGTAGGATAGTGTCTGTAGCGTCTTAATACAGTGTGTGTTCAATCTGGACTAGGTCCCGGGGGTTTTCTTCATTTGCGGTTTCCTTGTTAACAAAATTATGGTGTCTGTGTTATTTTTATTCTGCATTATATTTTGTTCTAAAATTAAAATATCACAGGTTGTGCGTTTGAATCAATCAATTGGAAATCCGACCTTTGGTTGTTGATTGAAATTGATTGATACTTGAACATTGGTCTTTGGTACCGTTCAAGTGATTTTTCTTGTATTCAATTAGAATTGCAGATTTCTATTTGCTTGAGAAAGAATTGAATCAAGAAAAAGAGATTTAACTCTTTGATATACTTTATTAAGATTGAGTCTAGTTGATTCTCTTGAAAGTATATTGGAGTTTGTCCATACAGATTGCCAAGCGAAATATTCGGTGTGTTTGTTGTACCCCCACTTTTTCAGGTTAGACAAGAAAGTCTACGATTATGAGACATACAAGTATTACTCGAAGACCTGAATAATGTGAAGAAGTAACGAGCTACAAAGAAGACATCATCCTTCCTCTTGAGGTTAGTAATATTGACTTGAACTGTTTCATTCCTAACATATCTTTCAGGTCGTGCTATATTGAAAGCATAATTGTGAAGCTGTTAATGATTATACTCTAGTAGTGAGACATGAGAACATGATCATAGTGTTAAGGAATTAGAATACGAAGTATAACGCTTATCTTTTGAACTTCGTATATATGACATCGACATAATCATATGAATGCTATTGTGATTATGTGTATGAGTAAAGGTGAAGATTTCATCCTAGAAAACAATGTTTACATTTGTTTAAAGGAAGCACATTCATGAACTTGTTTTATGAATCGAAAGGGAAATCGCCAGTCTTATTGGTATTGTTATTCATTGCATATCTTTGGATTACCTAAATGTGTGAGTTAGTAGAACCGATCATAATTTATTATGTATCTTGGTATAACTAATCACAGTGCCTGAGTTATGATTTGGTATGACTAGTATTTATTAATTAGTGGAACCGATCTTAATTAATCACCTGAGATGGTATGATCGATATTTGTAATTGGTGTGACCGATCTTAAAATAATTATGTAATCGATCCTTGTAGTTGGTGTAACCGGTCCTAGTAATTGGTGTAACCGATCCTAGTGACTTGTGCAACCGATCACAAGTTATACCATGAGTATATGGTAGTCGGTCCTGGTAATAGACGTAACCGATCTTGGTAACTAATGTAACCGGTCCTGGTAACTTGTGTGTTCGATCACAAGTAAACCATATTAAGGTGAAACCGATCTTTATGATTGGTAGAACCGATTAAACCCGTGATTGTGAATTAATAATTGATTAATCACATAGTTGTCTTGGAATACAGATGAACCAATTCTAATTTGTTTGGAAGCGTGGTATAATCGATTCCAAGATTGTAAATATGAAATAGGATTTACAAAGAAAACATGTCAACATACTTTGAACACGAACAATAACTCTTACCTTTTATTGTTCAAAGATATTCCTTAATAACTCAAGGAGATCCCGGTCCGAAATAAATTAAGAATCTTTTAATTAAGGTTGTTAGTTTTATATGCTTTAATTACGAGCAATTAAATGCATATCTCTAAAAATAATAATTCGTAATGTGCATTTACTAATTGTAGATTTTCTATTAAGGTATTTCGGAAATATTGGACAAAGCATTTCCAGGAATTATGAAAACCGATTTTGGGCATTTATTGCATATCTTGAGAATATTCGGTTTTGGAAATTACTTGGTGTCCAAACATCCTTGGTCTATAAATACCTTAGTTTGTATCTCTTGCAAACTATCCTAAGACCCAGGAAAACTTCATCTTTTTGTTGTTTCTGGTGGAGCCGTCTATCCGGATAGGAAAGTACCCTAATTAGGCGAAATCTCTTACGACCGCTCATTTAAAGACTTATGTGGGATTAAGAATCTCTACGAGTACCGTTGGTGTGAAACTAGATAATAGTAGTTTATTTTAGTTTTCGATTGATTTGATTGATTAACGGTTGTTGAACTTTGATTGCACCTAGTTTGTTTATTCTTTAGAATCTTCTCTTCTGACATAAGATTCACTCAAACTAGATCGAAGTTTCGACGGGATCTTTAGAACTGTTTGTAGATCTAAAGACATCTTGTGATAATCCATTGTTAACAGACTCCGTTCTGTTTATTGATCACAAGAGATTCAAGTGGTGTTGTGCATGTTTAATTGAAGATTAAAGAAGATTTGAAGACGAAGAAGATTTCTTATTGGTTTCTCATATCTTTGTGTAGCACAAACCTTGATCAGCTTGGATCCAACTAGAATCAGGTTTATTCGGTTGATTAGTTGTGTGAGATTGGTAACGCCTAATAGTTCTCTTGAGTTCTATTTTGATTGTTACAAATCCGAATCTTATTACTTAGGTAATCCTAATAGTTTTCCTGTATCATTTACTTTTATTTTCCGCAATTATAATTGTTGTTATTATTATAATTTAAAGTAATTGCCCAAACCTTATTTCTGTATTACTTGATAGTGATCCTATAGAGTTTGGTTAAGTCCGAACCTATTATCAAGTAATCACACCTTGATTGTTGTATTGTCTCGATCTCGTATCCATAGACGATCACACAAAGTGTGAATACCGATTTGTAGTATTGTCTCGACTTTGTCCATAGACAATCACTTTCTGTAAGAGGACTTATAGGTGGATATTTTAAAGATTGTGGTGTATTTAGGTACCCTCGTCTTTTCAGACTTAGCAATCTGTGTTTGGTGAAATCCAACCTATAAGAATTGAATCTAATGGATGATTCAGTTAACGTAATAGCAGGATTCAGTTAACGCAATAAAATAATAGTCATGATTCCACCTAAGATTTTTCATTATATGAACCATGACTATTATTTTATTGAAAAATCTGGAATATATTTTGGATTACCTACCGGAAGATAGATATGTACATTTTCAGATCAAAGACTTTCAATGTATCTCTGATTAAGTTACGATTTTGGAACCTTTGTAATGTTACAAAGAATGATTTTTCAGTTAATTATTCTATTAACAGTGGATTGTTTCATACACCCCACAACAGTTTTAATGAAATAAGTGATCTTTTAAAATATTATTGGAAATATGATTCTAAAGATATTATTAACAAATATATTGTTATGTTCAAATTTGTTCTTGTATACTGTATTGGAAAATTCTTGAGTGAATTTCAAAAGATATTATCAGGTTTTGGTAATAATAGAGTAAACAAATTTTTGGACATAAATATAGGATTAATCCGTAATATAGATCCAGTCCATGAAAAATCGGTTTTCCAAAAGAAAGACCTAGATACAAAATCGGAATTGTTTCCCCACAAGTCAAGGTTTCCGATTTTGGAAGATTTTCCTAAAACTAGTTATTTCTGGAATTTGATATCTTTACTCCTCATAAAAGACGATTATTTTGTGTTGTTTTTACAAACAACATGGGAGAAATTGTCCGGAACCGAAGCTAGGTTATTTCATATTCCACTGATTTTTGGAAGTATGAGAAAAAGAAAATCAAGAAATAATGAATCTTCTGATGATCATGTCAGATACGATGATATTGAAAGGATCAGATTTCCTTACAAAATAGAAGATGAACATGAACTCACCTCGTTTGTTGATAAATCATGTTTTGACAAATAAAAAACTCTCAAGAGAATAGAGTTTACTACTGAAAAGAGATTTGATCCAGAAGTCCAAGATAAGGATTATGTGAAGTTTGTTCAAGATCTAAACTAGGAAAAGCTTTTTGATTTTGAAAAATATTCACCTGATATGGTAAGAATTTTCTATGCTAATATTCACAATGTTGATCATAAAAAACTTACCTTTATTACACTTGTTGGTCGTGGAATCTACTATGTCGATCGTAAGACGATTTCTAATATCATCAAGTACAATGTGGAATGTAATCACTTGATTACCACAGTTGAAATTGAACATGATACCATTTCAACACGTCTCATTGGAAAAACGATTGACTGGGAAAATGGTAGATTACCAGCAAAAGATATACCTTTTCATCTAAGGATTTTCGGTAAACTTGCTATAACAACTCTATTTGAAAGTACAAGAGATAGTCAGTATGGGATAAAGATTTTGCAATTTTTTTTTGTTTTTTGTTAAAAGAAGATTCTCAGATCTTTGTGGAATCATTGTCAGCCAAATGATCAAGATATCAGATTCTATTTCATCTCCAGGAATCAAGAGACATCTCGGTTTTCCATGTATAATTACCAAAGTCTGTGAATTTATCATGGGAGATGACCTTGATGACATGAGAAGCACTAATGCTGTCTCTAAAAAGATTATATGTCAAATGATTGTAGGTCAAACCAGGAATAAAACTATTGAAAGAATTTAACCGAATTCTAACAACAAGTCTCTTCTGGTTCATCTTAAAACACTTGGTAGACAAATTGACTGTTTTCAGAAACAATTAGCCTTTGCTGCTCGAAAAGATCCAGAAACTCTTAAAGGTATTTTAAACATTGAATCAGAGTTTTGGAAGAATGAAGGTAACCAAGAATCAGAAATGGAAAAAGATGTAAAAAAGAGCTTGATGACAACGAGTGCTCTACCTCTTAAAAGTTTCAAGCAAGAAAAATAAACATCAGTTTTTGATTTATTTAGAGTATTGAATAAGGTCTATTTCTGAATAAAACTATCAACTATTTATGATAAAGTTATTATTTTATAATTTTTCTTGTGATAGTTTCCGATTACATAGCATTTGCTTGAATGTCTATATTACTGCTATGTGTTTATGGGATGTCTGATTTCGGTTTTCATATCCTTAATATTCGATCTCATATGATGTGAACCTTTATGGTTGAATGGACGATTGAGGGATATAAATTACTTTCCCCAACCAATAGTGTTTGCTAAGGGGTGTTTTTGGGTGCAAAAATACTAAAATACCCTTCCCTCAAAATAAAAAATCTAAAAACTTAAAATCAAAAAACAAAATCATATCCCCCATTTCCATCTTCACTGCCGGCATTCTTGTTAGGGTTAGGGCTTTGAAACCTAAATACTTTGAAAACGATTTTTTTTTACATTCAGAAGTGATGAAGACCAAGCCGGAAGTGATGAAGACCATGCCGGTAGTGATGAAGACCATGCCGGAAGTGATGAATACCATGCCGGTAGTGATGAAGACCATGCCGTTAGTGATGAAGACCATGTCGTATTTTTTTTTACATCGCTGGAAGTGATGAAGACCATGCCGAAAAATGGTGCCGACATGCTTGATAACTAACATTCAATGCCGACATGCTCGATAGAAATCTATCAATGCCGGTAGTCAAGTGAAAAAAAAATCAACTTTCTGGATACTTTACATCATGTGCCGGCAAAGAAATTTAAGCAAGATACTATGCCATTAGCAGTACCGCCATGCTCAAAAATTAACTGACTATGCCTGTAGTGGACTGATTAAAACCATAAAAATTTTCAAAATGGAATAGGTTTTGAATTTCAAAACCACAAAAAATTTCTACGAGACGTTGTCTCGCACTCTGCTCGGGAGCGCTCCCCCCCCCCCCCCCCCCCGATAGCGGCAAACATTTATGAAAATTTCCAACAAATGTCGGCATGGATAGACGACCGACAACAACGTCGGCACACTGTGTTGGTTGAAAATTCCCTGGTACGTGAAAATATGGTGCGTCGAAATTAACATAACTATGAATACCATGCCGATTTAGGTTATTCCGGCATGGTATTCGTAGTTATATCAATGCCGACAGGATGTTTTGCAGGTGCAACCGTAGTGAATCCAAAGTTACATCTGGAGAAGATTCAACATAAAAGACATATTTGTTGCTAATATTGAAGACTCGGAGACATATCTTTGGTCCCTATGGTCACTCATCTCAACCAAAAAATTTGAACCCAACATTCATACTTCTAATCTCTCCAAAATGATAAAGATTTCTATAAATCATTTCCAAACTAATCAATTAACATAACTAATTATTATTAACCACTAAACCTGATTAATGAGGGGTGATTAGGAATTAGTGAAAATACATGGATATGGGGTGACCTTGATTTACTATTTAAATCTCGTTTTTGTCTTTTTCCTATATCCCCCAATTAATATAAGTATCCCCCAATTGCGCGTTCTTATGGTTTGTGTGACTTTCTAATTTAGCGGGATTAAGTTCTAGCCCATGTTGGTAGGATTTATCAAAGGATCATAAGGTGTTCCGATTGAAACTCATATGTCAAATGTCACAATGTGTTGAATCAATTTGTGTTTACATGAGTTGTGTTTAGCATAAACATATGTTTCGGGTTTTGAACTTTTGCTATTGGCACGCATTAGTTAAACCCAATTCAACCTTTCTCTGGTAAAGGTTGCTCTTTGTTGTTGTTCTTTTGTTCTTGCGAGAGGATGACAACATACTGGGGGAGAGTTCTAACTTGAACTTGCGCTTAATGATATATATTTCTGGGGAGAGTGCGGAATCCGAGGTAACAAATTTTTTAGTTAATCATTTTGTTGTTTAAGAAAAGCCTGCTTATATTGCATATATTCTGCTTTTGCTTAACAAAATTTCGGTACAATTGATATATATTCCATTATGTGTGTATGGATATGTGTGTGTATGATTCAATTGTTTCCGGTTAAGAAAAACTTATTGTTTGGTATCTTCCTTTTTGTTTGATATCAAGTGTTTTTGCTTTACGAAATTTCGGTGCAATTGCGGTGCTATAATGTCTATGTTTGTTTCAGTTTCTTCTGGTTAAGCAAATAATTGTGCAAGTCAATTTATTTGGTTTGTATGTATTGTTTATAACTTAAAGAAATACGGGATCATTTGTATAGTACAATCGAATCGATTCCGGATAAGAGAAACTAAGTTAATTATGATCTTAGTTAGACTTATCAAATTGAAGGATTCGGTTATTCAAGTCTAATTGAATGCCTTGAAAAGAAATACTAGTTAACTAACCTAGTACCATCTTTTCTGAAGTGAGAGGTTTAAGTTATTGTTTTAATAATTAAAACCTGATGAGAGAAGTAAAGTTATTTATGATATTTATTTTGGTCTTATCGAAATAAGCGATTGTCTGTTTACAATCGGTTTAACAAGGGAACTAAGATTCTTAGTCAATTTGTTAAACTATTAGGGGAAATTGCTTCGGGAAATTTTTTCCTGGATAACATATTAAAACCAAATTACTCGTAGTTTCGGTTTTGATATTGGTTGTCAAAAGTGGTACGTGAAACCTTCGTGCTTAACTCTTATAGGTTGTACAAGTATTTTGGATTTGTAAGATCTTTTCGCTTTGACCTTTATTTGCTCGAACCTTTGTCATTTTGTGACAAAAAAAGGGAGAAATATATGGAGTAAACAAGTGATTTTTAATCACTAAGAAAAGGACAATTGTGTCTAACGAAAGAGTAAAGCGTTAATTAAGGGGGAGCAGCATATCATATTGTTGTTGTAGTTATTTAGACTACAAAAGGGGAATAACAAAGATATTCGGATTGAAAATCTACCTATCTCACCTTTAGGGGGAGTATTAGCTTTGTTATTCAAATGTCAACAACGGCATTTATGGATTGAATATATGCAGGTTATTGTTTTGTTGAAACTTGGAATCAAGCGTATGTGTAATGAATTCTTGTAATTTATTTATCCATATGTATTAAGAGTTTTGTCACTAAAATTGAAAAATGGGGAGATTGTTAGAGCATAACTCGGTTGAACCCACCAAGCGTTGGTATGTCAAGTTTGGTTGTCATATTTTAGTGAACCAAAACTCATCTAAGAGTCATTTGATTATGTACTAGAGACAACTTCGTATATGTTAGACTAGACAGTCTAGGATTATTATGAGACATATAGGTATTACTCGAAGACCTGAAGAATGTGAAGAAGTAACGAGCTACAAAGACGACATCATCCTTTCTCTCGAGCTTAGTAATATTGACTTGATCATAGTGTTAAGGAATTAGATAACCCTTATATAACGTATCTTTCAAGTCGTGCTATATTGAAAACGTAACTCCGAAGCTGTGAATGATTATATTCTAATAGTGAGACATGATCACATGATCATAGTGTTAAGGAATTAGATAACGCTTATCTTTTGAACTTCGTATATATGAAATCGACACAATCGTATGAATGTTATTGTGATTATATGTATGGGTAAAGGTGAAGATTTCATCCTAGGAAACAATGTTTACATTTGTTCAAGGGAAGTACATTCATGAACTTGTTTTATGAATCAAAAGGGAAATCGCTAGGCTTATTGGTATTGTTATTCATTGCATATCTTTGGATTACCAATATGTGTGAGTTAGTAGAACCAATCATAACTTGTTATGTATCTTGGTATAACTAATTACAGTGCCTGACTTATGATTTGGTATGAATGGTTTTTATTAATTAGTGTAACCGATCCTAAATAATCAACTGAGATGGTATGATCGATATTTGTAATTGTTATGACCGATCCTAGTAATTGGTGTGACCGATCACAAAAGAATTGTGTAATCGATCCTTGTAATTGGTGTAACCGGTCCTAGTTATTGGTGTAACCGATCCTAATGACTTGTGTAACCGATCACAAGCAATACCATGAGTATATGGTAACCGATCCTGTTAACTGACGTAACCGGTCCTGGTAACTTGTGTGTTCGATCACAAGTAATCCATATTAAGGTAGAAGTAGAACCGATTGAACCCATGATTGTGATTTGATAATTGGCCAATCACATAGTTGTCTTGGAATACAGATGAACCAATTCTAAACTTGTTTGGAAGTGTGGTAAAATCGATTCCAAGATTGTAAATATGAAAGAGGATTAATAAAGAAAAGATGTCAACATACTTTGAACACGAACAATAGATCTTATCTTTTATTGTTCAAAGATATTCCTTAATAACTCAAGCAGATCCCGGTCCGAAATAAATTAAGAATCTTTTAATTAAGGTTGTTGGTTTTATATGCTTTAATTACCAGCAATTAAATGCATATCTTTAGAAAATAAAAATTAGTAATATGCATTTACTGATTTGATATTTTCTATTGAGAGATTTTGGAAATATTAGACAAAGCATTTTCAGGGATTATGAAAAATGATTTTGGGCATTTATTGCATATCTTGGGAATATTCGGTTTTGAAAATTCCTTGGTGTCCAAACATCCTTGGTCTATAAATACCTAAGTTTGTATCTCTTGCAAACTATCCTAAGAGCCATCCAAACTTCATCTTTTTGTTGTTTCTGGTGGAGCCATTTATCTAGAGAGGAAAGTACCCTAATTAGGCGAAATCTCTTACGACCGCTCGTTTAAAGGCTTCTGTGGGATCAAGAGATGTTGTTTTTTTAATTACTTGAAAAAAGTTTTCTCTCTCCTAACAATTTTGGCTCTCTGGCGATTTTTTTAGGGTTTTTAAATTTTCTCAATTTTTGAATCTCGATCACTTCTTGGTGATTCGAGATGGGGGATCTTCCTGATCCAACCCAACCTGCTAAGTTACTAATATATGCTGATCATCTTAAGGGTAAGAAGGTGTTACTAAATATGCTGATCGTCTGAGAGATGTGAGGTTTTTTTTTTTTGGTTTTGGATAAGTAGATGATTGAGGATTTTCTTTGGATTTGATAGAGATTTTCTTTAAGTAAACTGAATTTTGATAAATTGTTGAACTCAAATTACTGAATGCAAGTATTGCAAACATTTTGGAGGAAATTGAAATACAGTGAAAGAAAATCCTAAATGCCAAATTTGGGTATTTTGGGCGTTCATGCCTTGAACCCAAATACCTCAAAGATCCCATATCTTAGGCGTCGAATGCTTTGAGCCATGTTTCGTGTATTACTGCCACATTCGCTTTGCCATCCATGTTGATCAATCTGTAGTATCCACCAGCGACAGACTTAGAGATCATAAAAGGTCCTTCCCAGTTGGAGTTCTTTGCAGAATGAAAGTTACGCTTAGTTGCTTTGAGAACTAAATCTCCTTCCCGGAACTTGTTAGACTTGATTGTCCGCGCCCTAAATATCTTATGTTGGTTCGGAATTCCTCGTGCAGTGGGATTCCATGTTGTCGAAGCCTTCCAATCTTTCGGTACATATGGACATTCACGGAGGGGTGAGTATCTAGGATACTGCTTGTCTTGCTCAGCCATTATTTCAGCAATGACTGTATTAGTGAGGTGCTCGACTCGGAGAGGTTCCGCGTCTAACCATTTGGTAAAATATTGCTGAGGTGAGGTTATCCATTCATAGCTTTTTGCAATAGCTAAGTTGTTGGTGGAGTGAAGCCCTCAGACCCAAGCAGCATATTTGAAAGTTGATAAGATGGATGCATGAGGAGGAATAAGACTTGCATGAGTGCGGAACCTTTTGATGAAAGCATGCACATTTTCTTCAGGTCTCTGTGTCAGCTCCATCAAGGCTTTGACTTCCTTCAGATACGGAGTATCCTCTACTTCTTCCGAATCAGAGCTTTCCTCAGCAGAGAAATGTGCAATTGAAGGTGCTGGAGTTACCTTTCCAGCATGAATCCACGTACATCCAAGGATCATATCGTATCCTAGATCTTCTCGGATTATGTAGAACTTGGTTTCTGTCCAGGTCGAGTTTACCTTCAGCTTGAGGGTAATGTAGTCATAAGCATCTCTGGGCGTCCCTTCATGATCCATGATTGAGACCGGAGTATGAATGGCTTCTTGTCGTGTGATACCAGCAGCTCTGAGAGTTTTCATAGGATACCATTGACAGCAGTGCCAACATCAATCAATGCTCGTTTGAACTCATTTCCTTTGAGATGGATGTTGTAGTTTTGAAAGTGGTAGTAAAAGTTCGTTGCTCGGACTTGTAAAGATTTAAAAATAAAAATATATACACAATATTTGTCACAATGGGCGAGAGGTACTGGGACTAATGATTCGGCCAATTTTCATAACATAGGGCTCAATGATTTATTCTCAACAATAATCGCTCAAAACATAAATTATATGGACTCTTATTTTGCCAAAGTAGATTTTCAAAACATTGATTGTAAGTCCTAAGCATGATGTATCAAAACACCTAAGCCAAGCATACATCATCAAATTAAATAACAACCAATTAATTCAAATCATATTTCAATTTTAAATTAATGCAAAAGTCTTAAAAAGAATTAATGAAATTACCCCAAGTATGAAGTTTGGCCTCCTCCGTCGTCCCAGTGTTGGGTTTTAGCTCATCATAGTAAAAATGCTCTCAAAATAATTATTTATTGCTCAAAAAGTGGTTTACAAATGATGAAAAGGTGTAAAACAATTGAACAGAAAAATCGCATCAGAAATAACTGTTGCAAAGGCGCTGTTCAGCTGTTACAAGAAGAACGATAAATGATAACTGTTGTTGTACGACTAACTACGACCCACGTGTGTGCGTCTTAGACACTGTTGATAAACGACTGCTGCTGCGAGTCCGTTCTTCGTGTTTTTCATCTTCATCAATGGCGGCAGCAGCAGTAGAGAGAAATCATGGTTCTCGATTCTGCAGCGTTCCTTCTCTCCTCCCAACTCTCGACACCCTTCTCTGTGATAATAGTAACCTATTTATACTCCTAAGCCTCATTTAATCTCGCCATAACTCCTCAAAAATCTTCAAAGTGAAGAAAATTATTTTTGAGAATAATTTCTTATTTCTTTCTCTGTGTACGTTAATTTCCTTGAAAATCTTCAGAAACTGATTGATACGCAACCTATGAAAGTATCTGGTCTTAACTCCACAACCATGCAGCATCTTTTACGTGATTTTCTTTCCAAAAATGAAACCGATATTCTTCTCTCCTGTTTTGATCAATAATTGATTTTCTGGCCAAAGTTGATCGATCCCAACCACCATAATATCTTCTTATACTCATATCACATATACCCATTAAGTTTCAGCTCTTTAATCTCCCAACAGATTCATCAAAATCTCGAACGAAATTCTGCCAGGGAAGAAGAAAAATTTCCCGCCAAAAAAAGAATTTGAATTTTGTTGAAGACCTTCCCCTATCCAGTTCAGGGGTGCAAATAGCAAGTTGGGTTGAAATAGACTTATTGGGGTGGAAATAACCAAAACATGGGTCCCTTTAGTAATTTTTCTGGGATGTTTTCCGCACTTTTTCGAGGTTCCTCCGGGGTATTTCTGGGGTACTTCCGGTCCACTTCTGGGGCGTTTCCGGTATACTATCAACGGAGGTCCAAATGCCACATTTTTTAGCCCATTTCGCCGCAAGGGATTATTTCTCTAATAATTCCTACAAAGACATAAAAGAACACAATTAATACAAAATTGAGCACTAACAATACATACAATAGAGACATATTAGACACATAAATGCGTCTATCAATGGACTGTGGTGAGAAGTCCCCAGTCGTACATTTCTTTGTCTGTTGCTGAAGGTTCAGGGAGTGTCTCCTGAATCAATAAACGCTTCCCTGACACGATGTGATTCAATGCAACAAACATGTCTTTCCTTTGAGCCTTTGATAAGTACAGCAATTCACAGACATGCTCTATTAAGGATTGAACTGCTTCTTTGATGGGTGGTTCGGAGAGAGTGGAGGTTCTTACCGAGAGAGGGTCCATGTGTACTCCTTCAGTCCCCAAGTTAAGCTCTCCTAATTCGACCTTTTCTTTGAATATGCGCTTCAGAGTTCTGCAGTCACTTGTGGGATGATTGACGAACCTGTGAAAGCAACAATAACGAGGATTTTCCGTGGCCTCTTCAGTTGGTTCTTTCTTGACATACGATAACTTGATTGCACCGTCTTGAACCCAGACATCTAGTATTTCAATCACTTCTTCAATGGGAAAGGGTAAATCAAGTGCCTCTTCATCGGTTCCTGTATGTTCGGTAGGAGCTCGTGTATTATCCTTCCTTTGTGCTTTCGAAGGGGCTGGAGAAGTATGCTTGCGTTGTGGCTCAGATTTTTGTTTGCTCCCTTATGCAACAACGTTTGTGGAAGGTTGGAGGTTGTACTATTTGTTGATTAAACGTCTGCTACTTCGAGTTTCTCGTGGTTCTTCGGCCTTTCTAGATTTATCCCTCTCCAGTAAAGCAGGTGCGGTAGTTTCTGATCTCTTAGCCTCTTCATGAAGTTCTGAAAAAGTCTGGAACCGGAGATTTATCCAGTAAATCTCTATAGACCGGGATCATTACATTGATGCACAAATCCAAAAGTTGTTGTTCTGTGACATTCGGATCATGACAGTCCAAGGATTGAACTCATAACCTTTTCACATAATCATTAGGATGTTCATTGCTCCTTTGAGACATCCTTCGAATATCCGAGTGGGTAATTTGCTCTGAAACGAAGAAATATTTTCTGTAGAAAGCATTAATCATTTCTCCCCAACTAGTGATACTTCCTGGTGCGATGTTGTTGTACCAGGTATATGCCCTGCCTTTCAGAGATTTTGAAAATTCCTTCAGACGGACGACATGGTTGTGCTCATGTTCGCCCAATGCCTCCAGAAATCGAGAAACGTGTTCTCGAGCATTGCATGTTCCATCATAAAGGGTGAATGTTGGAGAGGTATAACCTTTTGGCAGAGGAATCCTTTATGTAGCAGCAGGGTATGGAGGTTGGTGGCGGTGGACAGAGGACGTCTTATCTTTTCCACGATCCTCCAGGAGCGCTCTAGGTCTTCACGAGTGATGAAACCGAACGGTTATTTCGCTGGTAGGCTGTCTGCAGCCTTAGGAACTTCTTCATCATTTACTACATGGATTGGAGTGACTTCAGGATCGGCGTTTGAAGATGTTTCTTTAGATTTTCCTTTCTCCTGAGTTTTCTATGACATGTTTTCTGTAAGAGTCTTGAGATAATTGCATAACTCCTTCTGAGTGGTAGCCATGTCAATCTGATTCTTGGCAAGAGTCTCTTGCACCTTCATGAGATCACCTATGGTAGAAGGATTTTCTCTGACTTCCTCAGGATGTCGGCCGAAGAGAGTATGATTTCCAGTGTTGGTTTGAGGAGGAGTAGTATCACCACCATTGTTGGAAGCATGGATGGTTTTTGGAATACTATCATTGTTATTGTTGCTAGTGCTAGCGGCGTTCGTATTTGTAACTAACCCAGACCTAAGACCATCCATCTTGCGAAAATGTGAGATTTCGACCGAGAGAATGATCTCTTATTGTGATCGCCAATCTGTAGATGGGGCAAAAAGAGTTGCTGGTTTTTAAGGAATTAAGGAGACGACCGTTCATAACAAACTCCTTGAACCGAGAAAACTGTCTAACCTCACACAGATGCACTGCAAAAAGGGAGTGCTTTGAATTCGAGAGATCAATATGTATAACTCCGGCCTAAACCAAGACAATGGCCGTTCTAGAGTCAATTCGGTCACAAGAAAGGATGGGTCGATCTGTAGGAGGAAAGATGAGAAATATGTGAGATCAATGGTGATCGAAATTGTAGGTGTGTTGTGTATTCTGCGTGAAGAAATAAGATAAGTTCTAATTGATTGAATTTACTCTGTTGAGAGTAATTGTTCAAACGTTGAGTTTTGTTCTCTTGTTGTTCGTTCGACGAAAGAGAGTTTGTTGTTTCAATCATCATTCAGAGACTTATTTATATTGCAAGAATTGTAGACACCTTGATCCCATGAAGTGTGACAGTTGCTGGAGTCAAAGAGTGGGGAAGTGGAAATCGTGTTAAAACCACCTGTTCATCGTGCGGAGACTTGGTTGATTTTCTACCCACTACTTTGCTAACTCCTCTAACTGCTTGCACGACTTTCTACATTCTCATCGTGTGTATGAACACACGTGCCGTAGACCGCCAGACCAAATCCCTAGTTGATATCCCCCATGTGACATGATTGATGTCTCGTGATTTTAGTTAGTCAGTTGCTGACTTGATGAGACGATGAGTCTTTATATTGCTGAGTCGAACAAATGTCCTGGGACTCATGAATTGAACGTGTCTATTGAGACAGGGGTATCATTGTCGAATAAATGTTGATAATTAAGGTGAACAAATATTGTTCATTTGATGAATTGTTGAATATTGATAGTTGAACCAATATTCCTTAGTCTGAGCAAATATTGCTCGTTTGACGAATTATTGATAGCAGAACCAAATAAAAATATTAATTTAAAATACTGGCAGAACCGAGTATGATAATTAAATTGTTGATTACGGAATCGACATAAAATTATTAGTGTTTGAATCTGGAACTATGAACCTTGGATTCGAAACCCTAATTTTGATCAATTGATGATTTTTTGAAAAACAACCACGGAGTGAAGGAGGGACCGGCTACATGGGATGATGGGTCAACCATGTAGCGTCCAGGTGCTCGAGTAAGAAAATACCAAAGTCTCTTGAAGACCAGTTGGTGAAGAAATGATTAAATGCTGGTTTAATCATTTTAGTAAAATAATGCTCGTCTGAGCGTTAGGAAATAAAACCTAATTATGAAGAGATGAGGGACCGACCAAGGGGTCATGGAACCGGCCCTGGTTGGTCATGGGACCGACTAACGATCGTTTAAACCTAATGTGAACAAATTAGGTCAAATGATGAAAATGTGTGGGACCCCAACCTTCGCCGGTCAAGGTAACATGCTCATGTCACCAAAGTGTTCGTGTCTCAGTCCTGAGAATTTTGATATTTTCTGATGCGCGTTTGAGCAACATTTTGAGAAAATATGAAGAAATCAAGATTTTTGCTCAAACTGAGGAAACTTCATAAGATGGAGGAAATAATAATAATAAAATAAGGAATCATAAAGTGTGGGGCCGGCTATGGCTAAGGCATGGTCGACCGCCAATAATCCTGGTCCCATGACACTTTTTCTAATTTTATATTATTTTCATGATTTTAAGGAAATATCATGAAATCAAGGAGTTTGTTGAAACTAAGGAGTTTCCTTGAAGTGAAGGAGTTTCCATGAGATGATGGAAACAATAATAATAATAATATGAAGTTTCTGATACATGGCATCACTAAACCACAGGATGTAACAGATTCTATATCAGAGTCCAACAACAATGACATCCCTGATGAATCATTCGGTCTTTCATTAGAACTACTCGACTTGGTTTATCAGAAAAAATTTACGACTACAGCCAGTATTCTGCCCCCTTGTAGGCTGAATTTCTCCAGAGCTTTGAAAGCGGCACTAGATAAAGTGATACCACATCCCACTGAATTAATTCCATGGCTTCAACTTCTGTTGCTTCCTGTGTGTACTCTCAATCTGTATATCCCTACCAATGCCAGTGAAGCAAGATCCAGTACACGAAAAAAGGTGCAGATTGTTGCCATCAACAAATCACTGTTAGAATGGGGGCAACCTAATGGGTGTAATATCATTGTCCAACGTCTATTAGCTTTGGCGCGCCAGAATCAACAACAACAACAAAACAATAAGAGGCGTCAGCGTAAGAAAGCAAATACCAATGTAGAGGCATGCCAGAATAAATTGGAGGAGGGACACTACACAGTTGCTATTCGTATCTTTTCATCTGGTGGTGTTGCGCCTGCAACCCCAGAGACCCTTGCTGAGCTTCAACGGAAGCACCCTTATTCACGACCCTCTGCCATCCCTTCTGGTAATCCAAATGCAGCTGCAGTAATTGTTGATGTTCAGGAAGTGGTTAAAGCATTGAGAAGATTTCCGAAAGGAACATCTTGTGGGAGGGACGACCTCCGCGCTCAGCATTTACTTGATGCAACGAGTGGCGCAGCCGCAGCCGTGGCTGATGAATTATTATCGTCCATCACTGGTGTAGCTAACCTGTGTATTGATGGAAGATGCGCACTAGCCCTCGGAGAATACATCGCCAGCGCACCGTTAACGCCTCTTCTTAAACCTGATGGAAGTATTAGTCCGATAGCAGTAGGTACAATTTGGTGACGGTTATGCTCTAAACTGGCGGCATCCACAATTCTTAAAGATATGACAAGTTACCTCGGTAACCATCAGTTTGGAGTAGGCATACCATGCGGTGGAGAAGGAATCCTGCACTCTGTGAATCGTCTTTTAGAAATGAAAGGTACCCAGTCTGATATGACTATATTACTCGTCGACTTTACCAACGCATTCAACATAGTTAGTCGTACTGTTTTGATTCATGAAGTACGTGAAAGATGTCTTAGTATTGCTAAATGGGTTGAATTCTGCTACGCGCGGCCCGCAAAGCTTTACTACAATGATTACACCTTAGCATCATCACAGGATGTCCAACAGGGCGACCCTTTAGGGATCCTATTGTTTTCTTTAACCCTGAACCCAGTAGTATGCAAAATAACGGCACAATGCAAACTAGACTTGAATGGGTGGTACATGGACGATGGGACTCTGGTTGGCGAGACTACAGAGGTGGCTAAATCTCTCCAAATCATAAGAGAAGGTGGTCCTACAAGAGGCCTGCAGCTGAATATACGAAAGACGGAGATCTTTTGGCCATGCCCTGACCTGCGATGCAAAGACATCTTCCCTGCTGCTATAGGTAGGCCGGAGACCGGTATTAGTCTGCTCGGTGGTCCAGTAAGCTTGAACGACGAGTACTACAGCAACATCATCCAATACAGGGTGGACAAAACGTTGCGACTGATGGATTGTGTCAAGAAGCTTCGGAATCCCCAGGCAGAGCTCCTGATTCTTCGAAACTGCGTCGGAGTTTCAAAGTTATACTTTGCATCGCGAACAACGAGACCTCAGTGTATGCAGGAAGCACAGAAACAGTATGATGACTCCATTGTTCGGTTCCCGCAGTACTTGGTTACCAGCGATGGAGCAGGGTTCGGCCACTTACAACAGTGTCTCGCCACTCTCCCAATCAAAGCTGGTGGTCTAGGCGTTTATACTCTGCAGGACACCATCCAGTATGGCTTCCTAGCGTCTTGCTACCAAACACAACACCTGCAGAGCCAAATTCTACAAGGTACTCCAGGACTTAGCCCTCACTTCCAATCTGCGCTGGATTATTACATACAAGTATGTGGTTTATCTCCTTCATCTTTCAATATTAACGAAGTCCCCCCACATCCCATGCATTTACTGGATACTCGTTATTATGATGCTATCATGAAGGATATACCATCCAACTTTGTTATGTCTGAGCGTGACTCTATCCTATGACAGTGCCATAAGACACCTCATGCCCAAGATTACCTAAAAGCACTCCCCATTCGTAGGCTAAATCAGTCCTTAGGGCCACGACAGTTCAGGTCGGTACTGTAGTATCGCCTAGGTATACCGTTATTTGCAGAAGACAGTGTTTGTTCATGTTGTAACCGGGTTATGGATCGGTTTGGTGACCATGCCATTCACTGTGCTAGTGAAGTAGGTCTAAAGTATCGCCATGATATGGTTCGAGATCTATTTGTTGAATTGTGCTATAAGGCCGGAGTAGCCGCAAGAAGAGGAGCATCAATAGGTCTTACCCTAAAAATGGCAGACCTCATGATATATAATTGGGATAATGGTAAGGACATTTGCTTCGACGTCACCGACGTTTCACCATTTTCCAAAGGAGGGAACCAGGCCTTCACACCGGGGCATGCTATCTCAGCCGCAATCACACGCAAGCGCAACAAATATGCTGCCCTATGTTCGGCTCATGGTTACGGTTTTGGGGTTTTAGCCTTTACGACATTGGGGGAGCTGAGTGAAGACACCATAACCCTTTTGAAGAGATTGAAAAACTGCATGGCAAGTCACGATGTCAACAATAACTTAGGCAGTTTCCTTTTCCTTAGGTTAGGCATCATTATTCAAAGAGGCATTGGGGCGCAACTTGTCGCGCATCTCCCTGCCAAATCATTGTAAACTTCAGTATATTTCTTCTTGTTAATAAAAGCCTTCGTGGCCCCTTTTCATAATAATATTATTAATTGTAATATTATTATTATTAATAATAATAATAATAAAATTGAGGAATTGCATGAAGGACATGATGCCAACTTCAAGATAGGCAATTCTCTTTTTCATAGGTTAGGGATCGTTATTCAAAAAGGTGTTGGTGCCCAACTTGTTGCTAGGCTACCCACCATCTCTTGTAATATTGATTTTGATTAATAATAATAATAATAATAAAAAAAATTGATAATAATAATAATAATAATAAATAATAATAACTTAGAGGAAAGAGAAGCTCCGGCGATCGTGAGGGAGATTTTCAGGCGACTGAAAACCAGAAATATTCCCTTCCTTTTGTCCGTGATTCAAAGTAGACATCTCCCTTTCTCCTCTTTGTTTATTGTTTGACTGCATTCAGGGATGCAAGCCGTTGTTTTTCTAGGGTTTTCTGGTTCACAGACTCAGTTTTCTCTTGGAATACACAATTCCTAAAACATGATCCTGAGCATCTTCAGATATCCGTAGAAATGGCATCTCTGACTCCAAATCCTCCATGGCTTCATCTTCATAGAGTGATAATATCCCTTGTCCTTTTGCAACTTTCGATGGCTTCCAAGGGGGTCCTGGTGGTTTGGGTTATTCCAGGAGTGGACTGACAAGACATCTGAAAGATCACCACTTTCCCACGGAGAATGCCAAAGTGGTTTGCAAAGAAAGAATTCAAAACATCGAGAGATGCTTCACAACATGGGAAGATATTCTGACAGAGATGCAATGCTGGTTATGCACCAAATGCATGACTACCCATACATGGAAAATGGCCTGCAAATCTAAGACGCATCCTGCAGATGTCATTCCAGGTCCGTTTAATGGAATTGGTGCAGATTTTCTTATGTACGATGTTGTGAAACCACCCACTGCGACTCCTGCTGCAGTTGACAATGCTGTTACGTGTGATCCATTTGGGGAGGAGGTTTCAGGCCTTACGGTAGAAGTACTAAATCAGATGTTGTAGAGACAAATTCCTACTACTGTTAATATTCCACCGCACCACAGGTTACACTTCTCGCGCGCTCTTAAATCTGCTTTAGATTTTGTTCTTATAAATCCCCTGAACATTGCGGCTTTGATACGTTTGTTGCTACTTCCAATTTGCACCTTAAACCTGTATGAACCTCAGAGCTCTAGCGAGGAACGCTCGGGAAATAGAAAGAACCTAAAGACTGTTGATATTAATAAAGCGTTGTTTACTTGGAAAGAACCAGCCGACTGTATCAGTTTGGTGCAACAATTGCTTGGCCTAACCAAAAAAACTCTTAAACAGCCTAGCAAAAAAAAGACTAAAAAACATTTAGTGGCCTGTCGAAGGAAGTTGAGTTACGACCACTATACATCAGCAATCCGCATTCTCTCATCCAGTGGTGTTGCTCCATCTACTCCGGATACTTTGTTCGAACTTCCGCAGAAACATCCTTATGCCCGGCCTCAAACTATTCCTACAGATGTTATTTCATCACCTGCCCTGACTGTGGATGCTAAAGCTGTTCTTGCAGCTCTTAAGAGCTTCCCCAAAGGGACGTCTTGTGGCAGGGACGGTCTCAGAGCTCAGCACTTGCTTGATTCTATGAGTAAAGTTGGTGCTGCAATCGCTGAAGAGATGCTGCTGTCGATTACCGAAGTGGTGAATTTGTGGCTCGCAAGTAAATGTCCTCCCATCCTTGGTGAATTTGTGGCCAGTGCACCCTTAACCTACTGCTTAAACCAGGTGGTGGTTTAAGACCTATTGTTGTAGGTACTATCTGGCGCAGACTGTGTTCTAAGTTAGCAGCTACTTCAGTTTGTAAAGACTTGATCACTTATCTTGGCACTCACCAATTTGGAGTTGGCATTCTTTGCGGCGGGGAGGGTATTTTACACGCGGCGAACAGATTGCTTGAATTGGATGGATCTGATAACACCAAATCTATGTTGTTGATAGATTTTTCGAATGCTTTCAACCTGGTTGATCGGTCCACTATTATCCGTGAAGTAAGAGCACACTGCCCTAGCATCTCTCGTTGGGTTGAATTCTGCTATATGAAACCTGCCAGGCTATATTATCAAGAGAACATTCTCTCCTCGACACAAGGTGTTCAGCAGGGCGACCCTCTCGGCCCCCTACTTTTTGCTTTATCTTTGCACCCGCTTATTGAGAAGATTGCAGCTACTTGTACTTTAGATTTCCACGCCTGGTACTTAGACGATGGTACCATCGCAGGCGACACTATGAAAGTGGCCAAGGCTTTGAAGATTCTTCAAGAGGATGGACCAGGCTACGGGTTACATCTGAATATTTCGAAGACGGAATTATTTTGGCCTTCACCAGTCAGCCTGAATATGAACTTCTGCAGCAATGTGGTGATGAACAGGGTTGATAAAACCTTTCAGCTCATGGACAAGATTCAAGAGTTGCACGATCCTCAATGTGAACTTCTGCTTTTACGCAACTGCACTGGAGTATCGAGGTTATATTTTTCCCTACGCACTACTTGCCCCAAGGCACTTCAGAATGTTGCCAAACGTTTTGATGACTATCTTATGCAATATGTTCGTCGTCTTGTAGTCGGAAATGGGGATGGTTTTGGCTTAGTCCAGCAAAGACTAGACACTCTCCCCATCAAAGATGGTGGTTTTGGTATTCTTACAATGAAAGATACTATGCAGTATTGTTACCTTGCATCTCATGCACATACCCAGCCCTTGTAAAATTCTATTTTGAGGCTGCCTGCAACAACTGACTTATGCTCTGGTTTCCATAACACATTACAGAGTTTCACGCAAGCTTGTGGGATCCCCTTTTGTGATTTCAACATTAATGATGCCGCCCCCCAATACATGAAGTCATTGTAAGCTATCTACTTTGGTGCTATCAGGGAAAAGGTACCTTCTATCTTCTCTTTATCTGCACGTGAGGCTACTATTTGGCAATGTAATAGATCTGATCATACTATGGATTTCCTTAAGGTAATACCTATACCTGGGATTGACCAGGCAGTTGGTTCTAGGTAGTTTAGCTCGGTCTTACAATATCGTTTAGCCATACCCCTTTTTGAGGAAGATAGTAAATGTTAATGCTGCGGCAAGCTTATGGATATCTTTGGTGACCATGCCATTCGTTGTGCTATCGAGGTCGGGCTTAAATTCATACATGATTTAGTAAAAGATATTTTTGCAGATATGTGTTATAGAGATGGTGTTACTGCTAGAAAAGAGGTTTCTTTGGGCGTCATCAATAACAAGGATTGTAGGCCAGCGGATATCATGGTTTATAATTGGGAGGATGGGAAGGATGTTTGCCTTGACGTCACTGGGGTCTCTCCATTCACTAGTGCTAAAACATGCAACTTCATACCAGGTCATTCCATTTCCGCAGCAATTACCCGCAAGAACAATAAATACATAGATGTTTGCACGTCACTCGGGTATGGTTTTGGTGTGTTGGCCTTCTCCACTTTTGGCGAGCTTAGTACGGATTTCCTAATTTTTCTGAAGAGACTAATAAATTGCATGGCAAGACATGATGCCAATTTCAAGATAGGCAATTCTCTTTTTCATTGGCTAGGGATCGCTATTCAAAAAGGTGTTGGTGCCCAGCTTGTTGCTAGGTTACCCACCATCTCTTGTAATATTGATTTTGTTTCTCAATAAAAAAAAATATAATAAAATAAATAAATAATAATAATAAAACATGCACAAGCCAATTCATCATGTCTGCAAGAGATTCGGTTTTGTGGCAGTCTAACCGTATGAAACATGCACAAGATTACCTTTTGGCGGTACCTATTAGTGGGCTTCAACAGAGTATTGGTACAAGGCAGTTTAGAGTTGTTTTGTGTTATCGACTCGGTATCCCCCTCTTTCCCAAAGGTGGCTTGTGTTCATGTTGTAAGTGAGATATGGATATTTTTGGTGATCATGCAATTCATTGCGCCAGTGAGGTTGGGCTTAAGTATCGCCATGATCTCGTTAGGGACGTTATTGCTGACATGTGTTATAAAGCTGGTGTGCATGCTAGGAAAGAAGTGTCTTTGAGGCTTGTTTCGAACGGAAAAGCCATGAAGCATGCGGACGTCCTTGTCTATGGTTGGGAGAACGGGAAGGATGTGTGTTTTGATGTTACTGGTGTTTCACCTTTCACTACCGCAGCTGGGAATGCTTTCGTACCAGGCTAAGCCATTTCCAATGCCGTTTCTCGTAAATGGTCTAAATACTTGGATGTATACACTTCTTCTGGATACGGTTTGGGGGTTTTGGTTTTCACTTCTTTAGGGGAACTTGGTGAGGATTTTGTAACTCTTTTAAAAAGGCTTAAGAACTTCTTGGTTAACCTGGATGCTAGTACTAGTCATGGTAGTTTCCTTTTTCATAGATTAGGTTTGGTTATTCAGAAAGGTATTGGTGCCCAGCTTGTAGCTAGGCTACCAACCACCCCTTTGTAATATTTTATTCATTCTTAATAATATGCCCCTGGTGGCTCCCTTCTCATAAAAATAAATAAATAATAATAATAATAAGAAGAAGAATGAATTCAGGGCAGTTCTTAGTTATAGACTTGGAATACCTATGTTTAATACTATTGATGTTTGTGCTTGTTGTAAGAGGAAAATGGATGTTTATGGTGATCATGCTCTTCATTGTGCAAGTGAGGTGGGCGTAAAGTTTAGACATGATTTTGTTAGAGATATTGTTTCAGATATATTTTACAAGGATGGAGTTCCAGCTAGAAAAGAGGTCAATCTTGGGCTCTCATCGGATGATGGTAAGGATTTGAAACCGTCCGACATTCTTGTATGTAATTGGGTTAACGGGCAAGATTTTTGTTTTGATGTTACGGGTGTTTCACCTTTTTCCGGTATTCATGGTCGAACTTTCATTCCGGGTGTTGCCATTTCTAATGCTATTTCACGCAAGAGGGAGAAATATTTGGATAAGGTATCTACTCATGGGATTGGTTTTGGCGTTCTTGCTTTCTCCACTTTAGGCGAACTTAGTGAAGACATGGTGTTTCTTTTGAATAGGTTGAGAAATTGTATAGCTAATTATGATCTCAATTACAAAATAGGTAATTCTCTTTTTTATAGATTAGGTATTTCAATTCAAAAAGGTGTAGGGGCTCAACTTGTTGCTAGGTTGCCCTCTATCGATATTGTACCTTGTATTTGATTCTTTTGTTAAATTAAATAATAATAATAATAATAATAATAATAATAATAATAAGGGGCGTGTGGGACTGGCCATGGCTAGGGCATGGTCGGCCGGCTAGTGGCCCGGTCCCGTGAACCTTTCCTAATTTTATATTATTTTCATGATTTGAAGGAAATATCATGAAATTAAGGAGTTTCATAAGATGAAGGAACTAATAATAATAAAATAGTAAGAAATCATGAGGTATGGGACCGAATACAAGGGCATAGCCGGACGACTAGTAGACCCGGTCCCATGACACCTTTCCTAATTTTATATTATTTCCTTGGTGTGAAGGAAACACCATGAAACTGAGGAGTTTCCTCAAACGAATGAGTTTTGTTCAAATGAATGGATTTTCATGAAATCAAGGAAAAATAATAAAAATATGATAAAATAAAGAAATAGGCGTCGGACTGGCCACGGCATGACTGGCCGGCCGGTGGGCCCAGTCCCATAGCGCCTTATCTAATATTTTATTATTATTTTTATTTTTCTTCCTATTTTGCATAGGTTCATCGTTCCTTCGTATTTTGGAATGCTCGTTCGTGCATTCAGGTGTTCGTTAGTGCGTTATTGCTGAATACACTTACACCATTTTGGTTGGGGCTTACTCGATAGCGGCTCAGATGCCAGTATGTTGAATATTTATCACTAACCCATGGAATTCTGCTGGGAAGAATCATGAATTGAAGTGATGAAATATTATGAAGAACGTAGAATATTTCTGAATATTCAGTTAATGAATTTAAAGATTATAAATAATTAATTGATGGGTCTATACTAGCAGGCATGCTGTCTAGGAGCATTAATTATTTGAGAATTGAGTGATGTGAGCTTGTTGAATCGTCATATTTCTTTTATATAGTCAGGGAAAACATTGTTACATCCTGAAGACGTTATTTCTCTATACTAGCAGGAAAGCTGTCTAGGAGCCGTCCAATCATTTGATTCTATATAGAAGTAATTAATGAAATTGCTCAGTATTCATGAGATATGTCATTGCCTCAGTTGAGAGACTGCACATCTGCATATGCTCTGAGGGACAATATTCTCAGTCAGAGGTTCTTGCGGCATGAGCCTTCATGCTTCAACGAGAGACATGAGCCTCAACACTCATCTGATTTTTGGATCAGGAGTATGTACAATTATAGTTTTATGATTTTAGCCTTTGTCGAAAATCCACCATCTACACACCTAATAAAGTCATTCTCTGCGAATCTACTGAACAAAGTGATCAGTATAATGAAGACTCTGATGACTGGCAAACTTGCCTTGAAAAACAACTTGATGAAATTTCCAAATGAAAAGACGAGGGTACCCAAATATACCTAAATCTAAAAAAATTCCACCTATAAGTCCTTTCTCCAAAAGTGATTGTCTATAGACCGAGTCGAGACAATACAACTAATCGGTTCACACTTCGTGTGATCGTCTATGGATATGAGATCGAGACAATACAACAACGAAGTATGTTTACTTGATAATAGGTCCGTACTTAACAAAACACAATAGGATTGCTATCAAGTAAATAGGAATTAACGTTTGTGTAATTTACTTTAAATTATAATAACAACAATTATAATTGCGAAAAATAAAAGTAAATGACACAGCAATGTTTTGTTAACGAGGAAACCGCAAATGCAGAAAAACCCTGTGACCTTGTCCAAAATTGAATACTCTCAGGATTAAGCCGCTATAAAAAATCAAACCAACTTCGTATAGTTGAGACCAAGCAACTAAACCTACTGTTCACCTAGTTCCGTCTGTATTCCCACGCCTCCAACTTGTAATAAGTCACGTACTTGGAACAATTCCTTTGGTCCGTATTCCAAATAGTAAAGGAACAACAAATCTGTTCGGTAACAACTCTTTTCAACCAAGTGATATGAGTTCGACAAAAGGCTCTTCCGTTTATCCCAATAAACTCCTTTGTCAGGTCCTTAGATCTATCCAATAACAACTACCAAAGTAATTGTCAAGATTTTGAAATCAATACTTTGAATCACAAAGAATTGTATTGATGCCGATCTACTCAACTAATCAATCCAATCTACCACAAGGATAAACCGATTATAGTTGGATTCTCTTTACCCGAAACAAGTATTGTGCACACCAAAGACTATGAACCAAAATCATAAATCTTCTTCTTCTTCAAATCTTCTTAGATCTCCAATAAACACCTGCACACAATCAACTTGAATCTCTTGTGATCAATCACACACAGAACGGAGTCTGTTAACAATGGATTATCAAAAGACGTCTTTAGATCTACAAACAGTCTACAGATCCCCATTCAAACTTCGATCTAGTTTGAGTGAATCTTATATCAGAAGAGAAGATTATCAAGCATAAACAAACTAGGTGCAATCAAATTTCAACAACCGTTAGTCAATCAAATCAATCGATAACAAAAGACAAACCGCAATTATCTAGTTTCCCACCAGCGGTACTAATAGAGCTTCTCAATCCCAAAGAAGTCTTTAAACTGAGAGGACATAAAAGATTTCGCCTAATAGGTTACTTTCCTCTCCGAATAGGCGGCTCCACCAGTAACAACACAACTAGGTAGTTTTGCTAGCTCTGAGGATTAGTTTATTCGAAATGCAAACTTTGATATTCATAGACCAAGGAATTTTAGACACCAAGGAATTTCCAAAACCGAAAATATTCTCAAGATATACAATAATTCCAAATTCTGTTTCCATAATTCCTGGAAATGCTTTGTCCAAATATTCACCGAAATCTGTTAGAAAATCTCCAATTAGTAAATGCACATTAATAATTTTTATTTTCCAATTATAAAATTAAAAACCTTAATTAAAAGATTCTCAATTGATTTTCGATCCGGGATTCTCCTTTAGCTATTAAGGAATATCTTTGAACAATAAAATATAAGCATTACTTCACATGTTCAAAGTATGTCGGCATCTTTACTTTGTAAGTCCTTTTTCATACTTACAACGATTTTCCACACTTCCAAACAAGTTTAGAATTGGTTCGTCTGACTTCGAAGAACTATGTGATTGATTATCCTATCAAATCACCAAACATGGGTTTAACGGATAACCTAAAACAAGTTTCGGTTCTACCTCCATGTGGTACTAGAATTAGTCACGCTAGTTACCAAAACTTGGTTGACTAGGTACTAGGATCGGTTCCCACATATATATGGTATCTAACTTGTATTTGTTGCACATGTCCATAAGATCGATTCTCAATTTCAAAAAACGTGTTGCACATGTTCATAGGATCGATTCCCAATATCTAGAAACTTGTTGCACCTCTTACAAGTATCAATTCCCCTCTTGTGATTGGTTGCACCTCTTACTAGGATCGGTTCCCCTTTGCCTAGAGTTGGTCATACCAATAACAACAAATCGATCATACCATCTGGGGTGATTACTTAAGATCGGTTTCACTAATAAAAGTCATACCAATACAAAAGTCAGGCCTTGTGAATAGTTTTACTAAGAACATAAGCAAGTCATGATCATCTATACTAATCACACATATTGGTAGTTCAAAAGATATTCAATGAATAACAATACCAATAAGCCTAGCGATTTTCCTTTCGATTCACAAAACAAGTTCGTGAATTTACTTCCTTTAAACGAATGTAAAACATTGTTTCCTAGGATAAAATATTCACCTCATACCCATACATAATCACAATAGCATTCAAACGATTATGTTGATGTCTTATATATGAAGTTCAAAAGATAAGCGTTATACTTCGTATTGTATTCCTTAATACTACGTCTAACTAGAGTATAATCATTTATAGCTTCGAAGTTATGTTTTCAATATGCACGACTTGAAAGATACGTTAGGAAATGAAACAATTCAAGTCAAACATTACTAACCTCAAGTGGAAGGATGATGTCGTCGTTGTAGCTCCGTACTTCTTCACATTCTTCAAGTCTTCATGTAATACTTGTAATGTCTCATATCCTAATACTTTAAACCTAACCTATACGAAGTTGACTCTAGTACATAATCAAGCGACTCTTTAAATGAGTTTTGGTTCATAAAATATGACAACCAAAGTTGGCATACCAACGCTTGGTGGGTTCAACCAAGCTATGCTCTAACACCGAAAATGGTGATTCAGAAACTGATCAAGATGTAGAAGAAGATATCTTTGTATTCTCTTCACTATTAGGTGTTGTTTCTACAAAAAGGCTATCCACCTCAGATGTAGTTGGACTTCTTGGTCCTTTCTGCAAGAAAATAAGAAACTGAGAAATATTTTCTCTAATTTATAATCTGGATATTATAATACTCAATATCTCCTGAAGGATGCAAAGAAAGTCTGAACTCAAAGACTCTTGATTATGAGAATCTCTACAGGAAACATTATCTGTTGAATAAGAAACTTGTTGAAACTGAAGCAAGGATTAATTCTGAACAATGAATGTGTGGAAAAAAATAGGAGTTTGTTTCTTCCAAAGAAAACCTTCTTAAGGTCGACCTTGTCAACGCTCTTGACAAAGTTAAGCTATTGGAAGAAGAAGTTGCAGAACTAAAAAGGCTCAATGTTAGCACAACCTGTTAGACTTTATGTTGGTTTAGCAACAAATCAGGTTTAGCTTAAGTTAATCTAGGTTTAGTTCTAATCTAATCTGGATCAAGTATATGCCAGATTAAGGAAAGATTAGAGTTAAATATGGGTGTTAGATTATCTTAATGTTAGTTGAGGTGTCATGTTGACTAAGTATGACTCACCTAGTGAGTTGTGATCCAACTAATGATGGACAGGTTGGATGACACATAACTATCAAGTGATGACTAAGCCCTCTTCTAACCTCTTGTATATCTATATCCAAAATTTGGGTTATTCCATTAATTAAGCAAGAGGAAATATAAGCAGAAGTTAAGTCATTGAATCCTCAGTTGCTTGATGAATTGTGTTTTCTTCTTCTTATACATACATAATTATGTATCATGCTTCTGAACTACTCTTACTGATGTTAATCAATCCAGAAATAACTAAGTGTTGATTGTGCTATTATTAGAGATTATGCTAGCTAATGACAGGAAGTAATGATGGTTTTCATACCTATTTCAGATGTTGTAGAGCATGTAAATACTAGGGTTAATACTTGAATTCAGCTTATGAGTTCTATATAATCATGTTTAGCTTAAAGTATATTGATTATGAACCTGATATTCCAACACAACCAACTTATCTTCCTTGTTGAAAACAGGAAGAAGTCATGTTGATATACATGGCTTGGGATATAAGGTAATCTATACTAACCAACAAAGAAATAAAATTTGTAAAAAGCTGCATGCCCTTATACACCAGAGGATCTACCTAAACCAGCTGACACTCTGATCCCCCAAAGAACTTGACTGAGATGTTAAAATAAAATAGTTCCGGATGCAATCATGCTAAGTCTCAGATCAAAGATCGGCATAAGGACATAATATCTAACAAAGGTAATCCTAAAACAACACTCCTGTTGATGGTGGATTTTCGACAAAGGCTAAAATCGTAAAATAATAATATTTCATGTTTCTGACCCGGCTTCAGGAATGTATGTGACAATTCATATTTTATGATCCATGAACCATTTCACGACCTCCGACTGAGCGAGCGTTCCTCTCGGAGCTATGATGAATATGTCCCTTAAAAAGACTCTCAGCAAGCTTTCGACACTTTGCACATTTCATCATCACCTCTACATAGAATCAAAATGATTGGGAGGATCCTAGACATATTGCATGCTAGTATAGAGCCTAACACCTTCAGGACGTCATGCTATTCGTTATTCCCTGAAGTTGATGGTGGTTTTCAGTTCAGGGTCAAAATTATAAAACCCTGTATTTAATACGTTGTCATCCTGAAAAGGAATAAAGGCCATTTAAAATTAACGAGTGTCCAGACCTCTTTACCTACATGTGTAATGAACAATTCAACATATTTATGAAGTTTATTCAGAATGGTGCGTGAAGCAACAACCCCTGATATTCTGTAAACTTCAACCTATTGCATTATTCACTAATGCATGACATGCCTAGTGTTTTCTTATGCTATGTTCTCAGCTGAACTCTCAATATTGGCATGAAATGACGATTAATGTTCACTCGCAGCGGAGTGATCGTTGTCATATGCGTCAAAAATAATATTACTTTCTCACAACTTAAAATATATAATATAGAAAGGGTAAGAAAGGATCGTTCCCACAGAGAGGATCTAGGTTGTCAAGTTGTTTCGGTTTCCTATATAAACAAGGGGAATTTCTGATTTTTATGTAAAGGAAAATAAACTAAAAGCAAATAATGAAATAAACAAGCAAATCAATAAGATGAAGATATTGGTCAAGGATTAATTTTCATTCACAAACATGAATTTGTAACAATAACTATAATTGATATTTAATCTCAACTTTTATCAAAAGTCCTAGGATACCTTGATCGCAAGAATATCCCGCTAATTTCCTCTTGTCATCAACAAACACATTAAAAGATGCGAAAGTGAATTCTTCCTAGAAAGCAACCTAAAGTGTAAAAGCACAATTAAGTTTAACTCCCTAAGAGCTCTAAGTTCTATGAAATAAGACTAATTAATGCAAACGAACGTGTAAAAGCACTAATCCGTTTTAACAAAGGTTATGATCCACATGTGACTACTAGGATGTATCACTACAAGCAATAATCACAATTATGCTACGTGTATTCAAGGTGTATCATGTTTACGTATAATAAACCCTAAACTAGCAATAGATATGATTACGAGTTCTGCCAATTTGCAACTTGACAAAACTAACAATCAATCATACATGGCGATATTTCTAGCGAACCATAATCGACAAAACATGGAGACAAAACTAATTTATTGAAAAAAACCCATGTTTGGAAATTCAACTTATTCCTTAACCAATAATAAAAACTAGCTCATGTTAATGGAGTTCATAACAAGGATAAAGATAATAGTTTCCATGTCTAAACCCTAGAACAAAAGTAGTAGAAGAAGATATTAATAAGATATGGAGATCCTCCTTTGTAGAGAGTATAAGTTTCTCTTTTATAAATTCCAATTTCCGTCTTTTGTCTGTCGACAATAGCCAGCCTTGTAATTCAGTCCAAGCCCGATTGCACCTGGCGCAACCAATTCTGGCAGTCATTCTAATCTACAGGCCCATAAAAATTGATAAGCCTGTCAATTCCACAAAACTGACGGGAAACTCCATCCTTGATCAGCATCCCAGGAACATCAGTTACTAATCCCTCCTGCACCAGTCACTGCACCACCTGCATCAAGCCAGCTGACTGCATACCACTATTAACTCAATCCACAAACCATTAGCAGTTCCCATCTCTTCTTGTTATTTCTTGTAGACTTAGCAGCTAGCAGGACCACCTTCAGAAACTGCACACTTCAATACCACCAGTGTCGATAACCCATTCTAATCTTCACAGTCGCGACACTGTCACAACCATTATGACCATCTTTGTGGCTTCACTGTATCAGCAAGAGGTTGCAGTTGCAACCTTTCCATACTCTTCTCAGCATAATCAGATCAAGTCTTTCCCTATAACTAGCTCACACAGCAGCCACCAATGTCAATCATCATTAGTGTCCATTCAAATGTCTTTCCCTGCACATTCATACCTAGCATTCATTTATCTGTTCATAACTCATTCATTCAGCTATGGCGACAACATTCAATTGCAGTTGCAATTCCTGCTTCATTCTGAACTCCCATTAGCACCAACCATTTCTTGCTCTAGCTACAACATATCTTACATATCTTACAACACTACTGAATAGCATTGCAGCACTATCACGGATTATTATCAACCACAACGAACTCCACCATCAATCTCTATTTATTCCTCATCATTACTGTCGATATTGGCAGCAACTCACATTCACCTTAGTTCCTCCATGTTCATCATGATCCGTAAATGGCTGTCAATAGAAGCAGCCAACAACTCAACCCTTACAGCGCATGTTCTTCTCCATCAACTCCATTTCAAACACCAGCCATTCTTCTCATCACTGCCATCTTATCTGGATTACCACCGCAATTGTGTCATTTACAACCTCAATCTCCATATCAGTTCATTCTCATTTGTTCACTGCAGCACCAGTTTCAATTCTGCAATGCATAGCACCAGACTCGAGCCATCTCTTCCCTGCATTGCAACCAACATTCATTCTGCACACTCCCATCAAAGCATCACTTGTAGTTCTCACTGAATAAGAACTGAACCTGTAACTAGCCTTGGAAACCACAGTCCCATGAAAATCAACAACACCAGCAACATCAACATTTATTCTATTCCACCAACACTGCCTGCGATGATTTTACTCGCAGTTCCCTTCAGTCAATTCCAAACTCCACAGTCCATCAACTTCAGAGCAATACCACAGATTCAGCTTCATAATTTCTGCAACTTGAGCTACATCCACCACCAATGCCTTCGCTTCCAATTTCCTGCAATCTTTTGTAGCTTCATAACCACCTAACTCAGACCACAGACTGAACTCCTCCAATTTCTTTGTGCTTCTCTGCAACCCATTCATCCTGTCACAACCAACCAATCAACCAACTTCTCGCTTGGCTCAATTCCTTCCTTTCTCCATTTTCTGCAATGCCAACTCCCATTGGTGACAACAACACAAATCTGCAGCTGCAGCAGTCCATAATTCAATCACCACCAGCTCCAGATGCACTCAAATTCCTTGTAATCATTCATGGAAATACACACAGAGAACTCAAACCTTGAATCTCTTCACCTGAGTCATGCTCCATCTTGCATTCTTACTAATCTTTAATCGGCAACAACAATATCAGAATCCATTGTTTCCGTATTCTTAACTTTGTATAACAGCAGCAACTTTTCCTCTTTCGATTCACAACACAAATCACTCAATGGAGCAACATCAACCCCAATTCCAGTTTGAATTCAACCCTAGTCTTCAATTATCGAAACCATCATTACCAAATGCAAATCCAACACAAACCCATTGTTTACAGACCTTTGAATCCACAGAAACTCGCAACTGCTTGATGATTTTACTCCCTTCATCTCCATTTTCTACGACACCAGCTTATTGTTCTTGATAGAGTTTTCATCTGAGTATTCAAACACAAACTAAAATCTTATAAATTCGACTTGTCTTACCCTTTTACAACTCTCTGGTCCGACGACGTACTCCACCAGACCAGACCTGAGTTTTCCGGCGTGAACCATTCTTGGCAAGGAACTGAGAGCGGCGACGAGATTTGGCTGAGAGAAGAACTGGTCGTGTAATGTCCAACTCGACCTAGTTTCTAGGTTATAAGGAAAACGGATCTACGATACCCACTCATTAGGATAAGGGTCACCTGAATGGAGGTGTGACAATTCAGTTCCCAGCGTAGTTCTTCTTGTTGTTTCTAGTTATTCTTTATCTCCTTCTTGTGAAACCTAGCCTGCTCCAAATATAAATATCGCCTGTGAATTGACCTTTTTGCCTTTTACGCTCCAAAAATACGATTTCTCCTTCTTTTGCTCCAAATGACTCCAAAGTACCTATTAAACTCAAAAGCAAACATAAGATACATAATTTACATGAAAACATACCAAAGAAATCATAAACTATAGATATAAATGAAGGTGTTTATGACACCTATAAAATTCCCCCACACTTTGACTTTGTTAGTCCTCGAGCAAATCAAACAAAACAAATACTAAAACATACATACAACTCCGTGTCGTCGAGGCTACGGTCACACTTAGCACGTATAACAAGCCTTTAAACCCCTAGGTGTCCCTAGTGGACGAGTTTTAGTCTCGTGAGGTTTTACTAGAGATATACCCACAAAACCTATTTTTCCAACTTACTAGTTCTCCGTAATGATATCATCCAACGCGCTAAGAAGACATAGAAATTCTGCACACTAGTAATAAGAAGTTAAACACATAAATGAACACAATCTCATCCTTAAAAGTTGAGAGAGAAATAACCATCCCTTATCGAAAGAAATTCGGGTTCGGAGTGATTGAAAGTCTCGACTCTGCCTCACAAGAAAGGGTTTTATGAAGTTTCTCTCAATAATAAATAGCTTTTTATGGGTCACACATGTGTCGAGGTAGGAATGAAGAGAGAATCCTGCGACACGTTGAATGGTAGGAAGGAAAAAACCCTCCGAATTGTTTTGAAAACCCACATATTTTATTCATTTTGAAAACCCTTTTTCTGACGATCTCTAAGAAAGGAAATCAACCACTTAACGAAGGTGGGAATATGCTTACTTACCTCGTTATCCGTTCGGCGTGCAGTTAGCACCACTCTCACAACATCCATAGAAACGTCTCCGGTCTTCAATCCTTGTCTTCATCTTCGTCTTCGGTCTTCAACTCTTGATGATGAAATCTTGAACTTCGTAGAATCTTGACAATGTGATTCTTTCCTCTAATTCCTTGTTGCTTGAAACTTCATTGTGGATATTCCTTCTTTCCATTGGCTTTATTGAAAGAATACAAAACTAAAAACGAACTATACAAACCCAAAATATGATACAAAAGATTTTTCTTGTCTCTTTTTCTTCTTTTTTTTTTTTTTTTTTTTTTTATTGAGACAAGAAAAATAAAACAAATACAAAATAAAAACAAAACAAAATAGTAAAACGAATAATAAACCTAACAAAATTTTCTCTTGTCTCTTTTTTTTTTCTTTTTTTTTTGACAAGGGACTTAGCATAAAATGACCATGTCCCAAGTTTTTTTTTTTTCGGAACAAAAGAAAATAATATACAAATATGATAAAATAATAAAAAAAATGCAAGTACAAAGACCATGGTGTAAGTACTTTACCGTTTGATTCTTCACAACTTGTATGTCTCGATATCATAAACTCCTTGAACTCTCATCTTGATAATCTTCGCTCTTGTACATAAAGTCTTCAACTTGTAAAAATTCTTCTCCTTGTCTTGTTGCTTTACTTGAATCTGAAATCTGCTCATTTCTGTACTGTTGCTTGTAAACCTTGAATGTCTTCAACTTTCCTTCGAATTTGTGATGCTCCCCTTGTTGATGATGATAGTGTTTCTATGGACCTGTTGGTGTAGAGAGAGATAAAGTGGATGGTTCTAACTGCGAACAAGATTACAAGTGATATGTAAGTTAGCAATTCGATGTCACCATCATGATTGATAAAATAGCACTCAAGAGATCAAAATAGTGCTTCTATTGGTGGGAGGTTGGGTAGCTCACCATTCTACCCGGAGTTTACGTACGGTGACACACACACTCTAAAATCACATATTTAGACAGGTACAAAAAATGAAGGTTGGCGTCTCACATGATGTAACAATAGGTAGTCTCCACTATAGGGGATCACAAATCTAATACCGAATTCAGTCTGCACCTCATTTGCCACTGGCATGGTTAAATCCAACTTTAACTATCATACAAGTAAGAAAACCGATCATGTTTTCTGTCATCTCTAAGTTCAGTCACTCTTATGAGAATCTCGATGTAATCTTAGAGACATGTATACTATGTGACTCTAAATTAACTACAAGTTGGAGTTCTTTTATTCACTAATTGACATAAAAGTTGAAAAAAAATGAAAAATTTACAATGCAAATGCTTAACCACTCCCCCACACTTAAACTTTACATTGTCCTCAATGTAAATTGAATCGTCTAAAGAAAGTCAAGGTGGGAAATCATATAATGGTATGCGACAAGAAATCAAAAAAAAAAATACAAGACAAGAAAAAGCTAAAAACAAGACAAGAAATAAATACAAAACAAGAAATACTCATCCTATGGGTTGCCTCCCATTTAGCGCTTGGTTTAAAGTCGTCAGCCCGACTTGCAAGACGAATTCCCCATACACCAACAATCTGAAAAGTTGGGGATCCTTCCATGTAACCTGTTTTGCAAGTATTAACTTCACACAAACATTAATATAATAAAGCAAAAGTGAATCTATAGCCCAATAAAAGTTTTCCCCACACTTATTATTGTCCACACTTGGAAGTGTATAAAGAACATAAAATTCAGGAACTTCTATGGTTTCTTCTATGCAAACATTCATAATATAAGAATCAAATGTTTCTAATGGTGGAAATCGAGAAACAAAGTCATTCAAAAATATTCTCGAAGCACATACATTCAAACCAACAAGAGGTAAAGGAGGAGAAACAACATGCAAAGGGTTATACAAACCTTGCACAATCTCTTGTATCACATAATCCTCTTCATCCTTGAAAAACTCAAGTGAATTATTCACCTCTTTTATATCATGGTCCCCTACCAAACCTTGCAACCATTCTTCATCCGTTTCTACCTTAACTAAAGTCTCGGCATTAACATCATCATTATAATCCTTTGCAAGATCAATTGGGTCTTCCATAATATTGGTCATAACGGTCACATTCTCAAAATACTCGTCATCATTAGGCTCAAACTCTTTTGCGGCTGCAAATTTCGCTATAAAGAACTTTTTTAGAAGACTCAAAAATGCATCATCCTCAAGCTCCACCCTTTGAATATGCTCTTGATCATTATAAAGATCAATGCTTGAGTAATATACACAAGTGTCAACATAGACCTTTTCATCTTCATCTTGATCCCAGAATTCCATTGTACACCTTTGGGTAATGTCACCATGAATTGCTTCAAACGACGTATCTTCATAATCATCTTCAATTTCATAGCTAACATAAGATTGGTTGTCGCTGAATTTAGTGTTGCTAACCTCAAACTCATCCTTTTTAATAGGCGAATGATCATTATTAAGATCAAGAGTTGAGTTAGCTACAAAATTATCAACGAAAGTCCCCAAAGGTTGGCCTTTTTCAACATTAGCATCAATCAAATATTCATCACACACCACATGCACATTAGAATAATTATTGCTTTGAAAAAAAAATTCTTCTTCATACTTTTCTTCCTTGTATTCATCAATGCTTCTTCGTAAGATAGCCATACCTTCACGAATTTCTTGGAGTTGCTTGTTTTTATCCTCTTTATTTTTTTGAAACTCTTGTCGTAAAAAGTTGGAAAAGTTGTCTAACAAGTTGGAGACTTGTTGTTCACGAGCATAAGAATCCTCCAATCCTTGTGGTTGTTCGCACACATACCCGTCATAAGGTTGTTGATATGTATGAGGACCACAATATTCCGTAGGATATTGATCATATCCAATAAATTGGTTTTAATTATACCCATGGAATGGTTGGAAGTTTCCATATTGTTGAGGTTGTTGAAAACCGTATCAGTCATTCCAATATGCTCCGTCCATAGAAATTGGTACCTGAAACACGATTCTCAAAACAAGGTTAACAACCGGAAAATAAAAACAAAAAAAAACAAAAACAAAACTAAACTAAAAACAAAAAAAAAACAAAACAAGTGATGCCAAAATTTGATCGCTGTCGTATGCGTCAAAAATAATATTACTTTCTCACAACTTAAAATATATAATATAACAAGGGTAAGAAAGGATCGTTACCACAGATAGGATCTAGGTTGTCAAGTTGTTTCGGTTTCCTATATAAACAAGGGGGGATTTCTGATTTTTATGTAAAGGAAAATAAACTAAAAGCAAATAATGAAATAAACAAGCAAATCAATAAGATGAAGATATTGGTCAAGGATTAGTTTTCATTCACAAACATGAATTTGTAACAATAACTAGAATTGATATTTAATCTCAACTTTTATCAAAAGTCCTAGGATACCTTGATCGCAAGAATATCCCGCTAATTTCCTCTTGTCATCAACAAACACATTAAAAGATGAGAAAGTGAATTCTTCCTAGAAAGCAACCTAAAGTGTAAAAGCACAATTAAGTTTAACTCCCTAAGAGCACTAAGTTCTATGAAATAAGACTAATCAATGCAAACGAACGTGTAAAAGCACTAATCCGTTTTAACAAAGGTTATGATCCACATGTGACTACTAGGATGTATCACTACAAGCAATAATCACAATTATGCTACGTGTATTAAAGGTGTATCACGTTTACGTATAATAAACCCTAAACTAGCAATAGATATGATTACGAGTTCTACCAATTTGCAACTTGACAAAACTAACAATCAATCATACATGGCGATATTTCTACCGAATCATAATCGAAAAAACATGGAGACAAAACTAATTTATTGAACAAAACCCATGTTTGGAAATTCAACTTATTCCTTAACCAATAATAGAAACTAGCTCATGTTAATGGAGTTCATAACAAGGATAAAGAGAAGAGTTTCCATGTCTAAACCCTAGAACAAAAGTAGTAGAAGAAGATATTAATAAGATATGGAGATCCTCCTTTGTAGAGAGTATAAGTCTCTCTTTTATAAATTTCAATTTCCTTCTTTTGTCTATCGACCATAGCCAGCCTTGTAATTCAGTCCAAGCCCGATTGCACCTAGCCCAACCAATTCTGGTAGTCATTCTGATCTACAGGCCCATAAAAATTGACAAGCCTGTCAGTTCCACAAAACTGAAAGGAAACTCCAACCTTGATCAGCATCCCAGGAATATCAGTTACTAATCCCTCCTGCACCAGTCACTGCATCACCTGCATCAAGCCAGATGAATGCATACCATTATTAACTCAAGCCACAAACCATTAGCAGTTCCCATCTCTTCTTGTTCTTTCTTGTAGCCTTAGCAGCTAGCAGGACCACCTTCAGAAACTGCACACTTCAATACCACCAGTGCCGATAACCCATTCTAATTTTCACAGTCGCGACACTGTCACAACCATTATGACCATCTTTGTGGCTTCACTGTATCAGCAAGAGGTTGCAGTTGCAACCTTTCCATACTCTTCTCAGCATAATCAGTTCAGATCAAGTTCTTCCCTATAACTAGCTCACACAACATCCACCAATGTCAATCATCATTTGTGGCCATTCAAATGTCTTTCCCTGCCCATTCATACCTAGCATTCATCTATCTGTTCATAACTCATTCATTCAGCTATGGCGACAACATTCAATTGCAGCTGCAATTCCTGCTTCATTCTGAAATCCCATTAGCACCAACCATTTCTTGCTCTAGCTACAACATATCTTACATATAATACAACACTACTGAATAACATTGCAGCACTATCACGGATTATTATCAACCACAACGAACTCCACCATCAATCTCTATTTTCCTCATCATTACTGCCGATATTGGCAGCAACTCACATTCACCTTAGTTCTTTCATGTTCACCATGATCCGTAAATGGCTGTCAATAGCAGCAGCCAACAACTCAACCCTTACAACGCATGTTCTTCTCCATCAACTCCATTTCAAACACCATCCATTCTTCTCGTCACTGCCATCTTATCTGGAGTACCACCGCAATTATGTCATTTACAACCTCAATCTCCATATCAGTTCATTCACATTTGTTCACTGCAGCACCAGTTTCAATACTGCAATGCACAGCACCAGACTCGAGCCATCTCTTCAATTCATTGCAACCAACATTCATTCTGCACACTCTCATCACAACATCACTTGTAGTTCACTGAATAAGAACTGAACCTGTAACTAGCCTTGGAAACCACAGTCCCATGAAAATCAACAACACCAGCAACATCAACATTTATTCAATTCCACCAACCCCTGCCTGCGACGATTTTACTCGCAGTTCCCTTCAGTCCATTCCAACCTCCACAGTCCATCAACTTCAGACTAATACCACAGATTCAGGTTCATAGTTTCTGCAACTTGAGCTACATCCACCACCAATGCCTTCGCTGCCAATTTCCTGCAATATTTTGTAGCTTCATAACCACCTAACTCAGGCCACAGACTCAACTCCTCCAATTTCTTTGTGCTTCTATGCAACCCATTCATCCCGTCGCAACCAACCAATCAACCAACTTCTCGCTTGGCTCAATTCCTTCCTTTCTCCATTTTCTGCAATGCCAACTCCCATTGGTGACAGCAACACAAATCTGCAGCTGCAGCAGTCCATAATTCAATAACCACCAGCTCCAGATGCACTTAAATTCCTTGTAATCATTCATGGCAATACACACAGAGAACTCAACCTTTGAATCTCTTCACCTGAGTCATGCTCCATCTTGCATTCTTACTAATCTTCAATCGTCAACAGCAATATCAGAACCCATTGCTTCCGTATTCTTAACTTTGTACAGCAGCAGCAACTTCTCCTCTTTCGATTCACAACACAGATCACTCAATGGAGCAACATCAACCCCAATTCCAGTTTGAATTCAACCCTAGTCTTCAATTATCGAAACCATCATTACCAAATGCAAATCCAACACAAACCCATTGTTTACAGACCTTTGAATCCACAGAAACTCGCAACTGCTTGATGATTTTACTCCCTTCATCTCCATTTTCTCCGACACCAGCATATTGTTCTTGATAGAGTTTTCGTCTGAGAATTCAAACACAAACTAAACTCTTACAAATTCGACTTGTCTTACCTTTTTACAACTCTCTGGTCCGACGACGTACTCCACCATACCAGACCTGAGCTTTCCGGCGTGAACCATTATTGGCAAGGAACTGAGAGCGGCGACGAGATTTGGCTGAGAGAAGAACTGGTCGTGTAATGACCAACTAGACCTAGTTTCTAGGTTATAAGGAAAACGTATCTACGATACCCACTCATTAGGATAAGGGTCACCCAAATGGAGGTGTGACAATTCAGTTCCCAGCGTAGTTCTTCTTGTTGTTTCTAGTTCATTCGTTATCTCCTTCTTGTGAAACCTAGCTTGCTACAAATATAAATATCGCCTGTGAATTGACCTTTTTTCCTTTTACGCTCCAAAAATACGATTTCTCCTTCTTTTGCTCCAAATGACTCCAAAGTACCTATTAAACTCAAAAGCAAACATAAGATACATAAATTACATGAAAACATACCAAAGAAAGCATAAACTATAGATATAAATGAAGGTGTTTATGACACCTATCACGGAGTAGCATAAATCTCCCGAAGTGTCAGTATTGAGACCTGCATGAAAACACTCACATAGGCTACACCACCCTCTGACAAAGAGATCCGTGTGTTCACGCACTTTTTAATTAAAAGTTAGCGCGATCGAACGCGTTTTAATTCCTTAAGGAAAATCTAGACTGTCCGTATTAGTCTTAAAAAACGATCACGACCACACGATTTGTCCACGCAATTCAATAGGCCTAGCCTACTCCTCGCGGAACTAGGCGATCATCATGATGACCACCGTCGGTACCACTAATACCCATACCGATCGCATTCCATCTAGCACACTCGCAACGCCATCGAACACTAACCCTATCATGGGTGATCGCGCTATTGAAAAAGAGAGCTCAAACGAGCTAAGACCTGCAAAAACGGTCTCAGAAACATCATGACCGTCCAACTTAGCTAGCCTAGTTGGGCGACTTAGATTTTCCTTCGAATGATTAAAGAAGTGATAACGTGTTCACCGTCGACCCAACTCCACCCTCGGTCGATCGACTTGCTCATAGCAAGACCAGAGTGCATCGAATCACTTGACTAAAGTAGGGTGAACACGCTGTTTGAAAACCCTAAAATTGCTTTGCGACAACACGCTACTATTGCAAATCGATCACAACTATCCATCTTTGTCGTCCAGATCGAATGACTTAGATATTTCAGATGACCCCGAAGGCATCAGCATGATCACCGGCAACCCACATTTGCACATGATCGATCGACCTGCTCGAACTAACGTTCAGTGCCTTGAATTTCTCGCCCAAAATAGGGTTGGTCGCGCGGCCCCTAAACCCTAAATTACATCAACGACAATATGTAACTGCCGCAAAAATCATCTCGTTAGTCCAAATTCGCTAGCCTAGTTGGATGTGGTAGATTTATTTTCAGGAAACCAACAGGGTAGAATTGTGATCACCGGCCATTCCTCCTCCACAGGGAGCGATCGACCAAGTGATAGCTCGTCCATATGGTCCTCAAACGATCACCCAAAAGTGGTCGGTCGTACTACTTTTTTAAGATGCTCAATTCGCGACTAATTCAATCAAGCTCTAAAGCAACGATTCTTCCTGCACATCGATTATTTTTCAGCTGCTTGTTTGAAAGCGGTGCTTTATATACATTGATTATAAGCGATGTTATGAAAATATTGATTTCACAAATAATTTATTATTTAAACTAAAGCACTATGTGCTGGTTTTACCGGCGAGTCTCATGACTTGACCCATTCACTCGAGACATCAAACATGTCACAAACTGGGGGATGCTCACTGGGGTATTGGTTTGGCGGCTAACAGCGTGTGGCGTGCAACGCGCCCATTACGAGAAAGTGTCAGGAATGGACGGACGGTTAACAGTAATAAGAGTAGTGGGTGAAAGTGTGACTAGTCTTCCCTCATAACGGAAACACGATAATCACCACTTTCCGCACAACTCTACTTCTGCACTACTTAACTTCCTCCACTTCCTATGAGATCAGGCTGCGCCTCAATGACTAATATAAATAGGTTTTCAACCTATTTCAAAAGGACACAATTGTTATCAACATAGGTATCCATAAACTATATTCTGATACAAGTCATAAAAACATCCACACCTTCATAATTCAACATTCTGATCTCAAACACCTTCTTCGCTTCCCTCCCTAAGATCAACCCTTCTCCTTCACTTTGTGACCGAATTGAATCTGGAACAAACATTTCTTGGTTTAGGCCAGAGTCTTACAGATTGATCTCTCTAATCTAAAAGTACTCCCGTGCAGTGCATTTGTTTAGGGTTTGAATTCGTTTCTCATCAACACACCCAAATTTACCAAAAAACAGCAGAATCAGTTTTTACCCCAAAACAACTGGCGACCACAGTGGGAGATTAATCTCTCGGTTGCAAGATCAATTTTCAATTTCGTTTCAATTTTCTTGAAACCTAGAACGGACTGATCTTAGGTCTAAACACATTCGTTAAAACGATTTCATTTCAATCACCAATTTCAACCTCCACTCTGTAATGCATCCCCGCCATCCAAACTCTCCGAAAGTCATGAATGATCGAAGTGCAATCACCATAGAAGGCATGGCTAGGATATTAGAAGATGTCCTTGCAAATCAGGCTGATATCGCCAAACGACAAAATGAGACGCTTTGCCTTTTAAGGAGTATAGTAAACCGGTTGTGGAAGGAGTTGGCAAGCATTCGCCTGGAGAACATCATCAACGATAAAGATGACATCGGATCTTTATCTGAAGTTCGTGCTTCCGCCAACAGTGATACAGACAGAATACGTAACCACATTGGACATGAGCCGAAAGGAAATGATCAACAAAATCCAGCCGACAAGAAAGAGCTAAAACAGTTTCACAGGGAAAGGGACTCACCAGAAGTGTCACAATACTTGCAGAATAAGAGCAGGGAACTGGCTTATGAAACTCTATTGGAGAGTGTATGTCTCAAGACCCTTGCAGAAGTTCCGAGAGTTGTTGATGATGGTGGTTTTTAGTTCCGGGTCAAAATTGTAAAACCTTACATTTAGCACTGTGATCCTGTAAAAGAATAAAAGCCACTTGAAATAACGGGTGCTCAAACCTCTTTACTTACACATGTATTGAACAAACTAAGTATATATATATATGAAATTCATTCAGAATGGTGCGCATAGTAGCAATCCCAAATATTCTGTGAATTCTATTTTATGCCAGCATTATTAACTAATGCATGACTCGCCTGGTATTTTCCTATGCTATGTTCCCAGCCGAACTCTCGTCATTGACATGACATGAAGATTAAGTATGTTCACTCTCAGCAGAGTAGCATGATAGACACATTTTTGTGTCTAATTTGATCTCAATACTTTATATTGTTGGCACTCGATTTTGTATTAATTTTGATGTTTTATGTGTTTCTAGGCATTTTTTTGGGAAATAAACATTTTTGGAGAAATCGGCTCGAAAAGTTGCTAAAGGCACATCCGGAGGACACCTGCTATTCGTACCCCCATTTTGGATAAGGGGTACCCTAGTGATAAGGGGAATCCATCGCTATTTGCACCCTGAAGCTACTATTTCCACCCCGAGGCTAAGTGCACCCATACTCTGGTTAGGGGGCGCACCTTCTTCATTTTCAGAAAACCAGATTTTGGCGGGAAAAGTGCACAGTTTATTACCAGATTAGGGTTCGAGTTTTGGGCCATTTCTAAAGAGATTGAATCGCTGAATTTAATGGGATAAGCCTGTTATGGATAAACAAAGATTATATGGGTGTTTGATTGGGCCGGAATTAGCTAAATCGTCGTGTTGAAACTAAACAGGGGAGGACATAAAACTCGGGTTTTCTGTTGTTGAAGCCGTGAGATTTTGGGAAGATTTTATGGGTTTTGTTTCATGGATTTGGACTTGTATGGCCCTGTTAAGACAAAACAGGTCAGGTAACCTGGTTGGTTTGAAGAAAGAAGGAAGTTTCCTCGCTGTTTCAATCAAACAGGAAGACGTGAAATATTCACGATGGTTTTTATTCTTTCACGAGTTTTTCTCTATGCTGCGTGTGTCTGGAGAAGGTTTAAGTCACCTGGTACGTAAATTCACGAGATGGGAGCATGTTAATCAGCCACAGACACGTGAAGAATTTAAACAGAGTAAGAAATCTCGGTTATATCCGTAATAGTAAAGAGAAGATTTTCTGGCATTAAACCGAGATTATATGGAGGTTGTCGAGTATATAAAGAGTGTTAGGATGTCAGAGAAGGGCTATGGAGAGTTAGGGGACGAAAAAGGGTGAGAAATAGAGTTGCAGAGCTTGTCTCTGCTGCTTCCATTGAAGGAGAGAACGAAGAACACAAGACCCTAAAGAACTGTCATTCATCTATAACGACAACGACACAACACTGGAGGGTCGTAGTGCTACAATGACAGTCACAGTTATCATTTATCGTTCTCTGTAACAGTTTGGTTTGTAACAATTATATTTGTTACAAACCCGGTTTTAATCATTTTCTCCCATTTTCATCATTTGTAAACACCTTTTTGAGCAATAAATTATCCTTTGAGCGTGCCTACAATATGAGGAGCTAAAACCCAACATTGGGACAACGGAGGAAGCTGGATTTCACCATTGGGGTAACTTAATTGATTGTTTATTTACTATTTGCTTTGATTTTTAATGAATTATGATTTCTATTAATTACTCGTGACTTTGTTTGATGGAGCATGCTTAGTTCTAGGTAATTTTGATGCACCATGCTTATGACCTACGCGTAACATTTTATGAAATATACTTTGGGAAAGAATAGAGTTTGTATTTCCTTTGTGTTGAGCTATAAATTTCTACAATTAATTTCTGAACCCCATGAACATGAAAAACAGTGAAATCCTGAGTCCCAATGAATTCTTCATCCCGTGAAATTTTTTTGTATATATTTTTCTTTTATTTTAATTTATTAATTCTTAAAATCAATCTCATCAAATCCGAGTGAACGACAACTCTATTTACCACTATAAAAATTCGATCAATTTTTGGCGCCGCCGACGCGGACTTGTGTATAGATTTGATTTTAGTTTTTTTTTATTTTTTATTTATTTATTATTTTTGTTCTTTTTTATGCGTTTTGGTATTTCTTGTTTGCTTTCAGATTTGGAGCCGAGCTAAAGAAAAAGAGAGAAAGTGCTGAAAAGAAAAGCGAAGCTAAAGAAGGAAACAAAGAAGGAATCCAAAAGGAGTGAAGAAGAAGATTTTGTATATTATTTTTTTAGAAACTGTAATTAAGGTTTTTATTTTGTAATATTTTATTTTTGGAAATTTTCTTTTCTTTTCTTTCGGACATTGAACATTGGACTTTATTTTTAAAACCCTAAGGAAGGGTTGGTTTAAATATAAACTGCACAGGGAAGGACCACAGTTACGATACTGTCTCGACCCCTCGGGTTCGTACACTGACATTGGAATCGGTGGCCCGAGTCGACCTCAACGGTTCATCCCCCGTCTGGAACGGGAGGTAAGAATTCTAAACACCCGTGAATCCCCTGTCAGCGGGTTTACTGGATGATTTTGTATGCATATATGTTGAGGACCTGAAATCGGATTTAATTTTCTAGTAAAGGGCAAGGCCTGGCCAAATCAAGATAAGGACTCCGATTTCATCATCGTTTCCTTCTTGCCCGCCTTAGGAACACGTAACCTACGCGAACCTAAGCTTAAAATATTGACTAGAACGAGACCGATAGGGTAACAAGCTTAATAGGAAAGTCATTCGAAAAATATTGGTTACTCTTTTAAGCATACTTCGAAGTTCATGATGGTTTCTGTGAGTTGAATGCGTGACTGCGCCGCCTTGTAATTCCGGTGAGGCTTTGGGTAACAAAGATCCACTAATCTTCCCTCACCTCAATTCAACTTACTTTAACTCGGATTGATTCCAGAGAGGTTTGCTCAAATTATAACGAATTCCCTTTCGAAGGATTAGAAGCTGGTCTAGAAACAATCTAAGGGAGCCATCATGCTTTTTGTTTGCTAGATAATATAGGTTTGTTGTGGTCGAGTCAGCCTTGTTTGTGCTTGTGTAGAATTTCCTTGCAGTTAGGATGTCAAACTGGTATTATAACATCCATCACAATGAATATGATTATCCAACTGAACAATATGGACATTACTCTTACCATAGTGTGAATAGTGGTTTGGAATGCCAACCTTTGGAAGGATATGGGTCATACCCTGGTGAGCCCAATTATTGTCCACACGTGCATCAGTCTTACGAGCAAGAAGATTATAGTACTAGTTCTTCGTCTCTAGAGGATACAATCAAACTATTGAAAAGTAGTCCTTTTTATGATCCCTTTGTTCCTATTCCTCCTTAGAAGAGTCCCTCAGGAAGTTAGCTGAGTTGACGCGTAAGTTAGCTGAGATGAATAGTATAATTATAGACGAAAGAACTATAATAATGAGTGAACCTTCTTTAGAAGACCACCTCAAGCGGATAGCTGAGATGAACAAAAGAATTACTCGAAATTATATGAATTTCCAACACAGTGTTCCCATTTTTACCCTTGAAAATGAGAATAGTTACTATTCACCTAATCAAGATGACGAGGATAGAATTGGAGACGCTATTTTAGATGAGGTTCGATCTCTTTCATGTTATTATGATGAGGATAGTGTTGATGGAGAATCATACTTATGTAGGAATAGTGATCAGGAAATGGTTACTCCAATTGAGCTTTACAATGATAATATTATTTCTTGTTCAAATCCAAATAATTTTAATAATTATTCACCTATTCAAAAGGACGAGGATTTGACTAGAGATACCCTAGTTTTAGACGATGTAGTATTTCCTGTTTACAAAGCCGATAATGATTTAGAGGAACGAGTTTATTATGAGAATAATGTTTTAAAGTCTAGCGATTTAGAAACAATAGTCTTAGACGAAGAACATGAACTCGTAGAGCTTTTAAATATGAGTGAGGATGCATCACCTGAGTATAACCTAAAGAAGCAATTGACCATTTTCAGGATTCCGATGATCTAGAAATTAAGGAAATTGTATTTAGTCTATCTAGAGACACCCAAAACTCTAAGTTTGGGGGTGATTATCATTCTCCATGTGCTTTACCTTTAACTCTTAGAAAGTTCCCTCATGTAGGACTTGACATTTGTGCCTCAACCATCTTACAAGATTATCTCCATACACGTTTTCCCGAACCTAATAATGTCCAAAAAGAAGCTCAGTTGTTAGAAACCCATCCTCTGGTTGATGTGGTTAACCCAGGCTATGATACCAAGATTGACTTTGTTTTCCCACCAAAAACTTTTCTTCCAATTGTGGGAACTTATGATTTTCAGATGTGTCGGTTATTAAGTTTTGAGACTAAACCTAATTACTTTAGGAGAATAGGATCGACACGTTTGCTTAAGGAAGACCACCTATTTCATTGTGGTCAGATGTGTGAGTCAAATCTAATTGACTTAGAGGATCCTCAGTTATTCAGGTTATTGTTGTGCGCTTCTAAGTTCTTACTCGAGTTCCAGACTCTTCAACCTGATCTTCAGAATACCTTTGAGTAAATCCAACCGATGAAAACCTTTTATTTGGACCCTTTTATAGAGCCTGAACCTGAACCACAACTAGATATAGTTGTTTTACTTAAAACATTAGAGAAGGGTATGTTCAGTGTCTTCTTGGTCTGTTGCAATTTTCTCTTCTTTTGGGTAATAATTTTTGATCCAAATGACCCACAGTTATTCCAGTTACTGCTATATGATTCTGCAAGGTGATTAATCCTTTCCTTGTCTGGCTGAATACTTTAAACTTAACACTTCTTGGGAGGTAACCCATTTTCATGCGACACGGTAATATTCTTCCTTATTTCTTTTCCCTCAAGTGGCAATAGTTTCTCCTTGTTCATGTTTTTAATTTTATATTTAGAACATTGAGGAAAATGTTAGATTTAAGTTTGGGGGTAAGGGAAAAACTTCTAGCGTCACATAGTATCCGGTTAGCTAAGTTTACATATTGTTTCTCGCCGAAAATATAGAAATTGGAATTGCTAGGGATAACATTCTATTGAGACATTAGAGAAAAAGACATTGAGATCTTTGAAATTCAGGAGAGAACTTGTTCCTTTTAGAGGGTAACCGTGATGGACCTAACCATCCATGATGGAAAGGCAAGTAGGTCATAAGGAAATGCCAGAAAGACAAAGCAACCTCACAATGTAGTCTTAGTTACTGGATTACGACTCTCTCTCGGTAGAAACTTATCATCATCAACAAGCGGGGCGACATCAAAATCTATGAAGAAAGTTGAAGACCTTTAAGGTTTAGAAGCAACAATAGAAAAGAATAATTCAAAAATCAAAGCTGAAGACTTAGTTACAAAAAGTTATAAGAGCAAATGACATAAGTTGTTGAAGTTCATGATACCAAGACATCACAAGTTGCGAAGATCCAAGTTCTAAAGTCCTTCTCTCATGGCCATTTAAATTTTTGTCATGTTATTTTTGTGTTGAAAAAAAATGAAAGAAAAAAAAAATTGAAAAATGAAAAAAATCATCGTTACGTTTTGTTCAATAAGGCCATAGGGAAGTAGAAATCTATAAGGAAGTTTCAAGCATGAAATTAAGGAGAAAAGTTAAATTGTCAAGGTTCTACGTGGTTCGAGAGTTTATCATCAACAGTTGAATCCGAAGAAAACGTTATTTCTACTGAGTACTATGAGAGAGTCGAAGAGAGATGCATATTGGTTGCTTTGTTAGTCCGCTTTCCATCTGACACAAGATCTTTCTAGCACTGGTTCAACTCATCACACGTAATTAGTCCAGCTGTGTAGCAGATGTCCCTCTCATCTTTATCTCCCTCCTAATCTTATCTAGCTGTAAAGCGGATGCATCTTACAATGTTTATCTAGCTGTGTAGCGGGTATCTCTTTATCTAGAAGTGTTGCGGATGTGTCTCCCCTTTTCTTCAGTCAGCTTTAGAGCTGGCACCTTTAATTTCTCTGGAATTCTAGTTACTTGGAGATAGGTTGAGAATATGTATGTCCTCATAGCTCTTTGGATACTTGTGACCAATTAGAAGTCATGGTTTTGTGGGTACACCTCTGGTAAACCCTCCCGAGACTATAACTCGGTCACTAGGGCCACCTAGTGAGTTTGAATTTTATTTTCTAGAATGAATTTTCTCGAGGACTAGCAAATAATAAGTTTGGGGGTACTTGATAGACACATTTTTGTGTCTAATTTGATCTCAATACTTTATATTGTTGGCACTCGATTTTGTATTAATTTTGATGTTTTATGTGTGTTTGTAGAAATTTTTTGGGAAATAAGCATTTTTGGAGAAATCGGCTCGAAAAGTTCCTTAAGGCACCTCCGGAGAACACCTGCTATTCGGACCCCCATTTTGGATAAGGGGTACCCTAGTGATAAGGGGCATCCATCGCTATTTGCACCATGAAGCTACTATTCCCACCCCGAGGCTAAGTGCACCCCTACTCTGGTTAGCGGGCGCACCTTCTTCATTTTAAAAAACCAGATTTTGGCGGGAAAAGTGCACAGTTTACTACCAGATTAGGGTTCGAGTTTTGGGCCATTTCTGAAGAGATTGAATCGCTGAATTTAATGGGATAAGCCTGTTATGGATAAACAAAGATGGTATGGGTGTTTAATTGGGCCGGAATTGGCTAAAGCGTCGTGTTGAAACTAAACAGGGGAGGACATAAAACTCGAGTTTTCTGTTGTTGAAGCCGTGAGATTTTGGGAAGATTTTGTGGGTTTTGTTTCATGGATTTGGACTTGTATGGCCAAGTTAAGACAAAACAGGTCAGGCAACCCGGTTGGTTTGAAAAAGAAGGAAGTTTCCTCGCTGTTTCAATCAAACAGGGAGACGTGAAATATTCACGATGGTTTTTATTATTTCACGAGTTTTTCTCTATGCTGCGTGTGTCTGAAGAAGGTTTAAGTCACCTGGTACGTAAATTCACGAGATGGGAGCATGTTAATCAGCCACAGACACGTGAAGAAGTTAAACAGAGTAAGAAATCTCGGTTATATCCGTAATAGTAAAGAGAAGATTTTCTGGCATTAAACCGAGATTATATGGAGGCTGTCGAGTATATAAAGAGTGCTAGGATGTCAGAGAAGGGCTATGGAGAGTTAGGGGACGAAAAAGGGTGAGAAATAGAGTTGCAGAGCTTGTCTCTGCTGCTGTCATTGAAGGAGAGAACGAAGAACATAAGACCCTAAAGAACTGTCATTCATCTACAGTGACAACGACGCAACACTTGAGGGTCGTAGTGCTACAGTGACAGTGACAGTTATCATTTATCGTTCTCTGTAACAGTTTGGTTTGTAACAATTATATTTGTTACAAACCCGGTTTTAATCATTTTCTCTCATTTTCATAATTTGTAAACACCTTTTGAGCAATAAATTATCCTTTCAGCGTGTCTACAATATGAGGATCTAAAACCCAACATTGGGACAACGGAGGAAGCCGGATTTCACCATTGGGGTAACTTAATTGATTGTTTATTTACTATTTGCTTTGATTTTTAATGAATTATGATTTCTATTAATTACTCGTGACTATGTTTGATGGAGCATGCTTAGTTCTAGGTAATTTTGATGCGCCATGCTTATGACTTACGCGTAACATTTTATGAAATCTACTTGGGCAAAGAATAGAGTTGCTATTTCCTTTGTGTTGAGCTATAAATGTCTACAATTAATTTCTGAACCCCATGAACATGAAAAACAGTGAAATCCTGAGTCCCAATAAATTCTTCATCCCGTGACATTTTTTTTGTATATATTTTCTTTTATTTTAATTTATTAATTCTTAAAATCAATCTCATCAAGTCCGAGTGAACGACAACTCTATTTACCACTATAAAAATTCGACCAATTTTTGGCGCCGCCGACGCGGACTTGTGTATAGATTTGTTTTTAGGTTTTTTTTTTAATTTATTATTTTTGTTCTTTTTTATGCGTTTTGGTATTTCTTGTTTGCTTTCAGATTTGGAGTTGAGCTAAAGAAAAAGAGAGAAAGTGCTGAAAAGAAAAGCGAAGCTAAAGAAGGAAACAAAGAAGGAATCCAAAAGGAGTGAAGAAGAAGATTTTGTATATTATTTTTTTTTTATTTTTTTAGAAACTGTAATTAAGGTTTTTATTTTTGTAATATTTTATTTTTGGACATTTTTTTTTCTTTTCTTTCGGACATTGAACATTGGACTTTATTGTTAAAACCCTAAGGAAGGGTTGGTTTAAATATAAACTGCAAAGGGAAGGACGACAGTTACGATACTGTCTCGGCCCCTCGGTTCGTACACTGACATTGGAGTCGGTGGCCCGAGTCGACCTCAACGGTTCATCCCCCGTCTGGAACGGGAGGTAAGAATTCTAAACACCCACGAATCCCCTGTCAACGGGTTTACTGGACTATTTTGTATGCATATATGTTGAGGACCTGAAATCGGATTTAATTTTCTAGTAAAGGGAAAGGCCTGGCCAAATCAAGATAAGGACTCGGATTTCATCACCGTTTCCTTCTTGCCCGCCTTAGGAACACGTAACCTACGCGAACCTAAGATTAAAATACTGACTAGAACGAGACCGATAGGGTAACGAGCTTAATAAGAAAGTCATTCGAAAAATATTGGTTACTCTTTTAAGCATACTTCAAAGTTCATGATGGTTTCTGTGAGTTGAATGTGTGACTGCGCCGCCTTGTAATTCCGGTGAGGCCTTGGGTATCAAAGCTCCACTGAGCTTCCCTCGCCTCAATTCAACTTACTTTAACTCGGATTGATTCCAGAGGGGTTTGCTCAAATTGAAACGAATTCCCTTTCGAAGGATTAGAAGATGGTCTAGAAACAATCTAAGGGAGACATCATGCTTTTTGTTTGCTAGATAAAATAGGTTTGTTTTGGTCGAGTCAGCCTTGTTTATGCTTGTGTAGAATTCCCTTGCAGTTAGGATGTCAAACTGGTATTATAAGAGCCATCACAATGAATATGATTATCCAACTGAAAAATATGGACATTACTCTTACCATAGTGTGAATAGTGGTTGGGAACGCCAACCTTTGGAAGGATATGGGTCATACCCTGGTGAGCCCAATTACTATCCACACGTGCATCAGTCTTACGAGCAAGAAGATTATAGTATTAGTTCTTTGTCTCTAGAGGATACAATCAAACTATTGAAAAGTAGTCCTTTTTATGATCCCTATGTTCCTATTCATCCTTTAGAAGAGTCCCTCATGAAGTTAGTTGAGTCGACGCGTAAGTTAGCTGAGATGAATAGTATAATTATAGACGAAAGAACTAAAATAATGAGTGAACCTTCTTTAGAAGACCACCTCAAGCGGATAGCTGAGATGAACGAAAGAATTACTCAAAATTATATGAATTTCCAACATAGTGTTCCCAGTTTTACCCTTGAAAATGAGGATAATTACTATTCACCTAATCAAGATGACGAGGATAGAATTGGAGACACTATTTTGGATGAGGTTCGATCTCTTTCATGTTATTAGGATGAGGATAATGTTGATGGAGAATCATACTTATGTAGGAATAGTGATCAGGAAATGGTTACTCCAATTGAGTTTTACAATGATAATATTATTTCTAGTTCAAATCCAAATAATTTTAATAATTATTCACCTATTCAAAAGGACGAGGATTTGACTAGAGATACCCTAGTTTTAGACGATGTAGTATTTCCTGTTTACAAAGCCGATAATGATTTAGAGGAACGAGTTTATTATGAGAATAATGTTTTAAAGTCTTGCGATTTAGAAACAATAGTCTTAGACGAAGAACATGAACTCGTAGAGATTTTAAATATGAGTGAGGATGCATCACCTGAGTATAACCTAAAGAAGCAATTGACCATTTTCAGGATTCCGATGATCTAGAAATTAAGGAAATTGTATTTAGTCTATCTAGAGACACCCAAAACTCTAAGTTTGGGGGTGATTATCATTCTCCATGTGCTTTACCTTTAACTCATAGAAAGTTCCCTCGTGTAGGACTTGACATTTGTGCCTCAACCATCTTACAAGATTATCTCCATACAAGTTTTCCCGAACCTAATAATGTCCAAAAAGAAGCTCAGTTGTTAGAAACCCATCCTCTGGTTGATGTGGTTAACCAAGGCTATGATACCAAGATTGACTTTGTTTTCCCACCAAAAACCTTTCTTCCAATTGTGGGAACTTATGATTTTCAGATGTGTCGGTTATTAAGTTTTGAGACTAAACCTAATTACTTTAGGAGAATAGGATCGACACATTTGCTTAAGGAAGACCACCTCTTTCATTGTGGTCAGATGTGTGAGTCAAATCTAATTGACTTAGAGGATCCCCAGTTATTCAGGTTATTGTTGTGCGCTTCTAAGTTCTTAGTTGAGTATTTCCAAACTCTTCAACCTGATCTTCAGAATACCTTTGAGGAAATCCAACCGATGAAAACCTTTTATTTGGACCCTTTTATAGAGCCTGAACCTGAACCACAACTAGATATAGTTGTTTTACTTAAAACATTAGACAAGGGTATGTTCAGTGCCTTCTTGGTCTGTTGCAATTTTCTCTTCTTTTGGGTAATAATTTTTGATCCAGATGACCCACAGTTATTCCGGTTACTGCTATATGATTCTGCAAGGTGATTCATCCTTTCATTGTCTGGCTGAAGACTTTAAACTTGGCACTTCTTGGGAGGTAACCCATTTTCATGCGACACGGTAATATTCTTCCTTATTTCTTTTCCCTCAAGTTGCAATAGTTTATCCTTGTGCATGTTTTCAATTTTATATTTAGAACATTGAGGAAAATGTTAGATTTAAGTTTGGGGGTAAGGGAGAAACTTCTAGCGTCACATAGTATCCGGTTAGCTAAGTTTACATACTGTTTCTCGCCGAAAAGATAGAAATTGGAATTGCTAGGGATAACATTCTATTGAGACATTAGAGAAAAAGACATTGAGATCTTTGAAATTCAGGAGAGAACTTGTTCCTTTTAGAGGGTAACCGTGATGGACCTAACCATCCATGATGGAAAGGCAAGTAGGTCATAAGGAAATGCTAGAAAGACAAAGCAACCTCACAATGTAGTCTTAGTTACTGGATTACGACTCTCTCTCAGTATAAACTTATCATCATCAACAAGCGGGGCGACATCAAAATCTATGAAGAAAGTTGAAGATGTTTAAGGTTTAGAAGCAACAATAGAAAAGAATAATTCAAAAATCAAAGTTGAAGACTTAGTTACAAAAAGTTATAAGAGCAAATGATATAAGTTGTTGAAGTTCATGATACCAAGACATCACAAGTTGCGAAGATCCAAGTTCTAAAGTCCTTCTCTCATGGCCATTTAAATTTTTTTCTTGTTATTTTGTGTTGAAAAAAAAATATGAAAAAAAAAAATGAAAAAAAAAATGAAAGAAAAAAAAATTGAAAAATGAAAAAAATCATCGTTACGTTTTGTACAATAATGCCATACGGAAGTAGAAATCTATAAGGAAGTTTCAAGCATGAAATTAAGGAGAAAAGTTAAATTGTCAAGGTTCTACGAGGTTCGAGAGTTTATTATCAACAGTTGAAGCCGAAGAACACGTTGTTTCTACTGAGTACTATGAGAGAGTCGAAGAGAGATGCATATTGGTTGCTTTGTTAGTATGCTTTCCATCTGGCACAAGATCTTTCTAACACTAGTTCAACTCATCATACGTAATTAGTCCAGCTGTGTAGCAGATGTCCCTCTCATCTTTATCTCTCTCCTAACCTTATCTAGATGTAAAGCGGATGCATCTTACAATGTTTATCTAGCTGTGTAGTGGATATCTCTTTATCTAGCAGTGTTGTGGATGTGTCTCCCCTTTTCTTCAGTCATCTTTAGAGCTGGCACCTTTAATTTCTCTGGCATTCTAGTTACTTGGAGATAGGTTGAGAATATGTATGTCCTCATAGCTCTTTGGATACTTGTGACCAATTAGAAGTCATGGTTTTGTGGTCACACCTCAGGTAAACCCTCCCGAGACTATAACTCGGTCACTAAGGCCACCTAGTGAGGTTGAATTTTCTTTTCTAGAATGAATTTGCTCGAGGACTAGCAAATAATAAGTTTGGGGGTACTTGATAGACACATTTTTGTGTCTAATTTGATCTCAATACTTTATATTGTTGGCACTCGATTTTGTATTAATTTTGATGTTTATGTGTTTGTAGGCATTTTTTGGGAAATAAACATTTTTGGAGAAATCGGCTCGAAAAGTTGTTAAGGCACCTCCGGAGGACACCTGCTATTCGGACTCCCATTTTGGATAAGGGGTACCCTAGTGATAAGGGGCATCCATCGCTATTTGCACCCTGGAGATACTATTTCCACCCCGAGGCTAAGTGCACCCCTGCTCTGGTTAGGGGGCGCACCTTCTTCATTTTCAGAAAACCAGATTTTGGCGGGAAAAATTACACAGTTTACTACCAGATTAAGGTTCGAGTTTTGGGCCATTTCTGAAGAGATTGAATCGCTGAATATAATGGGATAAGCCTGTTATGGATAAAAAAATATGGTATGGGTGTTTGATTGGGACAGAATTGGATAAATCGTCGTGTTGAAACTAAACAGGGGAGGACATAAAACTTGGGTTTTCTGTTGTTGAATCCGTGAGATTTTGGGAAAATTTTGTGGGTTTTGTTTCATGGATTTGGACTTGTATGGCCCTGTTAAGACAAAACAGGTCAGATAACCCGGTTGGTTTGAAGAAAGAAGGAAGTTTCCTCGTTGTTTCAATCAAACAGGGAGACGTGAAATATTCACGATGGTTTTTATTCTTTCACGAGTTTTTCTTTATGCTGCGTGTGTCTGGAGAAGGTTTAAGTCACCTGGTACGTAAATTCACGAGATGGGAGCATGTTAATCATCCACAGACACGTGAAGAAGTTAAACAGAGTAAGAAATCTCGGTTATATCCGTAATAGTAAAGAGAAGATTTTCTGGCATTAAACTGAGATTATATGGAGGCTGCCGAGTATATAAAGAGTGCTAGGATGTCATAGAAGGGCTATGCAGAGTTAGGGGACGGAAAAGGGTGAGAAATTGAGTTGCAGAGCTTGTCTCTGCTGCTGCCATTGAAGGAGACAACGAAGAACATAAGACCCTAAAGAACTGTCATTCATCTACAATGACAACGACACAACACTGGAGGGTCGTAGTGTTACAGTGACAGTCACAGTTATCATTTATCGTTCTCTGTAACAGTTTGGTTTGTAACAATTACATTTGTTACAAACCCGGTTTTAATCATTTTCTCCCATTTTCATCATTTGTAAACACCTTTTTGAGCAACAAATTACCCTTTGAGCGTGTCTGCAGTATGAGGAGCTAAAACCCAACATTGGGACAACGGAGGAAGCTGGATTTCACCATTGGGGTAACTTAATTAATTGTTTATTTACTATTTGCTTTGATTTTTAATGAATTATGATTTCTATTAATTACTCGTGAATTTTTTTGATGGAGCATGCTTAGTTCTAGGTAATTTTGATGCGCCATGCTTATGACCTATGCGTAACATTTTATGAAATCTACTTTGGAAAAGAATAGAGTTGGTATTTCCTTTGTGTTGAGCTATAAATGTCTACAATTAATTTCTGAACCCCATGAACATGAAAAACAGTGAAATCCTGAGTCCCAAAAATTTTTCATTCCGTGACATTTTTTTTGTATATATTTTTCTTTTCTTTTAATTTAATTTAATTTATTGATTCTTAAAATCAATCTCATCAAGTCCGAGTGAATGACAACTCTATTTACCACTATAAAAATTTGATCATAGCATGAATCTCCTGAAGTGCCAATATTGAGATCTGCATGAAAATACCCACACGGGCTACATCACTCTTTGACAAAGAGAATATCATATCGACGCGCTTTTAAGTTAGCTCGATCACGCTTGGATTCCTTAAGGAAAATCTAGATTAATAATATCAGTCTCAGAAACGATCACGGCCACACAATTTGGCTATGCAATTCAACAAACCTAGACCACTCCTGGCAGAACTAGGTAATTACTGCATCGACCGCCTGTGGGCCCACCAACGTCCCAACCAACCGGACTTTGCCTAAACGCATCCCAGCATTGTCAAACGCCAACCCTAAGTAGGGTGGTCGTGCTATTGAAAGACGCTCGAACGAGCATAGTGTAGTTGCAGGAAATCCTACACTACACCCCTCATATGATTTCATTGTTGATCAACTCATTTTTAGGTTTACACTCTTAATTTTATTGATTAATTTTTGAATGTTCTTACAAGAAAGATAAAGAAGTCAAGAATGATCTCTGCTCTGAACTTTCTCTCTCCTATTTACTTGTTTCTTACTCAAGAAAGATCTCTCCCTCCTTTACAACTCGAATGACTATTTATAAGAAAATACATAGTGGATGACAGCTAATTTGTCCTTTATTTTAGGGTATGGTTTGCAACATTCTCGCAACCTTACAAATGTTAAATTTTGCAAGCTCTCTAATTTTCGCAAGACTATCACATCTTTCTCATGATCCTTGCTGACGTCGTTTCTGAAATTGTTCTGCGACGCTATTGTGCTATACCATTGATAACTTCGCTGAGACATAATTGTTGCGAGATTCTGATCCTACATCTTGCCTCTTCTCATATCTTCTCTGCAAAGTAGATAATGATGTGAGAAATGCCGCAGCTGCTTATCTTTTCATATTCCACATTTATCACACGTACTCTCTCTTCCATTTATTTCTTGACACGTCTTCTGTAACCGCTACCTTTCAACCGCTCACGTCTCTTCGTATTAATGGTGTTTATTTCTTCGAGAAGTAAATTTTCTTTATATACTCTTCTCCCCCCCATCTTTCCACTTTTCTTTTTACTTTCTCTTCTATTTTTATTCTCTCATCTCTGCAACTCTGTCATTCTTCTGCAAATTCTGCCGTTGTAATTTTTTCTTCCGTCAATTATTTTACTTTCTATACATTCCCATACTCTGTATTCAAACATGGCTCCAAGTGGTCATAGATATGAGAAGAATCTACAAGATGTCCAAAAAGATCTTGCTAATAAAGGTCTTACACTCTCCCCCATTCCTGGTGTGAATGCCAAATCAATTCTTTCTGTCAAGCTTTTCTCCAATCAAAATTGTGATGATCAATCAGTCATAATTTCGCTAGGTCAACTTCTCGCAGGTATCCCTATTCCTCTTTATAACCCAGACATTCCTTTATTTTATCAAATTCTCGCTCATTCAGGATTTTCGCGAGCCATTTTCCAACTAAGTGGGGACTGCATCCGTATGATGCTAGAGTTCGATAATCGTGGTGCTGGTAGAGGATCTCTTTACTCCAAAGAACTTATGGATCCAAAATTCACAAGCCTAGAGATAGTTGCTGAGAAATATACAGTGGCAAATTTCTTTGAAAACTACGAACTTATCTCCATGAAGAAAGAGAATACTCGCTGGGGTATTCGATTAAGAAGGAAAGATAACATTGATGAAGCCAAAATTCTTATGCAAGATATTGACTGGCATTCTGGTAAAAATACAACTCCTCGCCAATCCAAAGATGACAAATGGTGTGTCTTTCCTTTAGTGCTAAAGGGTCCCTACATTGCTGGATCAAACGTTCTTCCTGCGAATCTCGCTGCATATCAACCTTGGGTCTTCTCCTGGACCGAGAAGGAGAAAGAGGTATGTTTCTCCCCTTTAACTCATTTTATATTTCTTTATTGATTTTTTACTATTCTGTTCGCTAACTCTTGCGACATTTCGCAGATCCAAAAACTAAAGGATAGTTATAACAGGACAGGAAAATCTAGTACTCTGTTAGCTCTTCGCTCATACACAGATGAGGTAGGAAATTTTCTCTTATGACTTTAAATAGTACTGTTACTTCTATGCTTCCATTTCTTATTTCTATCTGTGTGTGAAGGTTATTGCTGAAGTAGAAGAATCTGTTGATGCTGCGAAGATTGGTGATAAAGGTAAAGGTACTCTTCGCAGGGAAAAATCAACTGGTCCTCCTCCAAAGAAAAGAAAAGTTCGTTCTTCTTCTCCTTCAAATGTTCTTCCTAACAAAAGTTCTGAAAATGATAAGGGTGATGAAGATAACGATGATCTTGCTGCAACTGAAGATTTTCCACCTGAATCTTCTATGGGTAAGCTTTCTGGCCTCTTTTCTGATTCTCTACAAGGGATGGGAGATAGCCAATTCAAAAATACCTTCAAAGCTCTCGCTACCCTTTGTGATGTTCCTTTACTGGATGGCGATAACTCTCTTCGCGGAGTTTCTAGATCAGTGACTCCCGACTTCTTGCATTCTCTCAATAGTCTGGTATACTTTTATCTTTTTACTTTTCATTGTTATAACTCAAATCTCTTTCTATATTAATATTTTTATTTCTTTTCGCAGGCTGGAAAAGCTTCTTTTGTTGCCTCAGATCTGGAGAGAAGACGCGAAAATCTTGAAAAGAAGAATCTTCAATTTCGCAAAAGAATGAAGAATTGGAAGCTGAAGTTAAAAGTCTTCGCGAGAAAAATAGACAATTAGAAATTGATTCTTCCTCGTATAAGAATAAAATTTCTAGTCTTCAACAAGCTAATAATCAGCTTTACGGTATGTTACTTTTCTTTTTCTCTTTATTCATTCATCCTGTTGTTTTATCTTATTTAAATAATCCTTTTTGCAGACATTATGGTCTTTCTGATGAAGCTACCCTTCTTCGCTCATTTCCTAATGCCTTGGATAATGATACCCTTCTTGAACGTCTTAACAATTCCTTAAATAGCTTTTCAAATGATAGAATTTCATCTCTTTCTCTAAATGAACTTAGATCGAAATTTCGCCTCTTAGAAATTGATCATAGATCCAGTTTAGGCTTAGCCAACAGATTTAAGCGTCTCCTTATTGATTCCAAAGAGAAAACCAATGAATTAAGAACCAAAATTAGCGGTCTCATAGATGATAAGGATCGTATCTCTGATCAAGGTGCCAAGGCTTTAGCGAAATTCCAAGAGGCTCTCCTTGAAGTTCAACTTGAGCGAGATGAAGCTAACCGCAAGAATATTGAACTCTGCGAAAGGGAAAATCAAATTCGTTCTCGTCTTCTCATAAGTAGTGAGGATGAATTTGTCTGGGCTGCGAAAATTTTAGATGATGCTAGAAAAGATTTAGGCGTAAATGTTAGTCTCCAAGTTGAACATACAGCCTTGATTAGAGACATGATTTCTGACAGAGAAGGTTGCTAATTGCTCTTCTTTACTAATCTTTTGCTTCTTATGAATTTTCATCAAGTTAATAATTTTGTCTTTTGTTCGCAGATTCTGAAAATAAATATCGTGAAAAGATTGAAGAACTTGAAGCTGAAAAGGAGGAACTCGCAAAGAATCTTTCTTCTCGCAACGACAAGTATTCTAGATTGAAGAATCAAATCAAATCACCGTTGCGAATTTTAAGAATGACGCTATGCATTTTCGCAATCAAACCATCCAAATGGTTTGTGATGATCATAATATCCCACATTCTGATTATCCTTGTCTTTTAGAAGAAATCCCACAGAATACTCCCAGTTTGATTATCTCTGATAGCGAAGCTGACGATGAAGATCTGATAGTGATGGAAGTTCTGATGGTGATAAGATTCTGACGCAGATGAAGAAGGAAACAAGTCTGTGAAGATAATGAGGATTAACCAAGAAATATCTTTACTTCTTTCTTTGATTCTTTGTAATACTTGTACACTTATTTCTTCTTTCTGTATATTTGTGTTTCTTTCATTTTGACCTGCGTAAATGAAAACAATTCTTCTTTGCATATAATTAATCAATATAATTATTAATTCTTGAATTTTTGAGTAAATCTCTCATATGGAGACAAATAACATTTTCTAATTTCATACATTCCCATACTTGCCTCTGTTATTTGAATCCAAATGAGAGATTTCATAAACTTTTCTTATTGTATAATTTCGCAATTTTGCGAAGTGAATTTTGTTTCTTTTCAAAATCTCATTCCTGTGTGGTCTTATTTTGCCTTCCTAATTAAAGGTCTTATTATGCCACCTCTTGTCATTGCGACAAAATCGCAGGACGTCCTTGCATTTTCATGCAAAAACCCATTGATCTTGCCTTAACTTTTTCTTTTGTATTATGGCCTCTTCAGGAATGTGCGACAATATGACAGGCCTAAATATTCTTGCGAAAATAAAGCCCCATGACATTGCCGTCTTGCGACGAAATCGCAGGACGTCTTCGCACTTTCATGCGAAAACCCATTGATCTCGTCTTATCTTTTCTTTTGTATTATTGCCTCTTCAGGATTGCACAAATATGACAAGCCTTAATATCCTTGCGAATAAAAAGCCTCATGACATTTGCGTCTTAAGACACTTATCAGCTCCCTAATGGAGGGTGCCGCCCTTATCTCCCCCTGGTTGCCCCTTCAAGGAGGCGTACTTCTACCATACAAGGTTAGCTCCTCCCATCCAGTCTTAACAACAACCAGTTGTTTTCGCAGCCTCTTATCCCTTTTACCTATAGGGCTTATGGTTACGAGACTGCACCCTAAGTGGGGTTTTCTTCAGGCCGAGTGCAGTATAAGCCAAGACTTGTCAAGAATGGCAAGGACGCTTCAAACCCCCGGCACTCTTGACTCAACCGTGTACCTCGGCGCCTTGATCAGATTCTGCACTCCTTGGGAGAGTCCTTATTACCTTAGTCGCCCAACCTAAGTCATATGCTTAAGTTGAGAATCCAAGGTGCCTCTCCCGGATGGGCTTCATTGACCCCAAATCTCCATGACTCAGGTTCCGGTGGCGGTGTAGCCTTTCCCTGATCATGCAATAGGTACCCCCTTATATGACGTACTTTAGGTCTTACATTTGCCTCTTGCGAAATTGTATTCGCGAACTAGGGTGTACGCCATAAAGGTTCGCCTCTTTCTCTTTTGTCATTCTTTCTGATTATTTTCTGTAAAATTCATTATCTCTGCGAGAGTCTCGCAATTCATATATTGTATCTGAATTTCGCAATCTCAATTTTGTTGTTCAATCAAATGTATTTTTGAGAATTTTACTTATTGCGAGATTATCGCAACAACTTAATCATTCATACATTTCTTGTTTTTATTACTTTTGCCCTCCTCTGCTTCTTTATGATTTTCTGCTACTGCTTCCTTGGTAATGGTATGTTCATCCTTTTTATCCTGAGCTAGCATTAATTTTGCAACATCTCTTCTCCTTTCTTTTCGATTGTATCCACCATCAACTTCTCACTTCTTTGTACATCCTTGATTTTGTGTCGCCAGTTTTCCTTCTTGTTTGCTCTTCCTTCGCAAGATTCTATCTCAGTTTCGTAACATTTCTTTCCTTCAACCCAATCTCCCTTTATGATTCCTACACCATTGGGGTGAGGGAATTTGATGCATTGATGGAAAGTTGAAGCTACACCTAGAATCCCATGTAGCCAAGGTCGACCAATTAATGCATTGTAGGGTGATTCTACATCAACGACACAGAATGAGATTTCAGAAGATATTCCCTTCAATGGAATTTGCATAGTAACCTCCCCTTTAGGCTTGTTAGCAGTACCATTAAAACCATATATCTTATATGTTGATGGTATAAGATCATCATCTCTTCCACCCATGGTTTTATAAGTATGATAAAATAAGATGTTCACAGAGCTTCCAGTATCGACTAGATTCTATTGATTGCCCATGAATCTTCAGCTTCATCATCCTCATCTTCTTTTGGTTTTGGATTAATTTCTAATTTTATTACCAATGGATTGTCATGCACCTCTTCTCCTTCGGGAATTTCTTCTGCGGTAAAAGAAATGATCTGTTTCTGCCATTCCTCTAGTCGCGAAATTTTCGCAATATTCATAATTTCTCTTCCATTATTATCTCTTGCGAACACTCTACTTAAAACATTATCATGAAAATCTTCAATTGTCTTATATGAATGTACGATAGAGTGACAGAATAGATTTTTTGCTTTTGCACCAACTTCTATGAAGAATGTTTCTTTCTTTTTCATCGTATTCACTTTGTGATGTTCTGGCGGTGGTGGTAATGGTTGAGATTGCGGATGCCCTACCAGAAAGTCGTTTAGTTTTCCTTGATCTATCATTCTCAAAATAATTCTCTTTACATTTCTGCAATCGTTTGTGGTATGTCCATGAAAATGATGATAAGAACAAAATTCATGACTTCTGTGATTTGGGGGGGTTCCGTTCCCATGTTCCATGGTGTTGGTATATTCTCCATCAAAATTATAGCTTCCCATATCTTCTCTACACTTGCATTTAGAGGTGGCATCTTGATTTCTTCCCATATTACTTGTGACCTCCTTGCCTCTATTAAAGTTTGGTCTTTGACCTCCATAAGTTTCTTGCGGTTGATCGAGTCTTTGAATCTTGTTATTTCCTCCACGACTGTAGAAATTTCTTTCTCTTTCATACTCTTCTTGATCTCGGCTCCCCATAGCTACCAATTTCTGCTGATTGTTACTTGTCTCCTTTTCTTGTTGTACTTGCGAAGTATTCGCCACTGTGTTTATTAGCTTGGGTAATAAGCTTGCATTCGCTTGTTTGAGCTGGTGTTCGCAACTGGATATGATTCCATTTCATTTTGTTTTTCCTCTAAAGCAATGTATTCTTCTTGAAGTTCTCGCAATTCAGTCATTGTAATCGTATTCTTGACTCTGAAAATTTGACATACAACAGGTTTGTTGCAAACATAGCATTGATAAATGATAATATGAGATATCTCTCATCTACACGGCCAGCCATTTCGCTACACATAGTTCTCCATCTTTTAGTCAAGTGTTTCAAACTTTCGCCAATCCTTTGTTTTAATCCAAACACATCTTCTATACCAGGTCGTGAGGAATTATTACTTATATATGCTCCCAAGAATGTGGTCTGCAAATGATTGAAGGAGGTTATTGTATTCTTTGGTAAACCTTCAAACCATTTTAACGCTTCTCCTGTTAAGCTGGATGCGAAATATTTGCACAATACCGCATCATGATTTTCCCATTGTAACATGCACCTCACATAAGCTTTAATGTGTTGAATTGCACAAGTTGTTCCATCGAAAATGCTGGTTAATGCGGGCAAATTGCATTTCGGTGGTATTCCTCCTAATTGTACTTCCCTTGTAAATGGAGTTTTCGCAGCTTCTTCTATTGCTTCATCCAATTGTGTTCTACCTACTTCTCCTCTGTTATTTAGCATTCCTCTCATTTCTTCTAATTCTTTCAAGATTTGTTTATTTACACCTGAATCTTGGCCCATTGGTCTCTTTAATTTTGCTTCTCTTCTTCCGCGTTCACGTCTATCTTCTCTTGCGAAATTTCGTATCTCTTCTTCATTATCCTCATCTCGTCTTCTTATGCAATTCTCTTCCTCATCCCTATTTTGAATTCACAAATGATGATGTCGTTCATTTTCCCCTCCATAATTTTGTTCATTTATTATCAACTCAATTCACTGTCTTTCAGCCATTCTCTTCACTCTATCATACTCCTCATTGAGACTATCATTATTCCGGTTTTGTATACGCCTTCTTTCTCGATTGTCATGATTGTTCTTGAGAATTGTCTCCTGAAGCTCTTGCTCTTCCATTTCCGCTCTCAACCTTTCACGTTTGCAGATTAAACGTGCTTGTTCAGCATTATGTCTTTCAATTTCTTCTTCAATTGTCTGTTGATTTCATTGATTTTCTCTCACATGTAAAATTCTTCTTCCCTCCTCTTGATTTCCTTCGCCATCTTGGTTATTTTGTCTCTGAATTTGCCCGTTCTCTTGATTTCCTCCAATTTTCCCATCATCAAAAGTTTCATTTTGTGGAATGTAACGATCATCAGTTCTTTCTCTATTTTCGCGATATTCTTCATTAGGATTTGATATTTCTTCCTGAATATTGTTTCCAGCATTGATCGTGGGTGAATTTTGCCTCATTTCTCTTCTAGTCGATCTGGAATATGATTTTGTAATACTTCTCGATCTTCTATTCTGCAATCTGATATTCTCCATCCTTAATTCGTGATTTTTCCTTGTTAAATTCGCACGTTCCTCTGCCTCGGCTCTTCTTTCTTCATGTATTCTTCGTCTCAATGTTTCTAACGCTCCAATTTCCTCATTTGCATGAATTATTCCTTCATTTGCTTCTTGATTTCTCTCTTACTGTCTATCATTTCTATTTTGTTGCTCTTGTTCTATTTCTTCTGCTGAATTTGATCGCCAAGTGTGTACGCTCACTCTGTCATAATCTGTATTCCTCTCTTGAACTAATGTTTGTTGAATTGGCGATTGGATTAGATTTTCTCTATTATTTCTCATTCTAATAGATTCTCCCATTTCACTTCTTTCTCTTCCAGCAATTCTCTTGCTTCTTCTAATAGTAGTCGGTTGTTCGGATGTATTTCTTCTTCTAGCCATTTCTTCAATGCTAACAGTATTGCAAGAAATTATGAAAAATTCTTAATCAATCACTTTAAATTTTCACAAATCTCAATATCAATCTTTAGCTTTCTCTAGAATAACCTTCAAATCCTACACTACACCCCTCATATGATTTCATTGTTGATCAACTCATTTTTAGGTTTACACTCTTAATTTTATTGATTAATTTTTGAATGTTCTTACAAGAAAGATAAAGAAGTCAAGAATGATCTCTTCTCTGAACTTTCTCTCTCCTATTTACTTGTTTCTTACTCAAGAAAGATCTCTCCCTCCTTTACAACTCGAATGACTATTTATAAGGAAATACATAGTGGATGACAGCTAATATGTCCTTTATTTTCGGGTATGGTTTGCGACATTCTCACAACCTTACAAATGTTAATTTCGCAAGCTCTCTAATTTTCGCAAGAATATCACATCTTTCTCATGATCCTTGCTGACGTCGTTTCTGAAATTGTTCTGCGATGCTATTGTGCTATACCATTGATAACTTCGCTGAGACATAATTGTTGCGAGATTCTGATCCTACACATAGACTATCTAAAACAGTCTTAAAAGCTTCACAGCCATCCAACTTTGCCAGCATGGCTGGACGACTTGGATTACTCCATGAGTGATTAGGGAAGTGCTAGCACGCACCCCGACGGCCCAGCTTTTTCCCCACTCGATCAGTCTATCCACGACAAGACCATGAGGCAATAAATCGTTTTCCGAAACTATGGCAGGCGTGATGCTTCTAAAACCCTAATTTGGGTCGCGGAAATACGTTAGCTTATTAAATCGATCACGACCATCCAACTTAGCTGGCATGTTTGAATGGCTTAGATCACGTTTTAGACGATCAAGGAAGTGCACACGAGTTCACCGCCGGCCCAACCCTATTTATGTTTGATCGACTTACCTGTGGGAGGTCAATGAAGCATCGAATTTCTCGATCGAACTGGAGTAGTCACGGCTGTCCAAAAACCCTAACTTACGCTTTGCGACAATGTATTTCTGACGCAAATCGATCGTGGCCACTCATCTTCGCCGGCCGAATTGAGTAGCCTAGATACGATTTTTGATGGACTAAGAGATGTAGGCATGCACGCCGACGGCTTTCCTCCATGCATGCCCAAATGATTCGTTCGAATCAGCACCTAATGTTTGGATTCGACTAGCCAATGTAGGGACGTCCGCAAGACCCTAAATCCTAAATTATATCAACGGAAACAGACATGTGCCGCAAACCATCTCGTCCGTCCAACTTTGCCAGCCTGGTCGGACAGTTTGGATTAAATATTAGGCGATCAATGAGGTACCTCAATGATCACCGGCAGCCACTCTGTCATAGGGAGCAATCGAACAGGTGGTGGCTCATCCAGGTGGCCTTCAAACGATCACCCAAAGGTGGTCTGGCATGCTGCCATTTTAAGATGCTCAATCCGCGGCTTATTTAATAGGACCTAAAACAACGATGCTTCATACACGTCGACTGTTTTGAGCTGCTTACTTAAAAGCGATGTTTTACATACATCGAACACCTACAATATTTTATGTCGGCATCACAAACAACTTAGTTGTTTAACCTAATAGCACAATATGCTATTCTTTGCGGCAAGTCCCACGACTTGACCCATTTACTCGAGACATCAAACATGTCACAAACCGGGGGATACTTACTAGAGTATTGGTATGGCGGTGTACATCGTGCGGCGTGCAATGCGTCCATTATGAGAACGTGTCAGGAAAGACGGACGGTTATCAGTAATGAGAGTAGTGGGAGAACGTGTGATCAGTCATCCCTTGTAATGGAGACACGATGATCACTATCTTCCGCACAAAAACCCACTTCTCCACTACTTCACTTCCTCCACTTCCTAAGAGATCAGGGTGTGCTCAATGACTTGTATAAATAGATTCTCAATATATTTCCAAAGAACAAGTTTTTGTCAACACAAGTAGCCAGAAACCATTTTTCTGATACGCAAGTTATAAACATCCCCACCTTCATAATTCATCACTCTGATCTAAAACACCTTCTCCGCTTCCCTCCCTAAGATCAACCCTTCTCCTTCACCTTGTGACCGAAATAATTCTGGAACAACCATTTCTTGGTTTAGGAAAGAGTCTTACAGATTGATTTCTCGAACCTAAAAGCATTCCCGTGCAGTGCATTTGTTTAGGGTTTGGACTCGTTTCTCATCAACACACCCCAAATTACGAAAAACAACAGAATCAGTTTTTACCCCAAAACAGCTCTTCAACAATCCACAGCCACGACCGCCCCGACTTTACCGAGCATAGAAGCGCCTGAAGAAGGGGAAATTTTCCAAGACCTTCATGAAGACAAGAGCTTCACTAATGAACGGTACTCGGGTCAACAGCGTCGCATCATTGTTGCTATCGATGCAAGGCCCTCGAGAGAAGTTTCAGTTCAGCAAAACCGCGAAGCTAAGCGATCTGCGTCTATGTCAACACACACTCACGTCTCAACTCCACTCTCGAAACGGGCCTCGTATCAAAGCCCGCAAGAGTTCTCACGACAACAGCTGCAAACGCAAGAAAAGATAGACTTAGGGTACCCGCACTTCCTATTTCCAATGAGGAAGGTTCTTGAGCTGCTAGAAGTTTGGGTGCAAGACGGAGTAGTTCAACTACCTCCTGTATGGCGTCCACCAACTGATCAGGAGATGGCCGATCTGAGATATTGCCATTACTGAAAAAGCGGGGGTCTAACAACAACACCCAATATTTCGCTTAGAAATATGTATGTACTAACTCCGAAATACTTTGCTAGAGAATTAACTATACAGTCAGACTCAATCTAGATTAAAGTATCTCAAGGAGTCAATATCTCTCACTTGTTTTGATTTACTTAAGCTAAAACAATAGCGTGTCTTTAATCAAACACAAGGAATAACTTGGATGGTACCAAAGACCAATATCCGAGGATCAATCAATATCAATCAAAAACCAAAGGTTGGATTTCCAATTGATGATCTTAACGCATAACCTGTATTATTTCAATTATATAAAAAATATAATGCGGAAAAGAAGTAACACAGACACCGGAAGTTTTGTTAACGAGGAAATCGCAAATGCAGAAAAACCCCGGGACCTAGTCCAGATTGAATACACACTGTATTAAGCCGCTACAGACACTAGCCTACTACAAGCTAACTTCGGACTGGACTATAGTTGAACGCCAATCAGTCTCCCACCGATCCAAGGTACAGTTGTACTCCTACGCCTCTGATCCCAGCAGGATACTGCGCACTTGATTCCCTTAGCTGATCTCACCCACAACTAAGAGTTGCTGCAACCCAAAATCGCAGAATTGATAATAAACAAATCTGTCTCACACAGAAAAGTCTATCAAAGGATAAATCTTTATCCCACAGAAAAACCCTAGGTTTTTGTTCCGTCTTAAGATATAAAATCAAGGTGAACATGAACCAATTGATAATCCGATCTTATATTCCCGAAGAACAACCTATATTAATCAATCACCTCTCAACAATCCTTCTTGACTACACAAGTGGTTTGTCGAGGAATCACAAATAGTGAGACGAAGATGTTTGTGACTTCTTTATCTTGCCTATCGGAGAACTCTCACGATCTCAAGACAATCAAAGATTGTACTCGTATGATAGAAGATGCAAGATCAGATCACACAACTACGATAAAAGTTGTATCGGTCTGGCTTCACAATCCTAATGAAGCCTTTAAGTTGTTAACCTGGTTTTAGAGACGAAAACCAAAGGTTAAAGAAGAATCGACTAAAGCGAGCGCACTAGTATCACACATACGTGTGGGGATTAGTTTTGCACAATGCTAGATGTCTCCTTTATATAGCCTTCAAATCAGGGTTTTTCCTTAGTTACAAAGCAATCCATATTCACCGTTAGATGAAAACCTGATTTAGGTTCAAGCTAATATTTCTCAACCGTTAGATCGAAAACTTAGCTTGTCACACACACTTGGGTAGACGTTTACTGGGTTTGTGAAAACCGTGCCCAAACGTGTACGTGTATGTTGGTTCAACATAGTAACCCAAAAGGTTAACCATATGAGCAATTCATATTAACCTAGTTCTTCTTTAATATAACTAGTTCAATTGACTCAAATGAACTAGTTAGAGAGTTGTTCAATTGCTACGAGATCTTATGTAACTACACAAGACACAATTGAAACAAAGATGATTCGATTCAATTGAATCGGCTCATGAACTTTATAGCCACGGTTTGCACAAAGCATTCCTTAGTAATTTAAGTTTCATGTTCAGAGCACATCTTTAGATCATAACCACTTAAGCTCACAAACAAGTTCGCGGACTTAAGGAAATCGACAGAGTTTTCCAAACTCAGCAGAAAATCTCGGCAAAGAGACTTCCGCCAGTTCGCGGACTAGGTTCTCAGACTGAGTTCGCGGACTTGAACTTCACGAACGAATTTGGAATCCCAGCAGAAATTCTCGGTACAAGAACTGCCGACAGTTCGCGGACTTGGCAAAGCCAATTCCTCCGGTTTCTCTCAATCAACAAAGTTCGAAAACTTCGGATTAAGGCATACATGGTTATGTAATCTAAACTCTCATTCCAATCATTGAGACATTCTCAAAGGACGTTATATAGCCGTTATTCACAGACCGTTTCACGTCAGAGCAATTCTCAAAGTAATTGAAACTTTTCATGACTTTCGTCACTAGGTGAAGATAAACTTGATCAAAGTGAAACGCTTTACTAACACACGATTTCGAGAAAAAGATAAATAGTGAATACTCAGCTCGAAATGTCAAATGTGTATGATCCAGTCTATATAACATACGACTTTTTGTCTCATAAGAACTAGAAGATAGAATAGATAGACTTTTGAGTGATAGATAAGTTCAAGTCTCAACATACCTTTCTGTTGATGAAGTTCCACGGTTCCTTGAGTATATCTTCGTCGTTGTATGATGAATCGCCATGAAGTCCTTGAGCTCAACTACACTTTTCTATCCTAGTCTGATACTTAGCTATAATAGACTAGAAATCAAGACTCATAGTTTTGATCACTAACATCAAAAAAAATTCTTGATATAGCAACACATGCGAGGTCGACCGAGCTATGCTCTAACAATTACCACAGATTCATCAATCACCAAACCAGTGAATGCAACGGCCTGAAAAATATTGTCCGGGAGAAAATTAATTCAGGGGAGTTGCGTCTATGAACTAGAAATCTTTCATTTCTCCACAAGTCAACATGGGTAGTTTCACAGAAGAGATCGAATCAGCTGGGGACTTTTCATTATCAGAGGCGTGTTACAACAACTCGGGTCGCAACTTGGATTTTAAGCAATTATGTGGGAGAGCCCGATTTCGTTCGTTGGAACCTCGTCAACAAGTAAGTTTCGTTAAACGATGATTTTTGCGAGAGATCTTTTGGAAATTTGCTGGGGACTCGACGCACGCGTCCCATTTTGAGAATGAAGTTAATATCATTCTCGATCCCCGTGTTACATTTTCCTCTACATGTTTCCCTTTTCGTTCAATGTTTGCAATTTTCATGCAACATGCACAATTTCTCTAGGTTGCTTTACTTGCATTCAAAAATTAGAATTTCAGTGTGACTAGTCGACCCAAGCATAATTCCTTTCAGAAAACTACTCATGAATTATCCCAAAAAACAAATTCAAATATCTTCATAAAAAACAATCACTTGCTTGTTCAAAACCAGAAAATCAAACCATGAAACGAATTCCTCACGTCACTCAAAGACACCTAAAAGAAAAAAAAAATAAAGGAGAAAGCATAAATTATTCAAGGGAAATCGTCCAATAAAAATTCGTTCTTCTTGGAAATGGCGTCTTTCATATTCCGGAGAGCAGTTTGCTTCAGCTTCAACTCCTGGACAATTTCTCGACCTCTATCTCTTGCTGAGTAATGAAGTCCATGGAGGGAACATCATCCATTTTTTCTTGCAGCTCTTGGACTTTAGAAAATCCTTCACAGAACCAGGAGGCATTAAACTCAAACTTCACAAACATATCTGGGTGGAACTCCCAGTTTTGAACTATCTCCTCAGAGACGGTGCGTCCAGTCACGCTGCACATATCATGAATGGAAGATAGAGCTTCTTCAACGCGCTTAACCAATGAAAAACGACTCTTAATCTTCTTGAAAGTGGAAATGTGCTCATGCTTCTTCCATATCTTGGTGTACAACTCCGCATACTTAGCTGACACGCTGAATCCTCCAACTAGCACGTGGTCTGTGAAAGGGATGTCAAAAGGGGGATCGAAAGTGGCTCCAGCAACGGAATGCACAACTAATGCCGCATCATTCCGAGAGGTTCTTTGGAGGCAATTACACCTACAACCATGGATGCGGCATCTCCATTCTCACCGGAAGGTCTAGCAATGTTCCCTGCATCATCATCCATCTCCACCTCGAGATTGTTTCTTTTTACGGTCTCGTCCTGCGATATCACTGGTTAATGTCTGTTTCACATCAAAGAACGAATCATTTTTCAGAAAATGTGTAGAATACGTACCAGTTCATCTCCCTGTTCGCTGGGAGAGTTAGATTCTCTACTACGCTTTGAAGTGCTTCCTTCATCTCTGTCAGAGCCTGAATCTTCTTCGTCCTCAGTTTCCTCTTCGAGAGACTCAGTATCACCAGATTTCTCTTCTGAAGGAGCTGTGTTGTAACTGCAAGCGAGTCTAGCAAAAGCGTTCACATTCCCGAAACCCTGATTTTTTAAAAGGAGGAAGACGTTTAATGAGGCTGGCTCAAAATGATTAAAATTAGCTGGTTAAGAGAAATCACGTATCTACCTGCATATTGGAAGAATAAAAAATTATCGGAGCTGTCGTTTGAATGCCGCTTGCACGCATCTTGGACCTCGTCTCTTTCTCCTGGGGACTCACCCTAGTTCGGTTGCCCGAAGGAAGCAGCTTGAACAGCTTATGCCGCTTCAAAGTCTAAGGAGAAGGCATGTCGTGTGGAATGTCACAACTTCTTCCACGAATCCATGAAAAGATAAGAGCTCTTCTTTCCAGAATTCTTTGTACTTATTAGTCGTTGCTGGTTTTCTTTCTGGGAGCAAGAAGGGAAGGCTCATCTTTGTGGCAAAGAGGCTAGCATCAAAAACAGATGGCAAAATCTCCGCTGAAGGCGTGGGCGGACGATAGAACGGGACACCCTGATCAAATCCCATATGACGGGAGGCCCTGTCGATGTTATGTGGAATTACAATAAAGGATCCATTAAAGAAAGACGGAATATATCCCTGCATGCATCTTCGCATAAATATAATCTCTTCAAAGCTCATATCCTTTCCATCAGTATGCAACACTGTATCAGGAGCGGTGGAAAAGGTTTTTGGATGGACTATAGAGGAATGAACCGGTGCCACAGATAAAAATCTATGGCATGCACACTGTCAAAAAAATCGATAAGCTTTAACCCAGGCTTTGGGCGCCTCTTTTGCCAACTGAGTATTCTGGAACCTCCATACAGACTAGAGAACGAAGTTGCCGGGACAGGAGACCTTTAAAGTTCTCCCATAAGCATGCTTGAAGAAAAGAAATGTGAATATGCGACTCCACCTTCATATATCCATTGTAAACGTACATGTCTGCTGCCAGGGAATCCATATGAGAGTACAAAGACCCAAGGAACAAGATGCCTAAGCGGAGGACTACGCCTTGCGCCAGCTTAATGGCAAACATAATGAGCTTCCGTCTTATAATCTTCTTACCAGAGCCATCATCAAAAACGTCCCTGGACAACCACAAGGATAAAAACGCAGCAACACTAAGTACATCATCCAACACTTGGCCTGCTTTCGGTTTCGTATGAAACCATTCAGACACCCACCAAGTATAAAAGCATTTTTCATCATTTTCCTTCTGATTATATCCTTCCGCATTATTCACTAGAGCGGCGAACATCACCTCTTCTTCAGTGGACAACTTAACATCAAGATTCCCTGCAACTGGAAGACCCAGCAAAACGCCTACACTTTCCAACGTGATGGTCATTTATCCCCATCTACATATGGCCGTGTGCGTGGAAGGACACCATCGAGAAATGAAAGTGATCAAATCTGCAACATCTTTCCTAATATGAAGTGTTGCAGACGCCATGACAACTTCAACAACTTGTGCTTTAGTCAAGTTATTCTTGATGCGTTCATTGCTCAGCATATGCCTCATCCATCCTTCATAAGAGCACAGCGGATTGTGGCAAATTTTGAAATCAATAGGAGAAGCTGGATACTCTTTCTTTTGGAGATAAAACCTCATCACACGCACCGGAGAAACTGACGGAGTAGCCTCTTCAATCTCTGAACCTGTGAGGAGGGTTATCTTATGGCCAGGATGAGTCCCAATGTCATCAACTAACGGCGGCGACAAAGGAACGTTGGCTGCCAGAGATGGGGTTGGAGAAAACGAGCAATAAAAAAAGAGGGGGGGGGGGGGTCGACACCCTTTTATACAAGTTTTTTTGGCGGAATCCTAATGGAAGGAGGTTTCCTCCTTTGGTTTGAACAAAAGGAAGGGCAGCTGGGCCCGCCGCGCCAATACGGTCCCACACACTACCAACGGTCGACTTCTCACGGTAAGCCTATTCTTTTCGTTCTTATCCCATCTTGTATGTCACCATCCATTGCTTACTCGCAACAATGTCACTGTTACGTGCTAAGCAGGGGACTTAATGTTGATGGTGGTTTTCAGTTCAGGGTCAAAATTGTAAAACCCTGTATTTAATACGCTGTCATCCTGTAAAGGAATAAAGGTTATTTAAAAGTAACGAGTGTCCATACCTCTTTACCTACATGTGTATTGAGCAATTCAACATATTTATGGAGTTTATTCAGAATGGTGCGTGAAGCAACAACCCTTGATATTCTGTAAACTTTAACCTATTGCATTATTCACTAATGCATGACCTGCCTAGTGTTTTCCTATGCTATGTTCTCAGCTGAACTCTCAATATTGGCATGACATGACGATTAATGTTCACTCGCAGCGGAGTAGCATAAATCTCCCGAAGTGTCAGTATTGAGACCTGCATGAAAACACTCACATAGGCTACACCACCGGCGGGCAATTTAATAGGCCTAGCCTACTCCTAGCGGAACTAGGAGATCATCATGATGACCACCGGCGGGACCACTAATACCCAGACCGATCGTATTCCATCTAGCACACTCGCAACGTCATCGAACGCTAACCCTAACATGGGTGATTGCGCTATTGAAAAAGAGAGCTCAAACGAGCTAAGACCTGCCAAAACGGTCTCAGAAACATCATGACCGTCCAACTTAGATAGCCTAGTTGGACGGCTTAGATTTTCCTTCGAATGATTAAAGAAGTGATAACGTGTTCACCGTCGACCCAACTCCACCCTTGGTCGATCGACTTGCTCATAGCAATACCAGAGCGCATCAAATCACTTCCCAAAGTAGGGTGAACGCGCTGTTTGAAAACCCTAAAATTGCTTTGCGGCAACACGCTACTGTCGCAAATCGATCACAACCATCCATCTTTTTAGGCCAGATCGAATGGCTTAGATCCAATTTCAGATGGCCCCGAAGGCATCAGCATGATCACCGGCAACCCACCTTTGCACATGATCGATCGACCTGCTCGAACTAAAGTTCAGTTCCTTGAATCGCTCGCCCAAAAGAGGGTCGATCTTGCGACCCCTAAACCCTAAATTACATCAACGAAAATATGTAACTGTCGTAAATCATCTCGTCCGTCCAACTTCGCTAGCCTAGTTGGATGGTGTAGATTTATTTTCAGGAAACCAACATGGTAGCATTGTGATCACCGGTCATCCCTCCTCCACAGAGAGCGATCGACCAAGTGATTGCTCGCCCATAGGGTCCTCAAACGATCACCCAAAGTTGGCCGGTCGTACTACTTTTTTAAGACGCTCAATTCGCGACTGATTCGATCAAGATCTAAAGCAACGATGCTTCCTGCACATCGATTATTTTTCAGCTGCTTGTTTGAAAGTGGTGCTTTATATACATTGATTATAAGCGATGTTATGAAAATATTGATTTCACAAATAACTTATCATTTAAACTAAAGCACTATGTGCTGATTTTAGCGGCGAGTCTCATGACTTGACCCATTCACTCGAGACATCAAACACGTCACAAACTGGGGGATGCTCACTGGGGTATTGGTTTGGCGGCTTATAGCGTGCGGCGTACAACGCGCCCATTACGATAAAGTGTCAGGAATGGACGGACGGTTAACAGTAATAAGAGTAGTGGGTGAAAGTGTGACTAGTCTTCCCTCATAACGGAAACACGATAATCACCACTTTCCGCACAACTCTACTTCTGCACTACTTAACTTCCTCCACTTCCTATGAGATCAGGCTGCGCCTCAATGACTTATATAAATAGGTTTTCAACCTATTTCAAAAGGACACAAGTGTTATCAACATAGGTATCCAGAAACTATATTCTGATACAAGTCATAAAAACATCCACACCTTCATAATTCAACATTCTGATCTCAAACACCTTCTTCGCTTCCCTCCCTAAGATCAACCCTCTTCCTTCACTTTGTGACCGAATTGAATCTGGAACAAACATTTCTTGGTTTAGGCCAGAGTCTTACAGATTGATCTCTCTAATTTAAAAGTACTCTCGTGCAGTGCATTTGTTTAGGGTTTGAATTCGTTTCTCATCAACACACCCAAATTTACCAAAAAACAACAGAATCAGTTTTTACCCCAAAACAACTGGAGACCACAGTGGGAGATTAATCTCTCGGTTGCAAGATCAATTTTCAATTTCGTTTCAATTTTCTTAAAACCTAGAACGGACGGATCTTAGGTCTAAACACATTCGTTAAACCGATTTCATTTCAGTCACCAATTTCAACCTCCACTCTGTAATGCATCCCCGCCAGCCAAACTCTCTGAAAGTCATGAATGATCAAAGTGCAATCACCATGGAAGGCATGGCTAGGATATTAGAAGATGTCCTCGCAAATCAGGCTGATATCGCCAAACGACAAAATGAGACGCTTTGTCTTTTAAGGAGTATAGTAAACCGGTTGTGGAAGGAGTTGGCAAGCATTCGCCTGGAGAACATCATCAACGATAAAGATGACATCGGATCTTTATCTGAAGTTCGTGCTTTCGCCAACAGTGATACAGACAGAATACGTAACCACATTGGACATGAGCCGAAAGGAAATGATCAAAAAAATCCAGCCGAAAACAAAGAGCTAAAACAGTTTCACAGGGAAAGGGACTCACCGGAAGTGTCACAATACTTGCAGAATAAGAGAAGGGAACTGGATTATGAAACTCTACTGGAGAGTGTATGTCTCAAGACCCTTGCAGAAGTTCAAAGAGTTGTTGTTGATGGTGGTTTTTAGTTCGGGGTCAAAATTGTAAAACCTTACATTTAGCACTGTGATCCTGTAAAAGAATAAAAGCCACTTGAAATAACGGGTGCTCAAACCTCTTTACTTACACATGTATTGAACAAACTAAGTATATATATATATATATATATATATATATATGAAATTCATTCAGAATGGTGCGCATAGTAGCAATCCCAAATATTCTGTGAATTCTATTTTATGCCAGCATTATTAACTAATGCATGACTCGCCTGGTATTTTCCTATGCTATGTTCCCAGCCGAACTCTCGTCATTGACATGACATGACGATTAAGTATGTTCACTCTCAGCAGAGTAGCATGATAGACACATTTTTGTGTCTAATTTGATCTCAATACTTTATATTGTTGGCACTCGATTTTGTATTAATTTTGATGTTTTATGTGTTTGTAGGCATTTTTTTGGGAAATAAACATTTTGGGAGAAATCGGCTCGAAAAGTTTCTAAAGGCACCTCCGGAGGACACCTGCTATTCGGACCCCCATTTTGGATAAGGGGTACCCTAGTGATAAGGGGCATCAATCGCTATTTGCACCCTGAAGCTACTATTTCCGCCCCGAGGCTAAGTGCACCCATACTCTGGTTAGGGGGCGCACCTTCTTCATTTTCAGAAAACCAGATTTTGGCGGGAAAAGTGCACAGTTTACTACCAGATTAGGGTTCGAGTTTTGGGTACATTTCTGAAGAGATTGAATCGCTGAATTTAATGGGATAAGCCTGTTATGGATAAACAAAGATGGTATGGGTGTTTGATTGGGCCGGAATTAGCTAAATCGTCGTGTTGAAACTAAACAGGGGAGGACATAAAACTCGGGTTTTCTGTTGTTGAAGCCGTGAGATTTTGGGAAGATTTTGTGGGTTTTGTTTCATGGATTTGGACTTGTATGGCCCTGTTAAGACAAAACAGGTCAGGTAACCAGGTTGGTTTGAAGAAAGAAGGAAGTTTCCTCGCTGTTTCAATCAAACAGGAAGACGTGAAATATTCACGATGGTTTTTATTCTTTCACGAGTTTTTCTCTATGCTGCGTGTGTCTGGAGAAGGTTTAAGTCACCTGGTACGTAAATTCACGAGATGGGAGCATGTTAATCAGCCACAGGCACGTGAAGAATTTAAAAAGAGTAAGAAATCTCGGTTATATCCGTAATAGTAAAGAGAAGATTTTCTGGCATTAAACCGAGATTATATGGAGGTTGTCGAGTATATAAAGAGTGCTAGGATGTCAGAGAAGGGCTATGGAGAGTTAGGGGACGAAAAAGGGTGAGAAATAGAGTTGCAGAGCTTGTCTCTGCTGCTTCCATTGAAGGAGAGAACGAAGAACATAAGACCCTAAAGAACTGTCATTCATCTATAACGACAACGACGCAACACTGGAGGGTCGTAGTGCTACAGTGACAGTCACAGTTATCATTTATCGTTCTCTGTAACAGTTTGGTTTGTAACAATTATATTTGTTACAAACCCGGTTTTAATCATTTTCTCCCATTTTCATCATTTGTAAACACCTTTTTGAGCAATAAATTATCCTTTGAGCGTGCCTACAATATGAGGAGCTAAAACCCAACATTGGGACAACGGAGGAAGCTGGATTTCACCATTGGGGTAACTTAATTGATTGTTTATTTACTATTTTCTTTGATTTTTAATGAATTATGATTTCTATTAATTACTCGTGACTTTGTTTGATGGAACATGCTTAGTTCTAGGTAATTTTGATGCACCATGCTTATGACCTACGCGTAACATTTTATGAAATCTACTTTGGGAAAGAATAGAGTTGGTATTTCCTTTGTGTTGAGCTATAAATTTCTACAATTAATTTCTGAACCCCATGAACATGAAAAACAGTGAAATCCTGAGTCCCAATAAATTCTTCATCCCGTGACATTTTTTTTGTATATATTTTTCTTTTATTTTAATTTATTAATTCTTAAAATCAATCTCATCAAATCCGAGTGAACGACAACTCTATTTACCACTATAAAAATTCGATCAATTTTTGGCGCCGCCGACGCGGACTTGTGTATAGATTTGATTTTAGTTTTTATTTCTTTTTTTATTTATTTATTATTTTTGTTCTTTTTTATGTGTTTTGGTATTTCTTGTTTGCTTTCAGATTTGGAGCCGAGCTAAAGAAAAAGAGAGAAAGTGCTGAAAAGAAAAGCGAAGCTAAAGAAGGAAACAAAGAAGGAATCCAAAAGGAGTGAAGAAGAAGATTTTGTATATTATTTTTTTTTTATTTTTTTAGAAACTGAAATTAAGGTTTTTATTTTTGTAATATTTTATTTTTTGAAATTTTCTTTTCTTTTCTTTCGGACATTGAACATTGGACTTTATTTTTAAAACCATAAGGAAGGGTTGGTTTAAATATAAACTGCACAGGGAAGGACCACAGTTACGATACTGTCTCGACCCCTCGGGTTCGTACACTGACATTGGAATCGGTGGCCCGAGTCGACCTCAACGGTTCATCCCCCGTCTGGAACGGGAGGTAAGAATTCTAAACACCCGTGAATCCCCTGTCAGCGGGTTTACTGGATGATTTTGTATGCATATATGTTAAGGACCTGAAATCGGATTTAATTTTCTAGTAAAGGGCAAGGCCTGGACAAATCAAGATAAGGACTCCGATTTCATCATCGTTTCCTTCTTGCCCGCCTTAGGAACACGTAACCTACACGAACCTAAGCTTAAAATATTGACTAGAACGAGACCGATAGGGTAACGAGCTTAATAGGAAAGTCATTCGAAAAATATTGGCTACTCTTTTAAGCATACTTCGAAGTTCATGATGGTTTATGTGAGTTGAATGCGTGACTGCGCCGCCTTGTAATTCCGGTGAGGCTTTGGGTAACAAAGCTCCACTAAGCTTCCCTCACCTCAATTCAACTTACTTTAACTCGGATTGATTCCAGAGAGGTTTGCTCAAATTATAACGAATTCCCTTTCGAAGGATTAGAAGCTGGTCTAGAAACAATCTAAGGGAGCCATCATGATTTTTGTTTGCTAGATAATATAGGTTTGTTGTGGTCGAGTCAGCCTTGTTTGTGCTTGTGTAGAATTTCCTTGTAGTTAGGATGTCAAACTGGTATTATAACAGCCATCACAATGAATATGATTATCCAACTGAACAATATGGACATTACTCTTACCATAGTGTGAATAGTGGTTTGGAACGCCAACCTTTGGAAGGATATGGGTCATACCCATGTGAGCCCAATTACTGTCCACACGTGCATCAGTCTTACGAGAAAGAAGATAAGTACTAGTTCTTCGTCTCTAGAGGATACAATCAAACTATTGAAAAGTAGTCCTTTTTATGATCCCTCTGTTCCTATTCCTCCTTAGAAGAGTCCCTCAGGAAGTTAGCTGAGTTGACGCGTAAGTTAGCTGAGATGAATAGTGTAATTATAGACGAAAGAACTATAATAATGAGTGAACCTTCTTTAGAAGACCACCTCAAGCGGATAGCTGAGACGAACGAAAGAATCACTCGAAATTATATGAATTTCCAACACAGTGTTCCCAGTTTTACTCTTGAAAATGAGGATAGTTACTATTCACCTAATCAAGATGACGAGGATAGAATTGGAGAAGCTATTTTAGATGAGGTTCGATCTCGTTCATGTTATTAGGACGAGGATTTGACTAGAGATACCCTCGTTTTAGACGATGTAGTATTTCGTGTTTACAAAGTCGATAATGATTTAGAGGAACGAGTTTATTCTGAGAATAATGTTTTAAAGTCTAGCGATTTAGAAACAATAGTCTTAGACGAAGAAGATGAACTCGTAGAGCTTTTAAATTTGAGTGACAATTCATCACTTGAGTATAACCTTAAAGAAGCAATTGACCATTTTCAGGATTCCGATGATCTAGAAATTAGGGAAATTGTAGTTAGTCTATCTAGAGACACCCAAAACTCTAAGTTTGGGGGTGATTATCGTTCTCCATGTGCTTTACCTTTAACTCTTAGAAAGTTCCCACGTGTAGGACTTGACATTTGTGCCTCAACCATCTTACAAGATTATCTCCATACACGTTTTCCCGAACCTAATAATGTCCAAAAAGAATCTCAGTTGTTAGAAACACATCCTCTGGTTGATGTGGTTAACCCAGGCTATGATACCAAGATTGACTTTGTTTTCCCACCAAAAAATTTTCTTCCAATTGTGGGAACTTATGATTTTCAGATGTGTCGGTTATTAAGTTTTGAGACTAAACCTAATTACTTTAGGAGAATAGGATCGACACATTTGCTTAAGGAAGACCACCTCTTTCATTGTGGTCAGATGTGTGAGTCAAATCTAATTGACTTAGAGGATCCTCAGTTATTCAAGTTATTGTTGTGCGCTTCTAAGTTCTTACTCGAGTTCCAGACTCTTCAACCTGATCTTCAGAATACCTTTGAGGAAATCCAACCGATGAAAACCTTTTATTTGGACCCTTTTATAGAGCCTGAACCTGAACCACAACTAGATATAGTTGTTTTACTTAAAACATTAGACAAGGGTATGTTCAGTGTCTTCTTGGTCTGTTGCAATTTTCTCTTCTTTTGGGTAATAATTTTTGATCCAAATGACCCATAGTTATTCCAGCTATATGATTCTGCAAGGTGATTAATCCTTTCCTTGTCTGGCTGAATACTTTAAACTTAACACTTCTTGGGAGGTAACCCATTTTCATGCGACACGGTAATATTCTTCCTTATTTCTTTTCCCTCAAGTGGCAATAGTTTCTCCTTGTTCATGTTTTTAATTTTATATTTAGAACATTGAGGACAATGTTAGATTTAAGTTTGGGGGTAAGGGAGAAACTTCTAGCGTCACATAGTATCCGGTTATCTAAGTTTACATATTGTTTCTCGCCGAAAAGATAGAAATTGGAATTGCTAGGGATAACATTCTATTGAGACATTAGAGAAAAAGACATTGAGATCTTTGAAATTCAGGAGAGAACTTGTTCCTTTTATAGGGTAACCGTGATGGACCTAACCATCCATGATAGAAAGGCAAGTAGGTCATAAGGAAATGCCAGAAAGACAAAGCAACCTCACAATGTAGTCTTAGTTACTGGATTACGACTCTCTCTCAGTAGAAACTTATCATCATCAACAAGCGGGGCGACATCAAAATCTATGAAGAAAGTTGAAGACGTTTAAGGTTTAGAAGCAACAATAGAAAAGAATAATTCAAAAATCAAAGCTGAAGACTTAGTTACATGGGTGATTGGGCTATTGAAAAAGAGAGCTCAAACGAGCTAAGACCTGCCAAAACGGTCTCAGAAACATCATGAACGTCCAACTTAGGTAGCCTAGTTGGACGGCTTAGATTTTCCTTCGAATGATTAAAGAAGTGATAACGTGTTCACCGTCGACCCAACTCCACCCTTGGTCGATCGACTTGCTCATAGCAAGATCAGAGCGCATCAAATCACTTCCCAAAGTAGGGTGAACGCGCTGTTTGAAAACCCTAAAATTGCTTTGCGGCAACACGCTACTGTCGCAAATCGATCACAACCATCCATCTTTTTAGGCCAGATCGAATGGCTTAGATCTAATTTCAGATGGCCCCGAAGGCATCAACATGATCACCGGCAACCCACCTTTGCACATGATCGATCGACCTGCTCGAACTAAAGTTCAGTTCCTTGAATCGCTCGCCCAAAAGAGGGTCGATCTTGCGACCCCTAAACCCTAAATTACATCAACGAAAATATGTAACTGTCGCAAATCATCTCGTCCGTCCAACTTTGCTAGCCTAGTTGGATGGTGTAGATTTATTTTCAGGAAACCAACATGGTAGCATTGTGATCACCGGCCATCCCTCCTCCACAGGGAGCGATCGACCAAGTGATAGCTCGCCCATAGGGTCCTCAAACGATCACCCAAAGTTGGCCGGTCGTACTACTTTTTTAAGACGCTCAATTCGCGACTGATTCGATCAAGCTCTAAAGCAACGATGCTTCCTGCACATCGATTATTTTTCAGCTGCTTGTTTGAAAGCGGTGCTTTATATACATTGATTATAAGCGATGTTATGAAAATATTGATTTCACAAATAATTTATTATTTAAACTAAAGCACTATGTGCTGGTTTTAGCGGCGAGTCTCATGACTTGACCCATTCACTCGAGACATCAAACATGTCACAAACTGGGGGATGCTCACTGGGGTATTGGTTTGGCGGCTTACAGCGTGCGGCGTGCAACGCGCCCATTACGAGAAAGTGTCAGGAAAGGACGGACGTTTAACAGTAATAAGAGTAGTGGGTGAAAGCGTGACCATTCTCCCTCATAACGGAAACACGAAGATCACCACTTTCCGGAAAACTCCACTTCTCCACTACTTAACTTCCTCCACTTCTTATGAGATCAGGGTGCGCTCAATGACTTATATAAATAGGTTTTAAACTAATTTCAAAAGGACACAAGTGTTATCAACATAGGTATCCAGAAACCATATTCTGATACAAGTCATTAAAACAGCCACACCTTCATAAATCAACATTCTGATCTCAAACACCTTCTTCGCTTCCCTCCCTAAGATCAAACCTTCTCCTTCACTCTGTGACCGAATTGAATCTGGAACGGCCATTTCTTGGTTTAGTCCAGAGTCTTACAGATTGACCTCTCGAATCTAAAAGTACTCTCATGCAGTGTATTTTTTTAGGGTTTGAATTCGTTTCTCATCAACTCACCCAAATTTACCAAAAACAGCAGAATCAGTTTTTACCCCAAAACACCTGACTATGTAGAGAGACCGTGTATAAATCTCCTAGTGATTTGGAGGCTCCTACACATATTGCATGCTAGTATAGAGCCTAGCGCCTTCAGGACATCATGCAATTCGTTGTTCCCTGACTATACACCCCCCCTCAGAACGAGTATGATGCTTCAATTATTTCATATGTCGATTCTCCAAATAGATTAATTCTAGAGTGTCATTCATCAGCTGAATTCATAGAAAATAATCTATTTATCTTATTACTCTGTTCCAAGCCTGCCTCAGCTGAATTCCATGGATCAATAATAGATAATCATTTTATCTCATTACTCGGTTTTATGGCTGATTCTCAGCTGAATTCCATGACTGAGTAATATATATTCAATTTATTTCATTACTCTGTTTCATGACTGATTCTCAGCTGAATTCCATGAATTAGTAATAAATATTCACTCTAAGCCCCGAGAAAATGGTGTGAGTGTACTTAGGAATAATGCGCGAACGAGCACCCGAACGCACGAACGAGCATTCAAAAATATGGACGAACGAAGTAACCTATGCAAAATAGGGAAGAAAAATAATATTAATAAAATATAAAATAAGCGCCTACGGGACCGGGCCCACCGGCCGGCCGGTCATGCCGCTGAGGCCGGCCCCAAGACTCTCCCATTATTTTGTCTTATTTTTTTTCTTTTAATTTCATGAAAACTCCTTCATTTGAACAAATTTCCTTGTTTGAACAAAACTCTAAGTTTCTCCATATTTTCCTTCAGACAATGAAAAAATAATAAAAAATGGGAATGGGTGTCATGGAACCGGGCCTACTAGCTAGTCCCACACCCTCTAATCCCTTATTTTCTTCTTATTATTATTTCCTTCATCTCATGAAACTCCTGCGTTTGAGAAAAAAAACCTAGTTTTCATATTTTCTCAAATATCGCTCAAACCATCAAAAAACCAAAAAGTCAAATGGTCACATGACCGACTAGGCCACTCACGTCAAATATTAAAATATTATTATTTTAATATTCTCAAAATATTGGTTGCACGAGCAAAGTTCTACTTGCTTGTTCGAGCAAAATCAAGAGTTTCAGTCAAGATCAAACTCTTCTGAAAATCCAAATTATTGCTCAAACATGCACCAAAAAATACCAAAATTCTAAGGATTGAGACATGGACAGCATGGTGATACGGGCATGCCACCTTGACCGACCAAGGTCAGCCCTTAGGCTTGCAAGGATCCAGTCTCATATTCTTTCACAATTTTGACCTAATTAGCATTCAACAGTTCATATTGGGTTCAAACTCTTTCCAATCAACTTGGAATTTGCTCAATCGACCACCAGCTGGTCCCACGACCACCAAGGGACGGTTTCACACCCCTTGGATGGTCCCACGACCACCAAGGGATGGTTTCACACCCCTGGGATGGTCTCTCATCTTTCCATAATTAGGTTTTATTACTAAATGCTCAGACGAGCACTATTTTAATAAGTGATTAAACTAACATTTAATCATCCTTTCACCAACTGGTCAACAAAGGACTTTGGTGCATGCTCACTCGATCACCTGGGAGCTACATGGTCGGCCATCATCCCATGTAGCCGGTCCCTCTTCACTTAGTGATTTATTTTCAGTGAATCATCGATTGATCAACAATCAATTAAAATTAGGGTTTCGAACTGAATGCTCTGGAAATCATAATTCTGAACAAGTTTAAACACTAATAATTTTATGTTGATCCAGCAATCAATATCTTGATTAATTATATAATATTCGGTCCAGCTACCAATATTTAAATTAATATATTATATGGTCATACCACAAATAATCGCTCAAACGAGAAATATTTGCTCAGACTATCAATATTGATTCAACTATCAGCATTCTGTGATCCATCGAACGAGCAATACTTGCTCATACGAGACTAGTAATATTGATTCAACTATCAATATTCAATAACTCATTAATTGAGCAATATTTGCTCAGCCTATTAATATTCATCATGTTAATTCAATTATTAAATTTATTCGAGAACTACACGTCCCAACAAACATGTTCAATCCAAGAATCATAGAGCATTCGGCAATCATGCTCGACTGAACAATATTTAGAATCATCGTCTAATCAAGTCAACAACTGACTAATTAAATACACGCCTGCCTTGCAAACTCCACAAATCATGAGACATCAATCATGTCAAATAGGGGAATATTAATAGGTATTTGTTATGGCGGCCTGCGGCACGTGTGTTCATCCATGATGAGAAATGTGAGTAAGTCGTGCAAGTAGTTAAGGGAGTTAGCAGAGTAGTGGGTGGACAATCAACCAAGTCTCTACACGACCTGGAACTAGACTAACCACGATTTCCCACTTTCCCACTCTTTCACTCAAGCAATCGTCATACTTACTGGAGATCAATGTGTCTACATTCTTGCAATATAAATAAGTCTCTGAATCCACGATCGAAAGACAGACAACATCCATTGTCAAACCAAGAATCATCGTGTGAGCAACATTCTCTCTTAATTGAGCAGAATTCAAACTTATTCGAACCCAGCAGTTCATTTGCAGAAATCTACAAAAAATTCACAATCCTTGATCATCATTGATCTCACACACTTTTCAGCTTCCCTCCTACAGATCGACCCTCTTCCCTCTTTGTGACCGAACTGACTCTGGAATGGCCATTGTCTTGGTTTAGGCCGGAGTTCTATAGATTGATCTCTCGAACTCAAATCACTCCCGTGCGGTGCATCTGTTTGAGGTTAGGAAGTTTGATTGGTTGAGAAGTCCCCGTCCGCACCGTCGTCTCTCCGCTTCCTAAAAAACCAGCAAATCGTTTTGCCCCATCAACATATTAGCGACCACAGTGTTAGACTAATCTCTCGGTTGCAATCCCAATTTCTCAAAGATGGTCGATCTTAGGACAGTCTCACTTACAGATCCTATCCCTGATCGAAACAATGCTAGCACTAGCAACAATGGTGGTACTCTAGTCACTCTTCCCGTTTCCAAAAACGGTGCTACTGATACTACCCCTCAAATAAACAATACCAGTGTCCATGCTGAAACCAATATTGGTACAGGCAACAATCCTCTCTTTGGACGAGTTCCTGAAAAAATCAGAGAAGATCCAGCTACCATATCCGATCTCATGAAGGTTCAGGAAATTCTTTCCAAGAATCAGACAGACATTGCGGCAACACAGAAAGAGTTGTGTACCTATCTCAAGACTCTGACAGACAAGTTGTCGTCTAAGCAAACTCAGCCACAACGCCAGTAAGATAAAGGAAGAGCTAAGGAAACATCCTCAACTGCTGATCCTAAAATCTCCCTAATCCACATCGTGGAAGATGATGAAGTCTGCAATAACCCACCAGCAAAGGAATCAGCAAGTTTCATCATTCGAGAAGATTTCGAGCGCTTTCTAGAGGATTTTGGAAAGACAAGAAATCATCTGTCCATCGTCACCAACCTCCATATCCTACTACTACACAAATATTTCCACTTCCGAAAGGTTATACTTCTCCAACGTTCACACTTTATGATGGAACAGGCAATACTCAAGAACATGTCTCTCGGTTCTTGGAATCATTGGGCATGAGTATAACAATGTTTTCCGCTTGAAGGAGTTTTCAAAATCCTTAACCGGCAGAGCACACACATGGTACAACAACATCGCACCAGGAAGCATCGCTAGTTGGGGAGAATTGATTAATGCTTTTTACAGAAAATACTTATTCGTTTCAGAATAGGTCACCCTCTCAGACTTGGGAAGAATGTTTCAGAGGAACAATGAACATCCCAGTGATTACGTGAAAAGGTTCAGAGTCCAATATTTGGATTATCATGATCTGAATGTCACTGAACAACAACTCGTAGACTTCTGCATTAATGGAATGACCCCGGTCTATAGAGCTTTCCTAGAAAATCTCTGATTCCAGACTTTCTCAGAACTTCATGAAACACCCAAATGATCAGCGACTACTGCACCTGCTTTACTGGAAAGAGCAAAGTATGGGTCGAGGAACCTTGTAGAAGCCGACGCCTGGTCAACAGTCAGTACAATCTCCAATCTTCCACAAATGTCATTACTGAAGGAAGTAAAAGGAAAGCTGCTGAAATACCACAGCACAAGGCGACTCCAACATCCCAGGCTCCTCTGAAAGCTCAAAGGAAGGAAAATCAAACTGAAATGCACAAGCTCCAACGCAACGCCAACAAAAGGAGAAATGATCAGACAGACTCAAACTTTTCTCTTCCCATTGAAGAAATGATCGATTTACTGGAAGTCTGGATTCAAGATGGTGTAATCAAATTGCTATTCATCAGGAGAGAGCCAACTGAAAAAAAATAGAGAATCCAAGGTATTGTCGCATTCATAGGTTCATCGATCATCCAACAAGTGAATGCAATGTTTTGAAGCGTATCATCGAAGAGAAGGTTAAGTCTGGAGAACTTCAATTGGGGACTGAAGGAGTACATGATCGCTGTCGTAGGCGTCAAAAATAATTACACTTTCTTACTACTCAAAATATATAATGAAGCAAGGGCAAGAAAGGATCGTTCCCACAGAGAGGTCTTGGTTGTCAAATGTTTTGGTTTCTCATGTAAAACAATGGGGGGTTTTCTGATTTTTATATACTAAAATAAAATAAAAGCAAAACAAAGTAAAGTAAACAAATCAAATCGAAGATGTGAAGATATTGGTTAAGGATTCGTTTTCATTCACAAACATGTTCTTGTCTTAAGAATTAGAATTGATATTTAATCTCTCATTATCAAAGGCCTTAGGATACCTTGATCGCAAGTTTATCCCGCAAATCTCCTCTTATCATCAACAAATACATTAAAAGATGCGAATATGAATTATATATAAGAGAACAAACTAACGTGTAAAAGCACTAATCAAGTTTAATTCCCTAGATACATTAAGTTCTATGAAATCAGGCCAATCAAAGCAATCGAACATGTAAAATCACTAATCCGAGTTAACAAAGGTTATGATTCACTTGTGACTACTATGATGTATCACTACAAGCAATATCCACAATTATGCTACTTGCAATCAGAAATTTATCACTTTTGCGTATAATAAACTCTAATCTAGCAATAAAGATGAAAGCAAACTCAATCGATTCACGACTCGACTAAACAAGCATTCAAATCATGTAACAATATTAATGGTGAATCATTAACGATAATACTGAGACAAAACTAATATATCAAACAAAGATTCATGTTATGTGAAATCAACTTTATCCATAACCAAAAATAATAATCTAGCTCATGTTCATGGAGTTCATAACAAGAAGAAAAAGGAAAGTTTTCATATTTCTAAACCCTAGAACAAAAGTAGAAGTAAAGATAAGATGTAAGAGTCCTCAAACAGAAATCCCGGTGTTTCTTTTTATATTTTTCTCTGCCTGTAATCCTTTCCAAATCCAAGCCATCCAAAAACCTTTCAATCTATTTGCTCGGCTGAATCCTGTCCCGATAATTAGAACAAGCCCATAATTCCAAAGCCCATTATCCTTGCCCTTGTTCCGCACCACCTTGTATCACCAAAAACTCTCACCTTTACCAGCACCAGGTCATTCCCTGCACTTGAGTTCAGCTCCAACTGCTCATCTACTTCACTGCAATTCCATGAGCAACAACAATGCCAACTCCTTCACTTCATCACCATCATCTTAAGCCCTCTCAGTACCACTGATTCATACCAACTCAGACTCCACATACACACCTGCAATTGCTCATCAAGTCAGCATATTCAAGCCACCAAGACTGCATCATTTCCTTGTAACCTAACTACAACTCTCTCTTGCTGCGTTTCTTTCTTGTGCAACCTAGTCTGCTCCGAATATAACTCGCACGTGAATTGACCTTTTCGCCACTTTGCGCTCCAACTGAATGATTTCTTCTTCTTTTGCTCCGAATGACTCCATTGCAACTATAAAACTCAAAATCAGACATAAGATACATAATTCACACGAAAGATAGCAAAGAAAGCATAAACAATAGATAAATATCAAGGTGTTTTAGACACCTATCAGTACGCAGGACTCTCTCCCATTCCAGGACCTTCACTCTGAACAACCTGTCAAAGAGGCAGTTCAATCCTTGGTAGGACATGCACAAAGGAGATCTTCAACTGTGAATTTCTCGTCGTATTAGGAAGTCCATTCCGGAAATCATTCATGAGCTTCCAGCTACAGACAAAGAGATGTACGAATTAGGGCTGCTTTCCACAGTCAATCTCAAAGGAAACGAATTTGGGAGAACGTTGAACGATGTTGGCACCCTTATCAACATTATTTCATTGAAATCCCTCAGAGTCGCATGCATCACTCGACAAGAAGCTACTCATGCTCCCATGTCAATCAGAAACCACGAAGGAATGCTCAGATATGCTTATGGCTATATCACTCTCAAAGTGAGAATAGGTTCAACCTGGATAGAAACCAAGTTTCACATAATCAGAAAGATCCAAGATATGACATGATCCTCGGACGAGCGTGGATCCACGCTGAAAATATAGCTACTGACAAAGCGCCTTTGGTTGCGCATTACTCCAACGAAGAAAGTTATGATTCAGAAGATTTGACGGACGTTCCATCATCAGAGCACTTAGAAGAATTTTAAACTTCGACGAGGTTGAAATAAGAACCTGCAAAATATGTATATACATTCATCAAGAGGTTCCGCACTCAGGAAAACCTCATTCCTCTGATGTCTATGTCATTGATTTCCTCACATGTTATCTTAGCATGAGGACTAAATTCTTCTAGCAACTCTGCTATTGCAAGACGTTATGAATGGGTAGCTTCATCACATTAATATTTTACCAAGTGGTTTAATTTTAAACCTATCTTAATCGAGCATCTCACTGAGGCATTCATTAATGAGATGATTCCCAATCTTGACAAAGAACACTTTGGGCGTTTCTCCATAGCCTTGCAGGAGTGTCCATGAGTGCCACAAAATCAGAAAGCTCTGATGTATGCACAAGTGTTGAATCCCACTACGGCAACGAAAGGAATGCTGAATCAACAGAAGATACTCGGGATCGAGGCAGTCAAGCCTAAGACATTTGACGCTTACGGGGTGTAAGGCTTCAACGCTCAAGCAGCTAAAGTTTGAAGCATTTAGGATTTTCTTAACTTATACGTTATTTTCAATTCCTCCTTGGATTAAGCAATTGAATCTATCAAACCAAAAGAAAATCTCTACAGTTGTTAATCACCTACTTCTCCAAGGCCAACTGAAAGTCAAAAACCTCTCATCTCTGAGTGCTTCATTCTTCATAAGCCTTCAAATTGTACACCCAATCAAAGAGTACACCTTTGATAATGACGCATCTAGCTTCAACACAAATATGTCGACGATGACACACTAATTCAATACCAACACGATCAAAGTGTAACTGAACTACAATCGATAAGTCTTCACTATAGCATGGTTAGACTTCTGAAGCAGATGCAACATCATTCATCCATGGATGGAATAAACTCCTCCAACATGCACTGGGGATTTGATCTTATTAAAGAGATCCATTCAAATCTATTTCAATAAATGTTATCCACATAACAAGTTATTGCAACCTGATGTGATTCCATGAAACTTTATCAACGGTACCTCTCTATATCAAAAGCCCATGAACAGCTGAGTAACTTTCTCTCTTCACCAATCACATCCAGAATGAAGACCACTGATGTTATCTGCCGCAACAACGTCGACTCACTGACGAAGCCAGTTCACAATAAAGTCATACTGTTCAGGAGAATTCGGGTTAAACTCCCATTACACCTTCGTCTTAGGGATGCTCAACCCACCAACTAGTTCGTGAATGTAAAGGCTCACTGGATGGAGGAGCAAAGAATATGCCGATAATTATGGTACTAGCCTTTTCGGTCTCTGGAGCAACTCCGACCATAGTATCGGCATCAACAAGGATATCTGGAGGAACTCCATCCATGGTCTCAGCATCAACAAGAATGTATGGAGAAAATTCAATCGTGATCTCAGCATCAACAACAGTCTCAGGAGCAACATCCTCATGACAGGGATTCATCAGCTAACCATTCTCTGAAGTGTTACTCGATGAGGAGGACTTCTCCAAGCACTAATGATTCACATCAAGTTGTGTAGACATGAAAACATGTTCACATGAAAGTCTTTCCAAAGCTTGCACGACGTGCGGGCACAAGCCGAAGTCTTCTACAAGATATTCTCATCACCTCTACAAATGAGATACAACACACTTCAGGCCATGGGTTTACAAAAACGTACGAATGGGTGAGTAATGGCACATTGCTTCCTCAACAAAAAATGTTCATCTATGTCTCTTCTACAACATACCAAAAGGGTGCATCAATCGGATATACGAGCTGAAAGATACGACCTTTACCGTCAGGTCCATTAAATCTGAAAATTTTGTACGGGATTACAAATTAGCTCACCTACTTTTATTGAAGAAAAATGAAGGCTTCGAACTGCTAGTGGACTTCACCACCATAGGAACGCACATGTGTGCTGAGAAGCGAAGACCCTTGCACCAGGTTCACTGCTAGCCAGGTCCCAGCTCACTCCTGCTCCTTATTTACTTCCTAAAGCTACGGATTGCTCGAGATTTTCAGAACTCAGTTCCCATCCCAGCTCTATCCTGAAGACCAGCTCTGCACCAAGTCACACTGTCGGCAAGCCATGAGTCCAGGCTCGTGCTCAAAGGGTTAAGAGGGATATTAGAAGCCATGACGGAACTGAAGATTCAATACCAGTTTAATCTGGAAAGGTTTAGCCGAGAGAATACTGGGAAGAAAGTTGTGTATTGCCGTTAGTCCTATAATGATTGAGGGAGATGATTTGAAGTGAGATCGATGGTTTGCAAAGAATTATAAGATGGGTTTTGGCTGGACAGAGAATGACTCAAGTTGGAAGAAGAATCTGGGACAGAAATCAGCAAGGAAATATGGAATCCAAGTTAACAGCGAGTTATGAGCTTTGCGGAGAAGATAACCAACTTGTGTGATGAATGAATGAATGTATGTGTATTTGAGAAGGCTTACGAACAAAGGGCTGGTCTCTGATTCATCTTGGCAGCAAAGCAAACTCGAGACTAAAAGAAGATGTGGGTTCATTTATTTATTTCAGCTAGAGAAACATGGACTGAGATAGGTTGTCGTAACTGAAGCTGTTTAATTATGAATGATTTAGATCAATGTTAGGAGAAATTGTTACAGGAAAGGAGATATGGAATGAGTTTATAAATCAAGAGCGAGTGTATCTCCTCCTTACAATTTCAAGGCACACAACCTATTCGAGCAAATGACTGAACTACTTCTGCCTTAGTTTTGCAGCTGCTAGCCATGGGGCTGATAAGTCTGTACCAATGATTCAGATAGGTTTTCGAATACGATAAGAAAACAGAGCCTGCAGTTCAGCTAGGCGAAGTTTCTGGACAGAGTTTTACGCCTGAAAGTCAATGGGAAAGTGAGTTTACTGCAGTAGTTCGAGCCATGGGTTTGCTGGCTTTGTTCCAGGGGTTAGAACATGGATTTCGAAGTTAAGATTTAGTGCAGTTTTGGAAGCGAGAAATAAGTAAGAAAGTAACCAATTTGAGCAGCAGTCGACTGCGCCATTCTCTGGTCAGTTACGAGTCTCAGTGATGTGTACAAGACAAGGAGGGAATACATGCGACCTGCTGCTAGTGTGGGTTAGGTCTGCCTTAGACTTGAGTTCGGGGCTTATTTGAGTTCTCTTTGTAAGGGTTCGACCAGACTTTCGAATCTGACAAGAGACTGAGGTTTATTTGGGTTTAGATTGGACGAGAAGTCAGGTTGTGGAGATGTTTTTGAAGCTTACTGGGAAACTAGATATGGGTATCTATATATTTCAGTTTTTAACTGAATTCTTAACCATGAAGATAGCTCACAGGTGTTGTCCCTGCCATTAATTCTATGAGATGAGTGGTCGAGATTTAGAAGCTGCAGTGTTTGGGAATGACTAGAATTGCTAGGGTGTTAATCCTATACGAGATTCCAGGACAAGAAAGCTATAAAAAGAGGCAGAAAGAAGATTGTATACCCCAGACCTCTCGCGATTGTTTTCATCTCAACAGAGAGGAGCTTTGCTCCTCTCCAAACCCTATCACTATCTGCATAATCACTCCATCAGCACAATACCATCCCACCTGCATCCATCATCATCTCTTCCACCAGTGCATACCATCTCACCTGCACCTGCATCCACCAGCATACTACCAACAGCATACTTCCATCACCTGCTGTTCACTACTACCAGAAAGTTCATCCAGTACTAGGACCTGGCGAGCACAACAATGGCAGCAGAATATCGCCACTACAGCTTCAATTCAGTGCCAGTTCCACCTGCCGCTGTTTGGTTTGCTTATTTGGTTTCGAAGTTGTATTTTCTGTTTGCTGTTATTATTTTACCATGAACTCCAGTAGCTAAGCATCTTGATTAGGGACGATTTTGATGTCCGGACATGAACTTATATTGATATTTAAAACTGCCTGATTTCTTGCAATCTGTCGTGTTATTGCTTATTCTCTACCGTGCCAAAAGTGTTTGTGAATTATTCTTGAATAGTTTAAGTTGCAAATTGAATGGTTGATGGATGATTCTATTGCTAGTTAAGACCTCTTCGACCCGTAATTGTCTAGAGACTCTTAATACAAGTAGCGCTATATAGATATTGACGATGGGATTTTGTTAAGTAATCATATGTATTGAATGATAGTAGTAGATGAATCGATCTTTTGTATTTGTCACTAGGAATAGCCTATCTCACGGAATTTAATGCATTTGTTTAAGTCACACCTAGAGAGCGTACTTCTAGGAAACTTGGCAAGTAGAATCCGATAGTCGAGCGCTTCCGTGTCCGGTGAATTCATGAGATTGCTGGATATTTGAGCGTACTGAATATTCTAGGGTTATTAGTAATGGGTACTTTGCAGAAACATAACTATATCAATAAGATTCACGTTTCATGACCGAGAAAGAGTCCTTGGTCATTCTCATCCTTATATTTGCATTATTCTTGTTCAGAAATTGAATTGACAACTTTAGCTCAACTCTCCATTAGGAACGAACCTGCTTATCCGTATAATACTAGTTAGTTTAAAGAGAAGTAAGGATATTTTTGCGAGTTCGATACCTCGTCAAAATCATGATTGGTCTTGCTATTCTTTGAATATCTTTTGGATGACAAATGGAAGATGACTTTGGTAGAACCTTTATTAACCTTGTTGAGATATAAGGTTTAACCGGTCATAGCCTATACAATATAGCTAGTTGTAATCGGTTATGAGCTACATTGAAAATCAAAGTATAACCGATCATAAGCTATATTGGAATGCAAGTTGTAACCGGTCATAAGTTAGTTTGGTAACCAAGGCATAACCGGTCACAAGATGAATTGGGAAGTTATTTGTAATCGATCACAAGCTACCTTTGGGAAGCAAGGTGTAACCGCTCACAAGATACTTTGTGAGCAAGGTGTAACCGATTACGACATGTATTGGGAATCATGTTATAACCGGTCACAACATATTTTGGAGTGATGGTTTAATCGGTTCCAGGTACAAAACCAATGACCATGCATGATTCACATATTTCCTCATGGTGTGTGTGAATTAGGGTTTTGGGTTTGTCAAGTTGAGAAGCTTCCGGATGTCGACATAGTTGAAAATGTACATAACTCCTATCATTTATTGCTGAGTGATATTCCTTGATAATCAAGGTGTTCCCTGGTCTGAAATATTGAAAAGCATTTAATTATGATTTTCATCATATATGTTTTAATTACCAGCAATTAAAGAGAACCACAAGGCTTTCCCATGCAGCTCATACAAATCAGGAAACTATACTTTGTGCTTCAGATTTAAGTACTATTGGAGTGACTAAGGATAACAGAATTGAGGCTACAGTTCAATCTAGCAATGAACAGTTGGAGAATGAACTTGCTATTTCCTCGAAAGAATTCCGTGAGGCTCAATTGATGTTGATCAAGTGCAAAAACGCAATTGTAGCTAAGGAAGCTATTGCAGCACGTTCAAAACAGAATGTTGCTCAAGCTACAGGTTCTGGCGCAAAGGAAGTTATTATTGCACGTAACAAAGGTAAGGTTGAAACTAAGTCTAACACGGATTTGGAAGACAAGGGAATTTCCATATCCGGACCAACTTTGAAGGGGTTTCCGTGTCTAATTCTAATTCCGTGTTAAACACGGGATCTAATTAGATCCAAAGTCCGGGGCCAAGCATAGTTCTGAAGTATCCAAGCGCAATTTGGATTTGGGTGACAAGTCCAACTCTTGCACGGATCTGAATAGTATGTCCGTGACTGGGAACAAATTTAGTAAAGTGAATGTTTTGTCCGTGCAAAACAACATCATGTCCGTGAGCAGTAGAAACTCTATCTTGGAGGACAAGTCCTTGTCCATAGAGGGAAATTCTGATTTGGTTTCCAAGACCGTGACTAAGGCTATGGAAGGAAAGTTTGTAGCTGATTTTACTTCTAAGGAGGATTGGACAAAAGTTAAGGGTAAAAACTCTCCAACCAAATTCACTTTTACTCCCTTGACTGATGTTGTGTTCAGTTCTTCTGAAATTGTTTGCACAAACAAATATGCCTCTCTAAACTCAGAATTGGGTTTGAGAGATGATAATGATAATGAAGTTCAACAATGTGATTCTGAAGAGGAAGAGGATATTGTTTTGGACGCGACGGTTTTGGCAGATAAAGTTAAAAACTCAAAAGAGTGGGGCACAATTGTGGATGACAATAAAAACAAGAATAGCAAGGTGACTTCAATTGATGCAGCAAAGAAGGCAGCTTTTCTTGACAGATTAGAGGCAATAAGACAACAAAAGGGGGAAAATATTCTCACTCAAGAAGAACTTGAAGAGGTAGAAAAAATTAATAATGATGAGGTTAGAGCCTACTTTATTACAAATCCAACCTATAGAAAGGAGTATTTTAAGGAAACAAAGGAGCTGTTGAAGAGAGTCTCAAAGAAAAACCCCAAACTCCAATTAAGCTTGTTCCTGGAGGTAATTATGCTTCAGATGAAGCTGAATATGATGATACTTATGATGATGAGTATAATGAGTTTTATGGTGACCCTGATGTTTTGGCAGAATAACTAGCTGGTCTCCAACCTAAGAAGAAGAATTTCAGGGTGGGAAAGGCGCGAAAACGTTATTAAGCTCTGTTTTTTCTTCTTTTGGTTAGTTATTTGTGTTTAGGAGCTCTTCATGAGCTTTTAGTATTTTTTTGAGGCTATTTTTTCTCCCTTTTGGTTTATGGGGGTGGGGAGGCTTTGAGCCTCCCAATTTGTAATTCTTGTAATTACTTTTTTTTGCTTTAATAAACCATTTTGACCTAGCAAAAAAAAAACGGCAATTAAAGCATATCGTCTGGAAAATATTATTAGTTAATGTGTTAGACTAATAATAGAAAATTTTCTATGAGAGTTTTCGGAAATATTGGTTAACATTAGTTGGAAATAGGAAAACCGAATTTAGGTACTTTAATGCGTATCTTGAGAATATTTTCGGTTTTGGAATTTCCTTGTTGTCCAAACAACCTTGGTCTATAAATACTTGAGTTTGCATTTCTTGAAAACTATCCTAAGAGCCAGGCAAAACTCATTCCTTGTAGTTTCTGGTGGAGGCGTCTATCCAGAGAGGAGAGTACCCTAATTAGGCAAAATCTCTTACGACCGCTCGTTTACAGACTTCTATGGGATCAAAAAGATCTACGAGTACCGTTGGCGGGAAACCAGATAATTGCAGTATTATTAGTTTTCGACTTATTGATTTGATTTACTAACGGTTGTTGTAACTTTGATTGCACCTAGTTTGTTTACTCTTGTGAACCTTTTTTTCTGATATAAGGCTCACTCAAACTAGATCAAAGTAGCATCGGGATCTTTAGAACCATCTTAAGATCTAAAGACATCTTGTGATAATCCATTGTTAACAGACTCCGTTATGTGCGTGATTGATCACAAGAGGATTAAAGTGTTGGTGTGCAGGTATTTGAAGGCAATAAAAAATTTGAAGACGGAGCAGAATTCTTATTAGTTTTTGTATCTTGTGGATTTAGTGCACAAACCTTGATCGGCTGGGATCCAACTATAATCGGTTTATCTTTGATAGATTTGATTGATTAGTTGTGTGAGATCGGCATCGCTTGATAGTTTCTCTTCGAGATCTATATTGATTGATTGCGAATCTAGAACTTGATTATTTCGGTAATCGATATTTAGAATGATCTAACCAGACATAAGAGTTTATTAGATAAAACATAAGAGCCTTTGTCAACGACTCATCTATATCTTTAGCAAGATTGATTAGAGTGGTTACCAAACAGATTCTTCCTTTGTTGTTTGGTATACAATCCAAAGGACTTTCTATTCACGTGTGTGACTCTAGAAGTCGAAGGAACAGGGATACTGACGAAACGAAGTAGCTAAGGGTAGTATGATTGGTCTCAACTATACGAAATTGGTATTAGATTTTGTATAGCGGCTTAATTCTGAGAGTATTCAAAATTGCACTAGGTCCTGGGGTTTTTCTGCATTTACGGTTTCCTTGTCAACAAAATCTTGTTTTTCCCTCATTATAATTGTTTTATTATAATTAAAGTAAATTGCACTTGTACGTTAATTCTGTAACACTTTATATTGATCTTATAGAGTTTCGAGTACTACCGAACCTATTATCAAGTGCACACTTTGTTGTCGTATCGTCTCGATCTTGTATCCATAGTCAATTACACAAGTGACCTTGTTGTTGTATTGTCTCGATCTGGTACATATACGATTACACGAAGTGTGATCATAGAGTATGAAAAATTGAAATTATTTCAAGGGATGGTTCTGTTTCTATCTAATCCATTGGAGTTGAAGAAAACAGAAAGATCACAGGCCATTTTCTCAGCATACCTTTCTGAAACCCTTGCAGAGAATGTTGCATGCTAATCTGTATTGTACATAATTCTAGTTCTAAGAAGTGGACAAGATTTTCTCTTCAAGAGATAAAAAGATTATTCAAACTTTATATATCAATTGTTTCCAAAGCCTTGGTCACTGATTATGTAAATTAATAATATTCTCCTTTAATATAAAGAAACCGAATTTTAATATTAAAGATTTTAAGAAAGTACCTTCTTGTGAATGTTTTCCATGAATCTCGCAAGTTTTAAACTATTTTATTATATACACTAAACTCATCAAACAACAGTTTGAGCACTTCATGAGTTAGTGTATATGATCAAGATACTGAGTATTTAGTTGAGAAAAATTACTCTCTTTAAAAGTTGTAAAGAATCTTCCTTTATCTGTTCTCTTGGGGACCTTTCTTTTCTTGTAAGACAGACCAAACTTATCATAGAAAGAACTATCATCAAGATATTTAGGTATTAACTTGTGTGGATATGGAAAGAAGCATTCACCATGTTCTTTACTGTTTGGTTATACTGTCTTCTTTCGTTCCTATCTCCATGAGTTGTCAGTTTTCAGGTCCTCCTTCCTCTTGTGATGTGCTACTCTTTGAAATCCCTTCTGAGTATTTTTGTGGAAACTCTTTGATTTGAGAAAATCAGAGTTATGTATGAGTTTTTACGAAAGAGGTCTCTTGTTGCAACCTCGATTAGAAGTTGTTCGTTTAGAGCTTGAACAAGATGATTGTTGATAATCTCTGAAAACATGACCTTTAATTTCACAATGAAAACATCGTTTGTAATGATGTTTGTGATGTTGTGGGACACTCTGAGGTGAGTAGTTCATCTTAGAATCACCAGAGAATACAAAAACTTCTTTAGAAGATGAAAATTTCTTCCGAGAACCTTCAATGTCAATCTTTTTCCCTTTTGAGGAATAGCTCAAATCAGATTTTATGGAATTATCCGGATAGGATATTACCAGTTGATTTTTTGACATCACAGAATATTTTTCATCTTTTAGCCTTTTGAGAAGTTCGGAAACTGTCTTAATCTCAGAATTATATGAGATGTTACGGAATTGTATTTGTATGAAGATGATTTTATTAGAAGCTCAGTCCTCTTTTCTTGACTCATACTTTTACTTAGTTTTTCCTCCAAGGATTTAATCTTCAAGGAAGATATGATCTTGAGAGAGTCTAGTTCTTCTTTCAAGGCAGTCAGATCAAGAATGAGTTGATCATTCTCAGTTTTCATACAACACAAGTCTCCTAAAAGATTCATTTTATTCCTAGTGCAAGAGTAAGTTGGGTTGCACATGAGAGAAATTGTTCACTTAGTTCATTTAGCTGAGATGTTTTTATATTCACACAATCAATATCTTCTTTATCATTATGAAGATATTTTTCAGAATTTGAATCATTGATTGTGAATACAAGGCTTAACTTAACCTTTTCTTGAGAACATTCAGACATATTTTTAGAAGAGCAAGTAGAACTTGTGGGAGAAGCCCCTTTTAAACATTTGCTAAAATTAAGCCCATAGAGAGACTTGCCCAAATCTTGTGATGCGTTAACTGAGTCTATTTTAGGTTTTACTTTGCCTCTCTATAAACTCATATCTTATAGGTTGGATCGCACCAAACACAAATTGTTAGATCTTTTCGTGTTTTCCTGCTCTGATAACAATTGAAAATACGAGGGTACCCAAATACACCATAATATTTTATTTATCAATCTATAAGTCCTCTACCGAATGTGATCGTCTATGGGCAGAGTCGAGACAATACAACAAATTTGGTTCACACTGTGTATGATTATCTATGGATACCAGATCGAAACAATACAACAACAAGGTCACTTGTGTGATTGACTATGAATACAAGATCGAGACGATACGACAACCAAGTGTGCACTTGATAATAGGTTCGGCAATAACCGAAACTCTATAGAATCAATATCAAGTGTACGAAATTAACGTACAAATGTAATGTGCTTTAATTATAATAAAACAATTATAATGCGGAAAAGTAAAGTAAATGGCATAGCAAGATTTTATTAACGAGGAAACCGCAAATGCAGAAAAACCCCAGGGCCTAGTCCAGTTTTTAATACTCTCAGAATTAAGCCGCTATACAAAATTTAATACCAACTTCATATATTTGAGACCAAGCAGATTACCATAGCTACTTAGTTTCGTCAGTATCCCAGCGCCTTCTAATTCTAGAGTCACGCACGTGTATAGCAAGTCCTTTGGATCGTATTTCAAAAAACAAAGGAAGAATCTGCTTGGTAACCACTCTAATCAGTCTTGCTAAAAGATATATGATGAGTTGTTGACAAAGGATATTATGTTTAATCTAATAAACTCCTTTATCTGGTTAGATAAATCGAAATATTGATTACCGAAATAATAAAGTTCTAGATTCGCGATCAACCTATATGATCAATATAAAGTGTTACGGAATTAACGTAAAAGTGCAATTTACTTTAATTATAATAAAACAATTATAATGTGAAACAGTAAAGTACATGACACAATAAGATTTTGTTAACAAGGAATCCGCAAACGCAGAAAAACCCCAGGACCTAGTGCAGTTTTGAATACTCTCAGAATTAAGCCGCTATACAAAATCTAATACCAATTTCGTATAGTTGAGACCAATCATACTACCCTTAGCTACTTAGTTTCTTCAGTATCCCTGTTCCTTCGACTTCTAGAGTCACACACATGAATAGAAAGTCCTTTGGATCGTATTCAAAACAACAAAGGAAGAATCTGTTTGGTAACCACTCTAATCAATCTTGCTAAAGATATAGATGATTCGTTGACAAAGGCTCTGATGTTTTATCTAATAAACTCTCATGTCTGGTTAGATCATTCTAAATATTTATTACCGAAATAATCAAGTTCTAGATTCGCAATCAATCAATATAGATCTCAAAGAGAAACTATCAAGCGATGTCGATCTCACGCAACTAATCAATCAAGTCTATCAAAGATAAACTGATTCAAGTTGGATCCCACCCGATCAAGGTTTGTGCACTAAATCCACAAGATACGAAAACTAATATGAATTCTTATTCGTCTTCAAATCTTCTATTGCCTTCAATAACCTGCACAACAACACTTGAATCCTCTTGTGATCAATCACGCACAGAACGAAGTCTGTTAACAATAGATTATCACAAGATGTCTTTATATTCGAAGATGGTTCTAAAGATCCCGTTGATACTTTGATCTAGTTCTAGTGAGCCTTATATCAGAAGAGAAGGTTATCAAAAATAAAAAAACTAGGTGCAATCAAAGTTTCAACAACCGTTATTCAATCAAATCAATAATCAAAAACTGATAACACTGCAATTATCTCGTTTCCCACCAACGGTACTCGTAGGGCTTCTTGATCCCACATAAGTCTTTAAATGAGCGGTCGTAAGGGATTTCGCCTAATTAGGGTATTGTCCTCTCTGAATAGACGGCTCCATCAGAAACTACAAGAAATGAAGTTTTCCTGGCTCTTAGGATAGTTTGCAAGAAATGCAAACTCAAGTGTTTATAGACCAAGGTTATTTTGGACAACAAGGAAATTTAAAAACCTAAAATATTCTTAAGATATGCATTAAAGTACCTAAATTCGGTTTTCCTATTTCCAATTAATTTTAACCAACATTTTCGAAGTTAACAGAACTTTTTAGGTTTGCGTACCGGTTTGTAAACATTTAACTAAACCAAGTTCCGGAGTTAACATAACTTTTTAGGTTTGCGTACCGGTTTGGAAACGTTAAGACTGTCATCGATTTCGGAGTTCACATAACTAAATCGGTTTGCATACCGGTTTGGATACACTGCCGGTGACTACTATTTTTCCCATAGTCTACGTAATATGAGCAGCTTATAGGATGATATACTAAGTGGTATGGATACCTCAGTTGAACTGATATCGCTGAGTAAATAAAAGATATGTTCGAAATGAGATCTACTCAGAAGAATATATACTAAGTAAGTAAAGATACTTCGTGAGAGCAGATACTCAGAAAACAAAGATATGTCTATAAAACAGATAGAAATAAGCAAATAAGCTAAACAAAGAGATATCTCAGCTGAGCAGATAACTCAAAAAACAGAGATAACTCAGTAAATAAATAGCTAAGTGAGAAGATAATATAAGTGCAATTAAGTTAACAAATCACATAAGAGATTACGTGGTTCGGTTAATCCTAACCTACGTTCACGGGTAAAGATGATAAGTTTATTGATGATCTTGGTACAAAAAGGTGGAAGAACTCCATTAAAAAAAGTATGAAGATATTAAAGTAAAGAGTAGAGAGAGAGCCTTTTCCCTAATTCCTAACCAACCAAATTGTCCTCCCATTCTCTTGAGATAAGGATCGATATTTATATCTCCACATACATCATGTATATCTTTGATGGCTTCCGTTCCATCGAGATCCGATGGTCCTTGGTCAATTTGGTACCTTTGTTGGCCGCTCCCCATCTCCAATCGGATGATGACACCTTAGCTTCCTCCACGTGCCATCGTGAACTGTTAGACTTCCGTACAAGTTGTACCTTCCTTGTCCGCGTACCTTCGCCAGTCAGAGGATGCCACATTTGCTTCCTCCACGTGCCATCGTGAACTGTGAAACCTCCGTACAAGTTGTACCTTCGTTGGTCGTGCACCTTCGTCATTCAGAGGATGCCACGTACCCTGAGCCCACATGGTTGAAGACCACGCCTTCGCATTAAATGTTGTAAAGATTGCTCAGCTACCTCTGTCAAACAGACACACCCACGTGCCTATAGCCTATTTCTTAAGTATAAAGCACTATTGGTAGTGATTTGGTGTACTCCATTGTAGCGTTTCTTTGCTACTCCCACCTTTAATAGTGCACCACGCGTTGATGGAGATAGCTTCATAACTAAGCATCCTAAGAAGAGATGTAGTGTGTGTTGTTGTAACATAATAAGTTTCTCCACCTTTAATATTGTGCCTCGTGGCACAATAGATTTTTGGTATCTACTGTTTGCCCCCTTTCTTGAGGGTTGTTCGAAGAACGATCCTTCAGAAAAAAAATCTTGATCCTCCTTCGTTTATTTCGCTGAGATATCATCAAAGTATCGAATAGGTTTGGTGAGATACCTTCGAAGTAACTTGCTGAGGTACCCTTGAAGTATCAAAATAATTCACTGAGGTACCGTCGAAGTAAATTCGTTGTGGTACCATTGAAGTATCGAAGTATATTACTGAGGTACCGTAAAAGTATTGAAGCTTATTACTGAGTGATAGACACATTTATGTGTCTAATATATCTCATTTGTATATATTATTAGTGCTCGATTTTGTACTTATTATGGTCTTTTATGCATTTGTAGGTGTTTTTGGATAAATAAGGATTTGCGGCAAAATTGGCTAAAAATGTGGCCCTTGGATTGCCGTTGATAGTGTACCGGAAATACCGGAGGAACCTTGAAAAAGTGCAGAAAACATCCCAGAAGAATTGCTAAAGGCACCCCTAATTTGGATAAGGGGCACCCCATTTCAGGGCATGTACTAAAGGGACACCAGAACTGGATAGGGGGAGGTCATCTTCAAAATTCAAAACAGAAATTGGCGGGAAGAATTGGCTGCAGCGACAACAGTTTTGGAGTTGAATTCTTAGCGAGTTCTGAGGAGATTAAACGGGTGTATTTGGTACCTACGGACTCTAGAAGACATAACAGGCCTAATGCAATCGTCTAGACCCATCCAATTGGGCTGGATAAGTCGGAATAATTGATCAAAGTCCCAACAGGATACGACTTCCCTGTTTAGGGTTTGGGATTGGTCAGAGAGATTTATGGGATATTGTTGCGTGAATATATACCAATTCAGTTCATTCCAAGTCAGAGAATAGTTTGGATACGAGAGAATAGCCAAAAGAACCACGTGAATCAACAGGAAAGTGATTTTTCTCCAAACTGCCCGAGAAGAATAATGAGATTATTCTCGGATTTGATCGAGTTTCTAGGGAGTTGGATAGCTATAAATAGATGTGTTTTCATCATAGAAGGGTTAGAAAACCTTAGGAGAGAGTTTAGAGTCCAGGAGAGCCGAGGAGAAGCGATTACAGCGAAGACAGTGCTGCTGCTGTTGCTGCCATTGAAGAGCTTCAAGAACACGAAGAACAGACTCACATAGTCAGTCGTTCTTTATCAGTCTTAAATAACAATACCAGTCTCGTTCTTTTACAGCAGTAAAGGCTTATCGTTTACAGCAGTCTTCAATAGCACTTACCCCTTTGTAACAGTGACGCTGTAACACTTCTACAGCGTTGCTAATTCCTGTTTCATCTTATATACATCAATAAAAACACCTATTTTAGCCATGATTTTATCTTGTGAGTGTGTTTTTGGGATGAGGAGCTAAACCCAATCCCAGGGGTGATGGAGGAAGCCATTCTTCCAAAATTTATGTGGTAAAATTCATTTAAATTTATTTATGAAATCCTTTTATGATTAATTGCACCGAATGAAAATTGAATAAATGATTTTTATTAATTAATTGTGTTTTCTCTTGATGAAATATGCTTGGTTTATTGCTTTTGATATTTCATGCTTGCGATTAACAATGGATGTTTTGAAAATCTGATTTAGGCAATGATTAGAATCACAATTGTTTTTGATTTGAATTATAATGTCTAGAATTGCATGATAATAATTATTATTGAATCACATGAATTTTGGTGAATGGTGAAATCCTAAACCCTGGTATTTCCATAATATTTACATAATTTTGAATTTTGAATTTGTTTTATCTTTTATTTTTAATTTAAATCTAAAAAATTATTTTCTTCACAAGTCTGAAAAGACCCAGTTTTACCACTATTATTACAATCACTATTTGAAATCCACCAAATTTTTGGCGCCGCCGACGCGGATTTGTGTTTAGGTAGAATTTTTAGATTTTTTTTATTTTTTATTATTCCATTTGTTCTTTTTACGTTTCTTTTTGCGTCTTTGATTTACAGGTTCGAAGTGAAATACTAAGGACTTGGGAACAAAAAGCTTAAAGCTTAAAGCTAAAAGCTAAAAGAGAAGAAAAAAAAGACATAATTTTTTTTTAGGATTTAATTTTTATTATTATTATTTTTTTGTATATAGCTTTTATTTATTTATTTTTTTTAGAATTTGTAAATAGGCTTTATTTTTCATAATTTTTGGACTTTTTATTTGGACTTTATTCTGGACTTTTGGACATTTTTTTTTATTTTTTTAACCCTACGGAAGGGTCTTATTATTAATAAAAAAAATTTAAATATAAACTGTTTGCAGGGAAGGACGACGATTACAATATCGTCTCGGCCCCTCGGGTTCGTACATGACATAGGAGTCGTGGCCCGAGTCGACTTCAACGGTTCATCCCCCGTCTGGTACGAGAGGTAAGCTTTCGAAACACCTGCGAATCCCCTGTTAGCGGGTTTACTGTATTCCTTAAGGTGATTCATTGATTGAGGACGAATTTGGACTGTTTTTAAATTCCTAGTAAAGGGCAAGGACTGGCCAATACAAGATTAGGGTTCGGATTTCATCACCGCCCCCTTCTTTCCCGCCTTAGCAAAGCGAAACCTAACGTGAACCCAAGCTTAAAATTTAATTAGAACGAGACCGATAGGGTAACGAGCTTAATAGGAAACTCGTTCGAAAAATATTGGTTGCTCTTTAAGCACACTTAAAGTTCATGATGGTTACTGTAAGTTGAATGCGTGACTGTGCCGCCTTGTAATACCGATGAGGCTTTGGGTATCAAAGCTCCACTGAGCTTCCCTCGCCTCGATTCAATTTACATTAGCTCGGATTGATTCCAGAGGGGTGTGCTCAAATTGTAACGAATTCTTTTTCGAAGGAATAGAAGATGGTCATCATGCTTTTTGTTTGCTAGATTCTATAGGTTTGATTTGGTCGAGTCAGCCTTGTTTGTGATTGTGTAGAATTCCCTTGCAATTAAGAATGTCGAACTGGTATGATAGAAGCCAATACAATGAGTATCGACCTGAATTTGAATATGGACATCATCATTTTTATGACCATGGTGGGAATAGTAGTTGGGAACGCCAACCTTTTCAAGGTTATGGTTCATACCATGGTGAGCCCAATTACTATCCACACGCGAATTTGTCTTACGAGCAAAATCTTATAATTCCTCTCCTCTAGATGAGGCGCGTATGCTAATTGATTCATCACGTCGTAGGTTACTTGAGTCAACATATGAGTCAACTGAGATAAATGACTTAGTTATGGACGAAAGAATCGCAACTAATAGTGAACCTTCGATACATGATACCATCAGGAAATCTTGTGAGTGGATTGAGAAGCGTTTGTTAGAGGCGCAGAATGCTCGATATAGTGTTTCCGATAATACCCTTGAGAATAGTTATTTCCATAATCAGGATGACGAGGTTAGAATTGATAACACTACTTTAGATGAGGTTCAACCATTTTCATGCTATTATAATAACGATTGTGATGAGGATAGTGCTGATGAAGAATCGGAAACATGTGGGAATAGTGATCAGGAATTTCTTACCCCAATTGAGCCTTATAATGATTATATTATTTCTGGTTCAGATCCTAATAATTTTAACAATTATTCACCTATTAAAAAGGACAAGGATTTGACTAGAAATATCCTCGTTTTAGACGATGTAGTTTGTCCTGTTTACGAATCCGATAAAGGTTTAGAGGAACCGGTTAATCTTGAGACTACTGTTTTCGAGTCGAATGATTTAGAAACTCTAATCGATGATGGTTTCGAGGAACGGTTTTATCCTGAGAATACTGTTTCACAGTCGTACGATTTAGAAACAATAGTCTTAGATGAACTCGTAGAGATTAATGAGAATGAACCTGACTTAGAAGAATCAATTGCCCATTTTCAGGAATCTGATGACCTAGGAATTAGGGAGATTGTGACTAGTCTAACTAGAGACACTGAAAACTCTAAGTTTGGGGGTGATTATCATTCTCCATATGCTTTAACTCTTAGAAAGGTCCCTCATTTGGGACTTGACATCAATGCCTCAACCATCTTACAAGATTATCTTCATACTCGCTCTCCCGAACCTCATAATGTTCAAGAAGAAGTTCAGTCGTTAGAAACCCATCCTCTGGTAGATGTGGTTAGCCCAGGAAATAACACCAAGTTTGAATTTATTTTCCCACCAAATAGTTTTCTTCCAAATGTGGGAACGTTTGTATTTAAAATGAGTCGAATATTAAGTTCTGAGACTAAGCCTAAGTACTTTAGGTTAATAGAATCGACACATTTTCCTAAAAATGACCACTACTCTCACTGTGGTCAATTATGTAAGTCAAACCTTATTGACTTAGAGGATCCTCAGTTATTTAGGTTATTATTTTGTGATTCTAAGTTCTTATTTGAGTTTTTCCAGACTCTAGGACCTAATAATTTGGATCTAACCTATGAGGAAATGCATCCGAGGAAAATATTCTATTTAGACCCTTTCATAGAACCTGAACCTGAACCGCAAATAGCGATAGTTATCAGGAAACTAGGTAAGGGCATGCTAGTATTGTTCATTTCGTTGGTTCACTGCAGTTTCTTTTTGTCAGCTCTTTTTGGTTTTAAAGACCCACAGTTATTCCGACTACTTTTATACTGTTCGAGTTGACTAATCCTTTCCTAAGTCTGGCTGAAGACTTTAAACTTAGCACTTCTTGGGAGGTAACCCAATCTCATGAAACACGGTAATATCTTTCCTTAACTCTTTTGCTTCAAATGGTAACAGTTTCTCCTTGTTCATGCTTTTAATTTTATCTTTAGAACATTGAGGACAATGTTAGATTTAAGTTTGGGGGTATGGGAGAAACTTTTTAGTTGCAGTATGAATAAATAAACTCTAGAGCCTAGAAATTTATGCCTATTAAGGATTGCACTAACTAATCTAAGTGGATGAAAGCATTTTGGTTATAGGAGTTGAGGAACCAATCTGATTAGATGGAAACATCTAAAGAGTTTATTTATAAAAGCACAGAGCTCAGGTGTTAGAAATAACATGATAGTTTCACCATATCTCGTTGAGTCCTTTTCACTTCTATTTTTATTTTATTTTGTTTTTAAACTATGTTTCTCTAGGTGATAGGTGGGGCCCACGATTCAAGTTGTTACCAATGCTAGGGTGAATTAGAGTGATTGAGATACCAAAAAAAAAAAGGTTGAAACAGTTGAAAAAAAAAAAAAAATTGAGACCAGACCATTTGACCAAAAGGAATAAATTCAATAAAGTCGACCACTGGTACCCTTGTATATGCCAGTTGTGTTGACCTAGAGTTAGGTTATCGACCACTGGTTCCCTTGTATATGTCAGTGTGTTGATATTAGTCAGACTAGTACCTCAATCCATTAGGATAGGTTCATTTTGGCGGTGGCCTTCAGACAGATATGGGAAACGCCGTTCACTTAGTAAACATCAAAACCATCTATGTTTTTCTATATCCATCTTCTTGATCAATCCATGTGATTAGTTTTGACTCCGGATATTGATGTCCATAGTGCAACTATTTGAGTAGAGCTCTGTCACTTTATCTGAATTTTAGTATGCTTGAGTGCAAACTCGTGTACAACAATTGGAATTTCGCATCAGGGTACTTCCTCCAATAATCAATAAGTATGCCAACCAAGGAGGTTCTTTAGTGCTTTCCGAGGTTCTGCGTAGATAGCTAGGGTCTGGAGTAAAGATTTTGTGGGTATATCTCTGGTAAGCCCTCCCGAGACTATAACTCGGCCACTAGGGCCACCTAGGGGTTTAAAGGCTTATTGCATACGCTAAATGCAATCGACGATGCCTGCGACACTAAGTTAGGATTTTATTTTTTAGTTTTGATTTGCTCGGGACTAGCAAATAATAAGTTTGGAGGTATTTGATAGACACACTTATGTGTCTAATATATCTCATTTGTATATATTATTAGTGCTCTATTTTGTACTTATTATGGTCTTTTATGCTTTTGTAGGTGTTTTTGGATAAATAAGGCTTTGCGGCAAAATTGGCTAAAAATGTGGCCCTTGGATTGCCGTTGATAGTGTACCGCAAATACCCCGGAGGAACCCTGAAAAAGTGCAGAAAACATCCCAGAAGAATTGCTAAAGGCACCCCTAATGTGGATAAGGGGCACCCCATTTCAGGGCATGTACTAAAGGGACACCGGAACTGGATAGGGGGAGGTCATCTTCAAAATTCAAAACAGAAATTGGCGGGAAGAATTGGCTGCAGCGACAACAGTTTTGGAGTTGAATTCTTAGCGAGTTCTGAGGAGATTAAACGGGTGTATTTGGTACCTACGGACTCTAGAAGACATAACAGGCCTAATGCAATCGTCTAGACCCATCCAATTGGGCTGGATAAGTCGGAATAATTGATCAAAGTCCCAACAGGATACGACTTCTCTGTTTAGGGTTTGGGATTGGTCAGAGAGATTTATGGGATATTGTTGCGTGAATATATACCAATTCAGTTCATTCCAAGTCAGAGAATAGTTTGGATACGAGAGAATAGCCAACAGAACCACGTGAATCAACAGGAAAGTGATTTTTCTCCAAACTGCCCGGGAAGAATAATGAGATTATTCTCGGATTTGATCGAGTTTCTAGGGAGTTGGATAGCTATAAATAGATGTGTTTTCATCATAGAAGGGTTAGAAAACCTTAGGAGAGAGTTTAGAGTCCAGGAGAGCCGAGGAGAAGCGATTACAGCGAAGACAGTGCTGCTGCTGTTGCTGCCATTGAAGAGCTTCAAGAACACGAAGAACAGACTCACATAGTCAGTCGTTCTTTATCAGTCTTAAATAACAATACCAGTCTCGTTCTTTTACAGCAGTAAAGGCTTATCGTTTACAGCAGTCTTCAATAGCACTTACCCCTTTGTAACAGTGACGCTGTAACACTTCAACAGCGTTGCTATTTCCTGTTTCATCTTATATACATCAATAAAAACACCTATTTTAGCCATGAATGTATCTTGTGAGTGTGTTTTTGGGATGAGGAGCTAAACCCAATCCAAGGGGTGATGGAGGAAGCCATTCTTCCAAAAGTTATGTGGTAAAATTCATTTAAATTTATTTATGCAATCCTTTTATGATTAATTGCACCGAATGAAAATTGAATAAATGATTTTTATTAATTAATTATATTTTCTCTTGATGAAATATGATTGGTTTATTGCTTTTGATATTTCATGCTTGCGATTAACAATGGATGTTTTGAAAATCTGATTTAGGCAATGATTAGAATCACAATTGTTTTTGATTTGAATTATAATGTCTAGAATTGCATGATAATAATTATTATTGAATCACATGAATTTTGGTGAATGGTGAAATCCTAAACCCTGGTCTTTCCATAATATTTACATAATTTTGAATTTTGAATTTGTTTTATCTTTTATTTTTAATTTAAATCTAAAAAATTATTTTCTTCACAAGTCTGAAAAGACCCAGTTTTACCATTATTATTACAATCACTATTTGAAATCCACCACTGAGGTACCATAGAAGTATTGAAGTAGTTTGTCGATGTAGAGAAGTATCGAAGTAGTTTACAGAGGTACCCTCGAAATATAGAAATATATTACTGAGGTACCATAGAAGTATCGAAGTATATTACTAAGGTACCCTCGAAGTATAGAAGTATCGAAGTAATTTGATGAGGTATCCTCGAAGTATAAAAGTATCGGAGTAATTTGTTGAGGTACCCTCAAGTATAGAAGTACAAGATTCTGATGTTAGTATTATCACACAAATACGCCTATGTTTGTATGTATGTATGTATGTATGTATGCATGCATGCATGTATGTATGTATGCATGCACGTATGCATGTGTGTATGCATATGTGTACATGTATATATATATATATTTGCTTACGAGGGCCATGCTTTCGTAAATGATAGCTTAGACTGGGATGGTAGTTTTCACCCTTTTTTAAAGCGGAGCCTTCGCTCGTTGCTTAAGTATTTTTACTACCTTTTTGAACCAGTCATCGCCTGACCAAGATATAAAGAGGCCAGAGGGTACCCCCTGATAGCATATAGCTGAGTTTGAACTTATTGCTTAGGCGTATGTTACCTTTTAGTTTTTTCTTTTGGCTAAGTTGTCTCTAAGATGTCTGTTTAATTTCCTGGTATGGAGTTGTCTCCTGGTGTACCTTCATTGTTGTAACTTCACTCTTTTGCACTGGAAGTATACCTTTTGGAACCTTTTTCTTTGGTTAAGCTTTTCGCCTTATTTTTGTACCTGCGTAAATAAAATACGTACATACACCCTTCGGTTTCTTTCACCTTTTGGTAATGTGTGTTATAGCATTTTTTCTTGCTTTGTTGCTCAGTATTTACGTGCATGACATAATATGTCTAGTTTATCGCACATTCAATTCGTCACTAGGTGCTAAGGTATGATTAACCTTGGTGGAACATTCAACATCCTACCAAGATACACGTTGGCCATACGGTACCTTGGTGGGAGGGTCCCTACGTGGGAAAAAAATTTCCTGTAACCCTCTGTGTTCAGCGCAAAGGCTGCTTTACTTCGACAGGGTATCTCTATGGTGGATATCTTATCTTCTCTTATGCCCCATGGAAGAGGCAGTCACCCTGAGGATCCGAGATTGACATATGCGCAGTTATGACTTGCCCTGCCTCATCGTCGATTCTGACGGTGGGTGTCATTTATAACCCTTCGTTTTTGTCGTCAGTTTTGACGGTGGGTGTCAGTTCTAACCCTTTGTTTTTGCATGTTTGTTTCATTTCACACGTATTAAAAGATATATTCGAAATCCAAGCTTTATATTGATTGCTGAGGCTTATAATACCTCTTTCAAGGGATATATCAAAGTTACGTATATAATTATATCCTATAAAGATAACATACCTTAAAATTATATTACCTTCAATCTGTATTTATTGTTTTTAACTGAAGTTGTAGAGGCGCCATAATTGATGTATGTTTGCCCCCTTTTGCTTTTGAAAGATGGTTCTTGCATCTTTTGAAAGGAAAAGTAGTTGCATTTATGGAGCCTTCGTCCGTGTAATTTGAGGTTGCCTCCTCGTCGGTATCAGATACATGTTCGTCCTGGGGAGCCTCATTTTAGTTAATGGGTGTCACGAGGTACTTTGCGTGCAGTGAGATTCCCCTTGTAGGCTTCGTTATGGTTGCAGTGAGTTTCTCTTATAGGCTTCGTTCCTGCATAAAATAGAAATACCAATTCCTTTGGCACTCTGTGTATTCGAAGGGTACCCCCTAGGATTGAATTGTTGCTTCTTCTTAGCCTTGAAAAGTTTCTTATTTTGAATAACTCCCCCTTTCATTAGTCTTTGGCACTTCGTATGTTCCTCAGGTTGGAGCGTTGGGGTATTGCTGAGGCTTGGGGTATACATATGTATACATACTTCGTTCTCCGTTGCGTTTGAGTTGTGCACTTGTGGGTATACAAATGTATACATGCTTCATGCGTTTGTAGGCTGGGAGCATCGCAATAGTGGTGGTTGACAGGTTGCGTCTGCTTATGCGTCGTCGTGTGACTCCTCGTAGCTGGTTATGATTTGTAGCCTCATTGAGTATGCATACACCTACGCACACAGGCTTTATTGACTTGTACCTTCGTAGCTTTGGATTGAATAACCCATTCTTTGCAATGGTGAGTCTACCTTTAACAGGCTTCGCTCACATATATGCCTGACGGTGGTGAGTCTGCCTTTAATTGGCGTCTCTCCCATGTATGTTTGACAGTGATGAGTATGCCTTTAATGGGATTTTTTCTCCTGCATGCTTGGAAGCGGTGAGTCTGCCTTTAACAGGATTTGCTTGCATGCATACCTTTGGATTCAGACTTAAGTTGTAAAATACAACTGTTGCTGATGTCTTTGGATTATCGTGACCTACACCTTCGTCTATAGATCTGGTTGGGAGGATTGACCTTCGTTGATGATGATGCTTCTACGTACCTATAATAATTCACAGAGCCATTGCTCGATGAACTCTGCCTTATGGAATATATACAAAGTTATATACCTTGAGAAGGTAATGTCTTCCGCTGACCTTCCTTTGCCCCCGGAAATTCGCAAAGCGATAATCTTAAGAATTTTAGAGGAACGAAGCTTTGTTCTTCCATGCGAGTTGTATTTTGGACCTTTGTCCTTATGCTTCATCTTCGTCCCTAATTTCTCATACTTAAATATGTACGAGCCAAGAAAAGTGTTTGTAATTGTCTTTGGCTGTTGAGAATGTATATGAATATATTCGAGCCAGAGATAAGCTTCGTTTTGCCTCTGGATGCTCGTACTTAGATACGTATGATCCAAAGACAACCTTCATAATTTTCTTTGGATGTTGAGAATGTGTATAAGTACATTCGAGCCAAAGATAAGATCCATCTTTTTCCCTGAATGCTCGTACTTAGATATGTACGAGCCAAGGATAGCCTTCGTAATTTTTATTTGGTTGTTGAGTACGTATATGGACACGTTCGAGCCAAATATAACCTTCGTCTTTGCCCTTGGATGCTCGTACTCAGATACATACGATCCAAGGCCAATCTTCATAAATGTCTTTAATTGTTGAGAATGTATATGAATATATTCGAGTCAAAGATAAGCTCCGTCCTTTCCCTAGCTGCTCGTACTTAAATACGTACGAGCCAAAGACAGTCTTCGTAATTTTCTTTGGATGTTGAGAATGTATACGAATACATTCGATCCAAAGATAAGCTCTGTCTTTTCCCTTGGATGCTTGTACTTAGATATGTACGAGCCAAGGGTAGTCTTCGTAATTGTCTTTGGCTGTTGAGAATGTATATGAATACATTCGAGCCAAAGGTAAGCTCCATCTTTACCCCTGGATGCTCGTACTTAGGTACGTACGAGCCAAGGGCAGTCTTCGTAATTGTCTTTGGATGTTGAGAATGTATATGAATACATTCGAGCCAAAGGTAAGCTCCATCTTTTCCCTTGGATGCTCGTACTTAGATATGTACGAGCCAAGGGCAGTCTTCATAATTGTCTTTGTCTATTGAGAATGTATATGAATACATTCGAGCCAAAGGTAAGATTAATCTTTTCCCCTGGATGCTCGTATTTAGAAACGTACGTGCCAAGGGTAGCCTTCGTTTGGATCTTTGGTTGTTGGGAATGTATATGAATACAGTCGAGCCAAAAGTAAGCTTCATCTTTTCCCCTGGTTGCTCGTACTTAGATACGTACGTGCCAAGGGAAGCCTTCATTTGGATATTTAGCTATTGAGAATGTATATGAATACACTCGAGCCAAAGGTAAGCTCCGTCTTTGTCTTTGTCCTTGACTGTTAAGAACGTGTATGGATACTCTCGAGCCAAAGAAAACCTTCTTATTCTTCTTTGGCTGATGAGAACGTATATGGACACGTTCGAGCCAAAGGTATCCTTCGACTTTGTCCCTAGTAGTTCGTACTTAGATACGTACGAACCAAGGACAATCTTCGTTTTTATCTTTGGATGTTGAGAAGATCCAAAGATAACATTCGTATTTATCTTTGTACTTGACTGTTGAGAAATTATATTGGTACGTTTGAGTCAAGGACATCCTTCACATTTTTCTTTGGCTTCTGAGAACGTATATGGACACGTTCGATCCTAAGATAACCTTCGTCTTTGCCCCTAGCAGTTCGTACTTAGATACGTACGAACCAAGGACAATATTATTTTTTGGTTTTGGATGCTGAAAGTGTATATAAATACACTCGAGCCAAAGATAAGCTTTATTTTTGCTCCAAGGTTTCGCAATTTTGACCTTCGTATTTTCGTTTCCTGAGAGTAATGAGAAAAAGGGGTAGGGTACGTTCCTAGTAGCCCCATCACGGAAAAAAAAATAAAAAATAAAAAACAAAAGTTTAGTATAGTATAGAACTTAACATAGATATGTTTGTTGAGTTTGTATTTAATACAATTGTCCAATGTTTGGGACTTAGTTCCTAAATGAACCTCAGATTCAAAAACGACAAAGAGTACTGCAAGCTGAGGTAAAGAAGGTTATGTTAAAGAAAACGACCCTCAGTTCATAAATATCCTTAGGGATTTTACTCCAAAACTTTTACTGAGATTCTTTCAAAAGCTAAGATATTCAGATACAGACAAGGTTTGCTTATGAGCAAGCAAATAACAATAAAATAATAGTTTTTTTAGCTTTGGAAAGCGTTTTTTTTATAAAGGTGTTTCTTAACCACTTTTTGTAGATTCGTAAGATTTCAAGCTTTTTGAGATTTATTACTCTAAAAACTTTTCCAAAGAAGAGATAAATCATCACTAGAAAGTAGGATCCACCTTTCTTAAACTTAGATCTGATCTTCTAACGAATATCTAATAAAAAAATGATGAAATAGCAAAATTAACGAAAATCGAGAGCTTTTCGGTCCATCTCGTTTCTAGCGCCAAACTGTGACTACTATTTTTCCCATAGTCTACGTAATATGAGCAGCTCAGAGGGATCATATACTTAGTAGTATGGATACCTCGGTTGAACTGATATCGCTGAGTAAATAAAAGATATGTTCGAAATGAGATCTACCCAGAAGACCATATACTAAGTAAGTAAAGATAGTTCGTAAGAGAAGATACTAAGAAAACAAATGTATGTCTGTAACAAATAAAAGTAAGCAAATAAGCTAAATAAAGAGATATCTTAGGTGAGCAGATAACTCAGAAAACAGAGATAACTCAGTAAATAAATAGCTAAGTGAGAAGATAATATAAGTGCAACTAAGTTAACAAATCACACAAGAGATTACGTGGTTCGGTTAATCCTAACCTACGTACACGGGTAAAGATGATAAGTTTATTGTTGATATTGGTACCAAAGGGTGGAAGAACTCCATTAAAGAAAGTATGAAGTTCTTAAAGTAAAGAGTAGAGAGACGACCTTTTCCCTAATTCCTAACCAACCTAATTGTACTCCCTTCTCTTTAGATAAGGATCAGTATTTATAGCTCCACATGCATCATGTATATTTTTGATGTCTTATGTTCCATCGAGATCGGATGGTCCTTGGTCAATCTGGTACCTTCGTTGCAGCTCCCCATCTCCAATCAGACAATGCCACCTTAGCTTCCTCCACGTGCCATCGTGAACTGTGAAACCTCCGTACAAGTTGGACCTTCGTTGGCCGCGTACCTTCGCCAGTCAGAGGATGCCACCTTTTCTTCCTCCACGTGCCATCGTGAACTGTGAAATCTCCGTAAAAGTTGTACCTTTGTTGGCCGCGTACCTTCGTCATTCAGAGGATGCCACATACCCTGAGCCCATGTGGTTGAAGACCACGCCTTCGTGCCTATACTGTAGCCTATTTCTTAACAATAAAGCACTCTTGGTAGTGATTTTGTGTAATCCATTGTAGCGTACTTTTCTACTTCCACCTTTAATAGTGCGCCACGCGTTGATGGGGATAGCTTTATAACTATGCATCCTAAGAAGAGATATAGTGTGTGTTGTTGTAACATAATAAGTTGCTCCACCTTTAATATTGTGCCACGTGGCACAATAGGTTTTTGGTATCTACACTTCCGAGTTCGGGAACACAGAATTGTTTTAGTTTGCGTACCGGTTTGGGAACTAATCCCGGTTCCGTAACCACAGTTCAAAAATGGTTTGCATAAAAGTATGCATACCAATCCGGTTCACGAGTTAAACATATTTTCGCATGATGTTTATAAAGATATACGTACCACAAATCTGTAAGTAGATATACATCTACTCCACTATGTGTACGAGTACATGTAATACGATTTCAGACATATAACAGGCTATTCCAGGTTATAGTAGTTCCATATTTTTCTCAAAATCGATTCAAAACATTCCAGTATAACATCAATGAAACATATCACTATTCCAGGATATTTTCGAACGATAAAACTTTAATCATGATTTTGATTTTGAACAATAAATTGTCCTTAACAGAAATTCATCAAGTGTGAACAAATTCTCATTAAGATTAGTGTTAGAGCATAGATTGGTTGAACCCACCAAGCGTTGGTATGTCAAGTTTGGTTGTCATATGTTAGTGAATCAAAACTCATCTAAGAGTCGCTTGATTATGTACTAGAGACAACTTCGTATAGGTTAGACTAGATACATACGAGTATTACTCGAAGACCTGAAGAATGTGAATAAGTAATAAGCTACAATGACGACATCATCCTTCCTCTTGAGGTTAGTAATATTGAATTGAACTGTTTCATTCCTAACGTATCTTTCAAGTTGTACTATATTGAAAACATAACTGCGAAGCTGTGAATGATTATGATACTCTAGTAGTGAGGCATGACCACATGATCATAGTGTTAAGGAATTAGAATACGAAGTATAACGCTTATCTTTTGAACTTCGTATATATGACATCAACATAATCGTATGAATTCTATTGTGATTATGTGTATGGGTAAAGGTGAAGATTTCATCCTAGGAGACAATGTTTACATTTGTTTAAAGGAAGTACATTCATGAAATTTTTTTATGAATCGAAAGGGAAATCGCCAGGCTTTTTGGTATTGTTATTCATTGCATATCTTTGGATTACCAATATGTGTGAGTTAGTAGAACCGATCATAACTTGTTGTGTATCTTGGTATAACTAATTACAGTGCCTGACTTATGATTTGGTATGACTAGTTTTTATTAATTAGTGTAACCGATCCTAAGTAATCACCTAAGATGGTATGATCAATATTTGTAATTGGTGTGACCGATCCTAGTAATTGGTGTGACCGATCACAAAAGAATCGTGTAATTGATCCTTGTAATTGGTGTAACTGGTCGTAGTAATTGGTGTAACCGATCCTAGTGATTGGTGTGACCGATCACAAGCAATACCATGAGTATATGCTAACCGGTTCTGGTAATTGACGTAACCGATCCTGGTAACTGACGTAACCGGTCCTGGTAACTTGTGTGTTCGATCACAAGTAATCCATATTAAGGTAGAACTGATCGTTGTGATTGGTGGAACCGATTGAACCCATGATTGTGATTTTATAATTAATCAATCACATAGTTATCTTGGAATACAGATGAACCAATTCTAAACTCGCTTGGAAGTGTGGTATAATTGTAAATATGAAATAGGATTTACAAAGAAAATATGTCAACATACTTTGAAGACGAACAGTAACTATTATCTTTTATTGTTCAAAGATATTCCTTAATAACTCAAGGATATCCCGGTCCGAAATAAATTAAGAATCTTTTAATTAAGGTTGTTAGTTTTATATGCTTTAATTACCAGCAATTAAATGCATATCTCTAGAAGAAAAAAATTTCATTTACTGATTAGAGATTTTCTATTGAGAGATTTCGGAAATATTGGACAAAGCAATTCCAGGAATTATGAAAACCAATTTTGGGCATTTATTGCATATCTTGAGAATATGCGGTTTTAGAAATTCCTTGGTGTCCAAACATCCTTGGTCTGTAAATACCTAAGTTTGTATCTCTTGCAAACTATCCTAAGAGCCAGGCAAACTTCATCTTTTTGTTGTTTCAGGTGGAGTCGTCTATCCGGAGAGGAAAGTACCGTTGGTGGGAAATCTCTTACGACCGCTCGTTTAAAGACTTCTGTGGGATCAAGAAGCTCTACGAGGACCGTTGGTGGGAAACCAGATAATTGCAGTTTATTAGTTTTCGGTTAATTTGATTGACTAACGGTTGTTGAAATTTGATTGCACCAAGTTTGTTTATTATTAAGAATCTTCTCTTCTGATATAAGATTCACTCAAACTAGATCGAAGTGTCGAAGGTATCTTTAGAACTATCTGTAAATCTAAATACATCTTGTGATAATCCATTGTTAACAAACTTCGTTTTGTGCGTGGTTGATCACAAGAGATTCAAGTGGTGTTGTGCAGGTTTAATTGAAGATTAAAGAAGATTTGAAGACGAAGAAGATTTCTTATTGGTTTCTCATATCTTTGTGTAGAACAAACCTTGATCGGCTGGGATCCAACTAGAATCGGATTTATTCGATTGATTAGTTCCGTGATATCAGCATCGATATACAGTCTCTTGTTAGATTCTATATTGATTGATTGCAAATCTAAACTCTGTTATTTCAGTAGTTGTTGGATAAATTGATCTAACCAGGCAAAGGAGTTTATTAGTTTAAACGGAAGAGCCTTTGCATATGACTTGAGATATCTTTATCTTAAAGAATCAATAGAGTTGTTACCAAACAGATTTGTTGTTCCTTTACTGTTTGGAATACGATCCAAAGGAATTTTTCCAGTGCTTGCACTTATTGAATGTCGGAAGCGCAGGGATACTGAAGAAACTAAGTGAACTAGGTTTAGTTGCTTGGTCTCAACTATACGAAGTTGGTTTAGATTTTGTATAGCGGCTTAATTCTGAGAGTATCCAATTCTGGACTTGGTCCTGGGGTTCTTATGCATTTGCGGTTTCCTCGTTAACAAAATCTTGTTGTGTCATTTACTTTTCCCTTCCGCAATTATCATTGTTGTTATTATAATTTAAAGTAAATTACACAAGCGTTAACTCTGTATTACTTGATAGTGATCCTATGGAGTTTGGCTAACCCTGAGCCTATTATCAAGTAATCACACTTTGATTGTTGTATTGTCTCGATCTCGTATCCATAGACGATCACACAAAGTGTGAATTCTGATTTTTCGTATTGTCTCGACTTTGTCCATGGACAATCACTTTCGATAAGATGACTTATAGGTGGATAATTTAAAGATTGTGGTGTATTTGGGTACCCTCGTCTTTTCAATTGGTATCAGAGCAGGAAAACACGAAAAGATGTAACAATCCGTGTTTGGTGCGATCCAACCTATAAGAAATGAGTCTACGAAAAAATAAGGAAAAACCAAAAATAGACTCAGTTAACGTACCACAAGATTTTGGTAAAACTCTCTATGGGTTTAATTTTGGAAAATGTTTAGAGGGGGCATCTTCTACAAATTCAACTTGCCCTTCTGAAAATATGTCTTTATGTTCTCAAGAAGAAGTTAAGTTAAGCCTTGCATTTACAATCAATGATTCAGATTCTGAATCACTTCATAATGATAAAGAAGATATTGATTATGTGAATATAAAAACATCTCAGCTAAATGAACTAAGTAAAGAATTCCTCACATGTGCAACCGAACTCACTCTTGCACTAAAAAGAGAAGGAAAGCTTCTTGAAGACTTATGTCATATGAAGATGAAGATGATCAACTCAATCTTGATATAACCACTATTAAAGCTGATCTAGACTCTCTCAAGATTGTATCCTCTTCAAAGATTCAATCTCTAGAAGCAATGCTAAGAAAAAGTATTAATCAAGAAAAGAGGACTGAGATTTTGAGAAAAACAGCTGTAGATAAATAAAATGCCTTGAAAATCTCATATGATTCTGAGATAAAGACAATTAAAGAACATGTCAATAGTCTTAAATATGAAATGCATTTGTTAATGTCAGAAAGTCAGTTGGCTATATCTTCCTCGGAAAAATACAATAATTCTGATTTGGTCTTTCCTTCAAAAAGAAAGAAGAATGACATTAAAAACTCTCGAAAGAAAGTTTCATCTTCTAAAAGAGCATTGGTATTCTCAGAAAATTCCAATATGAACAACTCACATCAGATTCTTCAACATCATCATAAGCATCATCACAGACGATGCTATCATTATGGAATAAAAGGTCATGTTGTTAAAGATTGTCAACAATTATCTTGTTCAAACTCTGACAAAATCACTTCCGGTCAAGGATGTAGTTTGAGATCTATTTCAAGAAAAATAGTTCATAAGAATGATCGTCTTAGATCAAAGAACTCAGCAAGAGATATTCATCATAAAAAGAAAGAAGATCCGAAGACTAGAAACTCGTGAAAGTGGATAACATAAAAGATTATGGAGCTAAACAGAAAGGAGTATGCAAAATTCTCCAGTTCATCAAAACATAAGGTAATACCTAAATATCCTAATGATAGTCATTTCTATGATAAGTTTGGGTTGTCCATCAAAAGGAGTAAGATCCTTAAGAGAACAGATAAAGGAAAATTATCTACTACGCTTGAAGAGAATAATCTGTTTCGACCAGATACTTAGTATCGTGACTGAATACACTGTCTCATGAAGTGCTCAAACAATTGTTTGATGAGTTCAGTGTATATTGCACAATAGTTTAAAAACTTGAAAGATCTATGGAAACATTCACAGAAAAGCACTTTCTTAAAACCTTAATATTAATAAAATTTCAGTTTTTCATATTAAAGGAGAATGTTTGATTTCCATAATCAATGACCAAGTTTTTGGAAACTATTGGTATATCAAACTTCGGTAATCTTTAAGAATTTTTTTTGTATTCCTATGGAACAAAGAATTATGTACAGTACATATTATCATTCAAAACTTTCTGCAAGGCTTTCGGAAAGATGTGCTGAAAAGATGACATGTGATCCTTTTGGACTACATAATTTCAATGGAAACGGAAGCACCTTTTGCATGAATGTGAATCACTCACCCTGTATGCTCGATTACGAAAAGGAGTTTCACAAGATGACACGAACTTGTGTTGAAACTAAGTTGGAGGTATTAATGTTGAAACGTACTCTTGAAAAATCTTTACTTGTTCAAGCCCAACTTCTCAAGCAACAAGATTTGCTCTCTAAAAGAGTAAACGAAGAAGAACCCATAATCAACAAGGTTGAGGAATTATTCTTCAATCAAAGATCTCTTCAAGGAGTTTGGAAAATTATTTCTATCAAGAGAAAGAGATCCCAAGATCATGAAGGGTTCTGATCTTCAAGAAAAATAGACATCAGTTTTTGATTTATTTCAATTATTGTATAAGGTCTATTTCTGAATAAAACTATCAATTATTTATGAATAAAATTATTATTTTATAATTTTTCTTATGATAGTTTTCGATTACATAGCCTTACTTGAATGTCTATATTACTGTTATATGTTTATGGGATGTCTGATTTCGGTTTTCATAACCCTAATATTCGATCTCATATGATGTGAACCCTTATGGTTTGTGTGACTTTTTGATTTAGCGGGATTAAGTTCTAGCCCATGTTGGTAGGCTTTATCAAAGGATCATAAGGTGTTCCGATTGAAACTCATATGTAAAAAGTCACAATGTGTTGAATCAATTTGTGTTTACATAAGTTGTGTTTAGCATAAACATATGTGTTTCGGGTTTTCAACTTTTGTTATTGGCACGCATTAGTAAAAACCGATTCAACCTTTCTCTGGTAAAGGTTTCTTTTTGTTGTTGTTATTTTGTTCTTGCGAGAGAATGACAACATACTGGGGGAGAGTTCTAACTTGAACTTGCGCTTAATGATATATATTTCTGGGGAGAAGAGGATGCGGAATCTGAGGTAACGAATTTGTTAGTTAATTGTTCTCCTGTTTAAGAAAAGCCTGCTTATATTGCATATATTTTGCTTTTGCTTAACAAAATTTCAGTACAATTGATATATACTCCATTATGTGTGTATGGATGTATGTGTGTGTGTGTGATTCAATTGTTTCCGGTTAAGAAAAAATGTGTCAATTTATTTGGTTTACTGTTTGATATCTTCTTTATTGTTTGGTATCAAGTGTTTTTGCTTAACGAAATTTCGGTGCAATTGTGGTGCTATAATGTCTATGTTGTTTCAATTGCTTCCGGTTAAGAAAAATAATTGTGCAAGTCAATTTATTTTGGTTTATATGTATTGTTTATGGCTTAAAAAAATACGGGATCATTTGTTTAGTCCAATTTGATTCCGGATAAGAGAAACTAAGTTAATTCTAATCTTAGTTAGACTTATCAAATTGAAGGACTCGGTTATTCAAGTATAATATAATGCCTTGGCAAGAAATACTAGTTATCTAACCTAGTACTTGTCTTGTCTAAAGTGAAAGGTCTAAGTTATTGTCTGAGTAATTAGAACCTGATGAGAAAAATAAAGTTAATTATGATCTTTATTTTGGTCTTATCGATATAAGTGATTGTATGTTTACAATCGGTTTAGCAAGGGAACTAAGTTTCTTAGTCAATTTGTTAAACTATTAGGGAAAATTTCTTTGGGCAATTGTTTCCGTGATAACATGTAAGACCCCGATACTTTACACGGGCTTAACTGAGCCCGTTTGTTAAGAAAAATAAAGTGGAAATTGAACTATTGTCCTTGCTTTTGATGGGCCTCTACAAATATCCCTAACAGGCTTTACAAATATCCCTGATGGCATAATTGAAAATTTTATCTGAAATCTGAATTTATATGATTCCTTATTTAACCTTTCACTCTTACTTTCCTTCTTTTCTTTTTTATAAAAGCCAGAGAAAAATATCCATCCCTTCCACCATCACCACCATCGTCATCCCTCCCACCATCATTACCATCTCGATCGTCTCCGCCACAACCACCACCATCTCGATCGTCTCCGCCACAATCATCACCACCACCACCATTATTTCAGAGTGAGAGAGAAACGTATTTGAGAGAGAAGAATTTTTAGATTGTCGGTGAGACTTTCTGCCGAAATTCGAACCAAACCCACCACCACCATCTTCAGATTCACCACCACCCCTACGACCATCATCTATATCGCCACCACCACCACTACCATCATCATCTTCATCTCGTCACTAGCAACGTTACTTTTAATGCACCAAATTCAAAAATACTAGAACTATTACCAGCAACAGATTCAAAGATGCGAGATTTGATTTAGGTTTCGATTTCTGGTAATTATAGAAGCTCAGAAGTTAATAATGATAGTGGCGCCGATGGTGGAGGAGGTATGTATTGGAATATATTTCTACTCCACTTTTAATGTCTCTTACAGATTTAAGGGTTTATTTTCTCAATTGGAAGTTCTTCTTCTCAATCGATATAACAACAAATTCGAATTTTCAGATCCATTTGATACAACAACAACTAATATTAAAGAAATGGGATTAGAAGATGCATTATTCAATGCTTATATTGATTATTGAGAGAATTGGATCTATAATGGAAGATGGTGGTTGTAATATGAATCTGGAATTGGTGATGTCTAGTAATACGGTGGTGATACTAATGATAGTGGTGTTTCTGCAGGGAGGGGTCTAGAGATTTATGCATTTTAGTTTTGTAAAAATGAATGTCAAAATAAAACCAGAAAGATGAGTAGGTGGTGTTGTAAATCCTGGTGGTAGTGGTGGTGGTGGTGGTGGTGGTATGGTTGTGGAGTGAGAAATTATCATCAACAACAACATTCCTTGATCAGATTTATTTCACACTTGCTAGCTGGTGGTATTGTTGATGCTGTTTGTAACACTTGTGCCGCTCACTTTTCTCGTCTCAATATCTAATTCCAGGTTCATTCCCTATTCAATTTCTTTCTCTGCACTTCATTTGTAGTTGCAGGAAATCCTACACTACACCCCTCATGTGATTTCATTGTTGATCAACTCATTTTTAGGTTTACACTCTTAATTTTATTGATTAATTTTTGAATGTTCTTACAAGAAAGATAAAGAAGTCAAGAATGAAATCTGCTCTGAACTTTCTCTCTCCTATTTACTTGTTTCTTACTCAAAAAAGATCTCTCCCTCTTTTTACAACTCGAATGACTATTTATAAGGAAATACATAGTGGATGACAGCTAATCTGTCCTTTATTTTCGAATATGGTTTGCGACATTCTCGCAACCTTACAAATGTTAACTTCGCAATCTCTCTAATTTTCGCAAGCTCTCTAATTTTTGCAAGACTATCACATCTTTCTCATGATCCTTACTGACGTCGTTTCTGAAATTGTTCTGCGACGCTATTGTGCAATACCATTGATAATTTCGCTTAAACATAATTGTTGTGAGATTCTGATCCTCCATATTGCCTCTTCTCATATTTTCTCTGCAAAGTAGAGAATGATGTGAGAAATGCCGCAACTGCTTATCTTCTCATATTCTACATTTATCACACGTATTCTTTCTTCCATTTATTTCTCGACACGTCTTTTGTAACCGTTACTTTTTAACCGCTTAAATCTTTCCGTATTAACCGTGTTTATTTTCTCGAGGAAAAATTCCCTCTATATATTTCTTTTCATTCTCTTCTTCTTTCCTTTTATTCTCTCTGCAACTTCATCGTTCTTCTGCAAATTCCATTATTGCAATTTTTCTTCTTTCCTCTTCAATCTTTTTAAGTTCTTCTTCATCTTCAAACTAGATCTTCATAGTTCGTGATCTTCTTCGAGACAATCTCCCTGCTATGATTTTTCATGGATTCATCAAGGTTAGTCTTCTCTTTTCTTCCTTATAAGTTTTGCTGAAATTGATATATTTGAAATTAATCTTTTTTATTGCCTTAAGTGATGTTATTTATGTGATTCCCATACTCTTGTTATTTCAGCAAAAGCGGCTCCAACACTAAATTTACAGTTCAGAACCCTAACAATCCTAAATCACAGCATAAAGTTGTCGCACACAAAAGAAAGTCTGCGAATGAGAAGGTAGTAAGAAACACTATCTTTTTCTAATAACAATATTGTTTCCTCTGTTTCTTATCTAGATTGTAATTCGCAGGGTGATAAAGATCTTCATAAACCTCACAAGAAATCTCGCCACCTCAAGACTGCTCCAACTTCTGTTCCCTTCCACCTACTCATTTCTTCCAAATCTCCTGCGACGTCTTCGCAAGATAAACCTTTGTCTCCAGTTCATGAAGATGCTGCCTCTGATTTCATTTCTTCCAAATCTCCTGCGACCTCTTCGCAAGATAAACCTTTATCTCCAACTCGCGGAAATGCTGCCTCTGATTTCATTTCTCCAGTTGATCTTTCTATGATTGAAATTCCCCTTATGGATCCTTCTGCGAATGAAACCTCTTCTCTTCCCATTGAGAATGTTTCTCAACCTTCTATCTCTACTAGTTCTCTATCCAAGTCTCTTCCTATGTCGAAAGAAACTGTGGAAGGGATAGATATTGCTTTCAAGGTTTTATCTGAGATTCTGGATGATGGCAAGAAGTCTTCTACTGATCCCATCTGAGCAAGCATTTGGGTTCTGACAAAGCTGCTTCGCAGACATCTTTAGAAAAAGAATGTCCTCGTCTTGAAAATCAGAAACTTCAGAATGTTTTGCTGGATCGTGACAATCTTCGCAAGAAGAATGATGAATTAAGAGGTATGATTTCCTCATCTATGTCTTTAATTTGCCTTTTCGATGGTTTTATCCTTTCCATGTTTAATTATCCTTTAAATCTCTCTTTCGCATGTTAAGCATTAAATCAGAAACGAGTAATGGAGAGATATCAATTTGGATCTGTTGTTGAAGAAGCCCGTGTTGATAAAGAAGTTTTAATGGATCAATATAACCAATTAGATAACCTCTATTCATATTCCCTTGACCAAATAAATAATCTTACCAATGAAAATACCCAATTAGTTCAAAGACAAAATCTATTAAGTAATGAAGTATCTCGTCTTTCTTATTCTTTAACCAAAGCTAATTTAGGGATGGAAACTTTATCAGATGAGAATAAAGCCTTATCTCAAGAGAAGCGAGTTTATTTAAACAAGATGGAGATATCTTCGCAACAACTTAATATTCTCCAAAAAGTATGTGCTGACCAAGAGAAATCTCTTCGCTCTTTAAGAAATGAACTTAAAGAAGTAACAGAATCATCTATCGCTGAAAGAGATACACTCATTCAAGGTAGAATAGCTTTAAGTGTGAAGGCAAATCAGCTTAAAGAACAATATTCCAAATTAGAAGAATCTTATTCTTCTCTTGCGAAGAAAAATGCCTTCCTTGTTTCTAAAGAGAAAAATCTTCAGTCTCGACTTAAAGGTTTAGTTGGAGATAAATTTGATGACGCAATGGACCATTGGGAGAATAGTTGTCTATCCTTGATTCAACACCTTATTTCGCAAAAGGAAGGTAGTCATAATAGTTTGACTTCCTTAATTATCTTTTCTTTGTCATATCTCTCTGAATTCCTTATTTTAACAAAATTTTGTATTCTATTTTTCGCAGAGTCTGAGAAGAATCTTCATTCCTCTATTTCTGACTTGGAGGCTAAATATGCCAAAATTCGCAAAGAGAATGCCTTGCTCGTCTCTACCCTCACTGGTTCTCGCGATCGAGCAGAAAGAATACTTGATTAACTTGCTTATTTTAAAGATATTCAAGATAGAAATCATCAAAGAGCACTTCTTCGCCAAGTTCATCTCCGGGCTGAAGTCCTTGTAAATGACATCTTACTGTCCAACTCTCTTCCTCCTACATCAATTGATCCTCTAGAAGTAGATGATGATGAAGCTCCTCGTCCTGCTGATAGTGATTATGATTACGAAAGCGGTGCAGAGGATAATTTCCTGGAAGATGAAGAAGAGGTTCCTTCTAAAGAAGTATCTGCTGGTGTTAATCAGAATGGGAAAGAAATTTCTTCTGAAGAAGTAATTGCTGGCGATAATCAAAATGCTAGTCATGGCGAAAATCAAAGCCGAAATGAAGAAGAAGCTTGCGAGAATGTTGGCGAAGAATTTCTTTCATCTCCTGCTACTGATATTAATATTGAAGCTTGAGTTTCTTTTCTAGCTTTGTTTTCTTGAGCTGTCTTATTTTTATCACTTTTGAGAGCTACATTTTTCAATAACTTTGAAGTCAACTTTTCCTTTTAATATATTGTTAATAAGAAAGATAATGCTTCTTGTATATCGATTCCCATACTTGCCTCTCTCTATTCTCTTGCAAAAATAATCTGTTGTGAATGCTTATCATAATTTGTTTTATCATATGGTCTTATTTTGCCTTCCTAATTAAAGGTCTTATTATGCCATCTCTTGTCATTGCGACAAAATCGCAGGACGTCCTTGCATTTCATACAAAAACCCATTGATCTTGTCTTAACTTTTCTTTTGTATTATGGCCTCTTCAGGAATGTTGCGACAATATGACAGGCCTAAATATTCTTGCGAAAATAAAGCCCCATGACATTGCCGTCTTGCGACGAAATCGCAGGACGTCTTCGCACTTTCATGCGAAAACCCATTGATCTCGTCTTATCTTTTTCTTTTGTATTATTGCCTCTTCAGGATTTTGCACAAATATGACAAGCCTTAATATCCTTGCGAATAAAAACCTCATGACATTTGCGTCTTAAGACACTTATCAGCTCCCTAATGGAGGGTGCCGCCCTTATCTCCCCCTGGTTGCCCCTTCAAGGAGGCGTACTTCTACCATACAAGGTTAGCTCCTCCCATCCAGTCTTAACAACAACCAGTTGTTTTCGCAGCCTCTTATCCCTTTTATATAGGGCTTATGGTTACGAGACTGCACCCTAAGTGGGGTTTTCTTCAGGCCGAGTGCAGTATAAGCCAAGACTTGTCAAGAATGGCAAGGACGCTTCAAACGCCCCGGCACCCTTGACTCAACCGTGTACCTCGGCCCTTGATCAGATTCTGCACTCCTTGGAGAGTCCTTATTACCTTAGTCGCCCAACCTAAGTCATATGCTTAAGTTGAGAATCCAAGGTGCCTCTCCCGGATGGGCTTTATTGACCCCAAATCTCCATGACTCAGGTTCCGGTGGCGGTGTAGCCTTTCCCTGAGCCATGTAACAGGTACCCCCTAATATGACGTACTTTAGGTCTTACATTTGCCTCTTGCGAAATTTTATTCGCGAACTAGGGTGTACGCCATAAAGGTTCTCCCCTTTCTTTTATGTCATTGTTCTTGGGTTATCTCTGCGACAATTTCGCACATCATGATCTTCTTTTGATATGAGTAATTCTGCGATTATTTTTTCAGAATTATAACTTCTCAAAGCTTCTTACTGATAATATTTCAAATACAACCTGTTCCATGGTCTGTCTAATCTATGACCAACATCTTTCCCTTCTGGATCCATTAATCTATAAGCTCCTGTTCCAACTATCTCCTTAATGATGTAAGTTCCATCCCATTTTTTCGCTAATTTCCCACCATTTTCTCGCTGATATATTGGTGTTTCTCGCAGAACTAAATCTCCTGGTTGAAATTCACGTATTTTGACACGTTTATTATATTCTCGAGCTAATCTTTGCTGATAATTCTCCATATGTTGTAAAGCTTTTTCTCTTTTTTCTTCTAATTCATCAAGTTTGATTAAAATTAAACCCGCACTAAGATTTTTCTCCCAAGCTTCTCTTTTTGTTGTCGGAATAACAACTTCTGTTGGTAACACCGCTTCAACCCCGTATGTTAAACAAAAAGGTGACATTCCAGTAGCTTCTCTTCTAGTTGTATTATAAGCCCATACTGCATTATGTACTTGTTCGCACCATGATCTGTGATGTCCTTCCAATTTCTTCTTTAATATATCTGCAATTGTTTTATTTGTTGCTTCTACTTGCCCATTAGCTTGTGGATACAAAGGAGTGGACTTTCCACATTTTATCTTGAATGCATTAAGTAACATTTCTATATTCTGCCCCTCAAACTATTTCCCATTATCAGATACCAACTGTGCAGGAATTCCAAATCTGCAAATGATATTTTCGAATATGAATGTAAAGATATCTTTGTCGAGAATATGTTGTACTTCCTTCACTTCTGTCCATTTTGTGAAATAATCTGTTGCGACTATTAAGTATTTTCTTTGTCTAGTTCCTGGTAAAAATGGCCCCACAATGTCTAAGCCCCATTTTCCAAAGGGCCATACACTGGTTGAAGATGACAATGGTGCTCCTGGTGCATGTATTTTCTTTCCATGTCGCTGACAATCTTCGCAGCGTCTTGATCTTTGTTTTGCATCTTCATGCATGTATGGCTAATAATAACCTTGCATTTTTGCTCTATGTGCCAAAGATCTTCCTCCACTATGATTTCCAGCATCTCCACTATGTAACATTTTCAGTACCTTCCTTCCTCTCGTGTCAAACATCTGAGTGATGGTCCACTAAAGGATTTTCGGTATAGCAACCCATCTCTTAATTCATAATTCGTTGCTCGGCTTTTTAACTTGTGTGTTTTCAATTTGTTTCTTGGTGTTTCTCCTTTCGCCAAATATGCGTGAAGTCCCATTCTCCAGTCTGCGACATTGTTCATTTGTTCTTCTTTTTCATTATCTATCACCATCACATCCACATCTTCCTCTTCTTTATTTATTGATGGTGACAGAAGTGTTTGTATTTTATGCATCTCGGAGTTGGATCTGTCATCATGCTTGAGATGAAAGCAAAAGCATCTGCGAGTCTATTATCCTTTCTTGAAATGTGCCTCCATTTTATCTTTGGGATTTCGCTGATAATTCTTCTACTAGATTCTTGTATTTCTTCAAGGATGGTTCATTTGTAGTAAACTTTCCTTTTATTTGGCGAATAACTAGCTGCGAATCACTAGTGATCCTGGCATTTTCTAGTTTCATCTCTATTGCGGATTTTAAAGCATGTATCACAGCTTCATATTCTGTTTCATTATTAGTGGATGAAAATTCCAATCTGAATGAAAAAGCCATATTTATTCCTTCTGGCAAAATTAAGACAATTCCAACTCTATTTCCTTCTCCATTTGATGATCCATCTACCAATATTTCCCATCTATTTGGTTCTGTTAATAAATCTTTTGGATCTTCGTGTTCTTCTTCCACATCCATCATCTCTTCTACTGCTTTATCTTCTTCTAAAGGAAATTCTGCCAAGAAATCCGCAACAACTTGTGATTTTGGTGAAGACAAAATTTCATATTTAATATCAAAATGGCCTACTTGTGCATTCCATCTCTCTACCCTTCCTGATCTTTTAGAATTCTTCATCACTGATTCAATTGGCACTTTTGTTAATACCTTTATCTTGTATGCTTGAAAGTATATGCGGAGCTTAAATGATGCATAAACTAATGCTAAGATTAATTTTTCGAGTAATTCTTCTCAGCAATATTAAAAGTTTTGCTAATGTAATAAATGGGTTTCTCCACTCCTGCGTCTACTCGCAATAACACAACACATAATGCATGCGACGTTGTCGCAAGTTAAATCAATAATTCTTCTCCTGGTTCTGCCTTTTGTAAAATAGTTGTATTCATAAGATGTTCTTTGATTCCTTGAAAAGCCTTTTCACATTCATCACTCCATTTAAATTTCGCACCCTTCTTGAGTATATCGAAAAAATATTTGCATTTGTCTGATGATCGCGAAATGAATCTCCCCAGCGAAGCTAGAAGCCCATTCAACTTATGTACATCCTTTATTGTTGCTGGTGTTGGCATGTCACGAACTGCTTGCACGTTTTCTGGATCAACCTGTATTCCTTCCTTTGATACAATGTAGCCTAAAATTTTTCCCGATGCAACTCCAATAGTACACTTCTCAGGATTCAATTTAATGTTATACTGCCGCATTTGTTCAAAAATCTCCCTCAAATCTTGTACATGGTCTTTAGCTTCTTTACTCTTTACTAACATGTCGTCCACGTATACTTCTGATGTTTTATGTATCCATTTTGCGAACACCTTCTCTACCATTCTTTGATATGTCGCTCCCGCATTTCGCAAACCAAATGGCATTTTCGTGTAACAATATAAACCTCTAGGGGCAAAGAAAGCAGTATGTTCTTGATCTTCTTCAGCGAGAGGAATTTGGTTATACCCTTTGTACCCATCTAAAGATGATACCCTATCATTTCCCGCTGCAGATTCCACCATTTGAGGAATATCGGGTAACGAAAAACTATCTTTGGGGCAAGCTTTATTCAAATCAGTGAAATCTATGCAAATCCTGATTCCCTTGTTTTTCTTTGGGACAAGGACCATATTCGCTATCCATTCTGGGTATTTAGCTTCTCTTATAATTCCTGCCTCAAGTATTTTCTGTAATTCTTCTTCTATTTGGGAATGGTAAGTTGTTGTAATTTTTCTTATTCTCTGTTTAAATGGTCTCACATTTTTGTTAATCTCCAATTTGTGGCAAGCAATTGATGGATCTATTCCTGGTATCTCATCCATGTTTCCTGCGAAAATATCTTTATATTCTCGCAACAAGTTGACAGTTCTTTCTTCTTCTTCTACATCCATTTTGGTTTCAATTCTCAACATTAGAGGCTCCTCTACAGTCCCAACATTTATTTCTTTTGTTGGTTCTGCGGAAGTGTAAATGGATTTAGGTTCTCCCGTTGGTGTAGGTTCTTTTATTGTTTTTATGGGTTCTTCCCCTTCTTCCGAAATTTCGCTGGGTATTCATTTTCCTTCTTTTGCCCTTATCATATAAACTCTAAATTCTTCTTCCTTCTTTGCTTCCTTTGCCAATTTTCTGCGAAATTGTTTCCTTTTTGCTTGTTCTTCATAATGCTTTACTTCAATTTGATGACATAATTTCGCATTGTCAACATCTCCTCTAATTTCACATATTCTATTTGGAGCGGGGAATTTAATACATTGATGCAACGTTGATACCACAACTTTTATCGCATGTATCCATGATCTTCCTAATAACATATTATATGGCGATTCCATATCCACCACACACAATGTTACATATTTTTCGATTTCTCCAAGTGGAATTCGCACCACTATTTCTCCTTTAGGTTTTGTTGTGGATTTCCCAAAGTTGTGAACAAAATATGCTGAACTGGACATTTCTTCATCTTTAAATCCCATTCCCCGGAATGCATGATAAAATATTATATCAACTGAACTTCCTGTATCGATTAAAGTTTTGTTCAACATCCATTCTCCTGCGGATTTTATTGTTGTATCCTTCTCTTTTCGTGTAACAGGCACTGTGATGACCAACGGAGATGTATGATTTAAATTTTCTTTCGGTATTTCTTCCGCCATGAATGCAATTTTTTTCTTTTCCCACTCTTTCAAGGGTGATATTTTTTTCTACCGCTATAATTTTCTTTCCTTCAAAATTTCGTTTATGTATCCTTCCTTTGACGTATTCATGAAATTCATTGATCAAGATTTTTGTTATCATATTACACTCCAATATTTTGCCATTTTCATTAGTTCTGCTCATCTTTCTTTTAACTGATTCACTGATTTATTTAATCACTTTCTTGATTTGAATATTCTCAACCAACAATCTTCAACTTTCGATCTTCAATTCCCTGTTTCTAGCACCATTATGTAGTTGCAGGAAATCCTACACTACACCCCTCATATGATTTCATTGTTGATCAACTCATTTTTTGGTTTACACTCTTAATTTTATTGATTAATTTTTGAATGTCCTTACAAGAAAGATAAAGAAGTCAAGAATGAACTCTGCTCTGAACTTTCTCTCTCCTATTTACTTGTTTCTTACTCAAAAAATATCTCTCCCTCTTTTTACAACTCAAATGACTATTTATAAGGAAATACATAGTGGATGACAGCTAATCTGTCCTTTATTTTCGGATATGGTTTGCGACATTCTCGCAACCTTACAAATGTTAACTTCGCAAGCTCTCTAATTTTCGCAAGACTATCACATCTTTCCCATGATCCTTACTGACGTCGTTTCTTAAATTGTTCTGCGACGTTATTGTGCAATACCATTGATAATTTCGCTTAAACATAATTGTTGCGAGATTCTGATCCTACATCATTATGGGATCAACTCTTTTTATTGACCCAATTTTTTATGGGATTAACTACTGTTATTGATCCATTTATGGGATCAACTCTTGTTATTGACCTAATTTTTTATGGGATCAACTACTGTTGTTGATCCATTTATGGGATCAACTCCTGTTGTTGACCCAATTTTTTATGGGATCAACTACTGTTGTTGATCCTTTCAACTCCTGTTATTGACAATATTTCCTTTGGATAAGTGTAATCATGCTTGTAGTTTTAATCATGTAAATTTCTTCCCATGTTGAACTTGTGGTGCAATGGTAGCATGACTGACTCCATGTCAGATGATGCGTGTTCGACTCACGCCAAGTTCACTCCATTTACATGGATCAACTTTCATTGTTGATCCAATTTAGGGGATCAACTACCATTGTTGATCCCCTAAATAGGGTCAACTTCTACTGTTGATCCTTTTTTTTTTGGATCAACTACCATTGTTGATCCCCTAAATTGGATCAACTTTTATTGTTGGTTCTATGAGCATAGCTCGGTTGGATCATATTTAGTGAATCAAAACTCATCTAAGAGTCGCTTGATTATGTACTAAACACAACTTCGTATAGGTTAGACTAGAAAGTCTAGGATTATGAGACATACAAGTATTACTCGAAGACCTGGAGAATGTGAAGAAGTAACGAGCTACAACAACGACATCATCCTTCCTCTTGAGGTTAGTAATATTGACTTGAACTGTTTCATTCCTAACGTATATTTCAAGTCGTACTATATTGAAAACATAACTGTGAAGATGTGAATGATTATTATACTCTAGTAGTGAGACATGATCACATGATCATAGTGTTAAGGAATTAGAATACGAAGTATAACGCTTATCTTTTGAACTTCGTATATATAACATCCACATAATCGTATGAATGCTATTGTGATTATGTGCATGGGTAAAGGTAAAGATTTCATCATAGGAAACAATGTTCATGAACTTGTTTTATGAATCGAAAGGGAAATCGCCAGGCTTATTAGTATTGTTATTCATTGCATATCTTTGGATTACCAATATGTGTGAGTTAGTAAAATCGATCATAACTTGTTGTGTATCTTGGTACAACTAATCACAGTGCCTGGCTTATAATTTGGTATGACTAGTTTTTATTAATTAGTGTAACCGATCCTAAGTAATCACCTAAGATGGTATGATCAATATTTGTAATTGGTGTGACCGACCCTAGTAATTGGTGTGACCGATCATAAAAAAATTGTGTAACCGGTCCTAGTAGTTGGTGTAACCGGTCCTAATAATTGGTGTAACCGATCCTAGTGAATGGTGTGACCGATCACAAGCAATACCATGAGTATATGTTAACCGTTCCTGGTAATTGACGTAACCGATCCTGGTAACTGACGTAACCGGTCCTGGTAACTTGTGTGTTCGATTACAAGTAATCCATATTAAGGTAGAACCGATCTTTGTGATTGGTAGAACCGATTGAACCCATGATTGTGATTTGATAATTGATCGATCACATAACTTGGAATTCATATGAACCAATTCTAAACTCGTTTGGAAGTGTAGTATAATCGATTCCAAGATTGTAAATATGAAAGAGGATTTACAAAGAAAATATGTCAACATACTCTGAACACGAACAATAACTCTTATCTTTTATTGTTCAAAGATATTCCTTAATAACTCAAGGAGATCCCGGTTCGAAATAAATTAAGAATCTTTTAATTAAGGTTGTTAGTGTTATATGCTTTAATTACCAGAAATTAAATGCATATCTCTAGAAAATAAAAATTAGTAATGTGCATTTACTGATTGGAGATTTTCTATTGAGAGATTTCGGAAATATTGGACAAAGCAATTCCAGAAATTATGAAAACCGATTTTGAGCATTTATTGCATATCTTGAGAATATGTGGTTTTGGAAATTCCTTGGTATCAAAACATCCTTGGTCTATAAATACCTAAGTTTGTATCTCTTGCAAACTATCCTAAGAGCCAGGCAAACTTCATCTTTTTGTTGTTTCAGGTGGAGCGGTCTATCCGGAGAGGAAAGTACCCTAATTAGGCGAAATCTCTTACGACCGCTCGTTTAAAGACTTCTATGGGATCAAGAAGCTCTACGAGTACCGTTGGTGGGAAACTAGATAATTGCAGTTTATTAGTTTTCGATTGATTTGATTGACTAAAGGTTGTTGAACTTTGATTGCACCAAGTTTGTTTATTCTTAAGAATATTCTCTTTTGATACAAGATTCACTCAAACTAGATCGAAGTGTCAATGGGATCTTTAGAACTATCTGTAGATCTAAATACATCTTGTGATAATGCATTGTTAACAAACTCCGTTCTGTGCGTGATTGATCACAAGAGATTCAAGTGGTGTTGTGCAGGTTTAATTTAAGATTAAAGAAGATTTGAATACGAAGAAGATTTTTTATTAGTTTCTCATATCTTTGTGTAGCACAAACCTTGATCTGCTGGGATCCAACTAGAATCAGATTTATTCGATTGATTAGTTGTGTGAGATCGGCATCGCTCTATAGTCTCTTGTTAGACTCTACATTGATTGATTGCAAATCTAAACTCTGCTATTTCGGTAGTTGTTGTATAAATTGATCTAACCAGGAAAAATCTTGATGTAGCATTTATTTTTCCCTTCCGCAATTATAATTGTTGTTATTATAATTTAAAGTAAATTACACAAACGTTAACTATGTATTACTTGATAGTGATCCTATAGAGTTTGTTTAAGTATGAACCTCTTATCAAGTACTCACACTTTAATTGTTGTATCATATCGATCTCGTATCCATAGAGGATCACACAAAGTGTGAATACCGATTTGTCGTATTGTCTCGGCTTTGTCCATAGACAATCACTTTCGGTAAGAGGACTTATAGGTGTGTATTTGGGTACCCTCGTGTTTTCACTTAGTCATTATATTTCGAGAACTAATTATCAAGATAAACTTAACTCTAAATTCTTGTCTATACATAATAGTCTAATTAGTTATGCGAAACCGTCTCAGTGATAAAAAAGTGAATATAACTTGAGAAATAGGTGGTTCAGTCTTCACTTACCTTTTATTGTTGAAGTTCTCCAAAAGTTTCGGTTGATTTTTGCCTTCAAATGGTAGAATGCAATGATGACTGTCGGGATCCTCTGTTTCTCAAATACATTTCTATCCTAGTCCCGAGACATAACTAGTTGTAGACTAGAAATCAAGATATAGTTTTGACAACTAAATTTGACAACAATCTTGAGATAACAACATTTGTGAGTTCGACCGAGAAATGCTCTAATAGTCTCAATGATACAAAAGTGAATATAACTTGAGAAATAGGTAGTTAAGTCTTCACTCACCTTTTGTTGATGAAGTTCTCCAAAATATTCGGTTGATCTTCGCCTTCAAACGGTAGAACGCAATGATGACTGTCGTGATCCACTGTTTCTCAACTACATTTCTATCTTAGTCCGAGACTTAACTAATTGTAGACTAGAAATCAAGATATAGTTTTGACAACTAAATTTGACAACAAGCTTGAGATAGCAACACTTGTAATTTTGACCGAGCAATGATCTAACAATCTCCCCCTTTGTCAATTTTAGTGACAAAACTATCAATACATATGGATAGAAAATAAATCTTTGAAAACTCCTTGAATCCCTCGTGCTTGATTTCCTTGGTTTCTTCAAGTCCTTGAACTTTTTGTAATTTCAAGTTGCAATGATTCTGAACGTGTTCAACTCAGCATCGTTGTTGTTGAAGATCCACAGCGATAAAAACATTGAAAAAAAATATTCTCAAATGTTGTTATACAGAAACATAGTACTATTAACTTTTCCAAAGTCTAATTGTATCCCAACTCTGAAGTAATACTACGGTGATATGTTTCCCCCCTTAATCAATACTTACATCTTTTGCATAATAGGTGAAACCTATAGATTATTGATTCACTCACCCTTACATAATGATTCGTAAACCATATGTATGTAGTGCGAAAATACTAAATAATTCTCCCCCTTTTTGTCAATAAAATTGGCAAAGGTACGAAAATCGTGGAATCGTAATGAATACAACCAAAAGATACGTCAAATTTTAAGGAAGTTAGAGATTCTACATTATAACATAGTTAAAATGCAACTCCCCATATCAATTTTTTTAGATGATATCACATAGTAAGAAAATACTTAGCACTCATCTAGGAGATTTAAGATACAAGCATCCCCTCCAAATTCCACAATCACACTCCCCACAAAGATGTAGCAATTACTCTCCCCCATTTGATGTCATTCCAAAGAGAACAACATGAGTGACCTTGCGTTATGAAAAAAAAAGATTTTGTTGGACATTAAAAAATCACACGAATTTGTATCCCAAAATCGACTTAAAATAATCTCTACGCCAGTTACGGAGAAAAGATAATTTTAATCGGTATGACTCAACATAAGAAAATCTCACGCAGTGTGTCAAGCAGTAAAAACACAGAAGTGTGATCACGAGTAGATCAATACTACGAGAAAGTTCTCAGAGAGTTTGTTCTAATTTCCGTTTATAAAAAACATAGTAGATTTAACTTCTGATAATACATGAAATATTAGCTCGATTCACGAAAAACGTAAAGGCACAAATATTTCATAATATTTTTGCAATAACTAAACCAATAATGATTACATACTGCAAGTTCATCTTCCAAGAACTCTATAATTTAAATAAATAAATAAATTTAAAAGTATGCAAGATGAAAATCGTTGGAAATAGCTTGTGTAATCACAATTTTTTGCTATACCAAACCCTAGTTATCCTTTTCAAAAGTGAGAATAAATTCTCATAAGAAGTTTCTTAGAAAAATAAGAGAAACAAAAGAAGAAGAACTACAAACCATATGTAGTCTGCGACTTGCATTTTGAGAGAACCAAGGTCATCAGAGGCTTTTCTCAGTTCCGAATTGAGAAGCTTGATATCCCTTTTGGCAGCAGACAATTGTTCGAACACCACTTTGATGTCACTCATAATATTTACTACCAAATATCGGGACATATGAACCGGTCTTGACCATGTATGTTCTTGAGCAAACTAACAGGATATGGTAACATGATTATCGTAAAATTCAACAATACTTGTGGAACCATCATCCTCCATATTCTTGTTATTTTCCTTTATGTTGTTTGTAAACTTAGGGGCATCCATGGTTCGTGAATGTTCGTGAGGTATACCAGCACTTTGTATATGATACAAGGTAGGTGTACCTTGAATGCATATATAAATATAAATATATATATATATATATTGCAGTGGACTGGAAAGATAAAGAGACACAGAGAGAAGATTCCATTACTTAGAGTTAGTATGTGTTACATCCTTTATATACAATAGGAATAAGGCCCTAGCTACTATATTGGGACGCACATCCATGGGATAAAGCCCTACAACACTCCCCCTTGTGCGGTACAATAGAACTTCATATGCAGTACTTCACATACAGTGCTTCGGATGTAGGTCTTCAAATGTAGTTCTCTTCTTGATGACTATTGTATCTAAGACAATTGCTCCATTAAAACTTTAACAAGGAAAAAACCAGTGGGATAAAACCTTGGTACAACTCCTCACATGTAGTACTTCACATGTGTCTCGTACTTTTCATGTAGTTCATCACATGCAATACGATCTTCAAAGATCGACGAGTCTAAGTTAATTGCGTCCTTAAAACTTCGTCAGGAAAACCCATATGGATAAAACCTGAACTAAAGAAAAAGAGTACAATATTAAGCAAACTCAGAACATAGTTGGACTCGAATATGTTGCCTCATTAAAACCTTGAGAAGGAAAACCCAGTGGGATAAAACCTTGACGAAGGGAAAAGAGTACAACGTGACAGATGCAAGTAAAGGTAATCTGTTGCAGATGATCACTTTGCTCCGTTGAAGTTGACTAGTTGATTCACAACTCCTAAAGCAGAAAATACTCATGAGAAAGATAATATCCTTAGCTATGAAATTACATTCCCGGTGTTTGTTGTTGTCTCATTAAAAACCTTACCGAGTAACAAAACCATGTGGGAAAAAAGTAACCTCGGTGAAGGAAAATAGTTCAACACACCATTAGATGCTCCCCCTGTTGTCAGACAATTTTCATTAGTCTAATGCAGTCAAAAGGAGTTTATCACACTTTACCTTGGTGACTTGAAAGCTTATAAGACCATGTTGTTGATTATGGAAGTTACGTTGCTTAACAGACTATCACGTTTCATTCTTTGATTCAGATATTTTCAATAATATCAATGCGATCTTTATGTCTTCAACGTTCAATATACTTGATGTTTTGGTGTTGTCTCGCTAAAAACCTTGTCGAGTAATAAAACCCTTTGAGAAAAACTATCCTCGATCGAAGGGAAAAATAGTATTTCAATTTCGAAGTAAATTATGTCAACATCATATCCTTGGATCCTCCCCCTGATGTCGGCATCTCCCCCTGATTACTTTCAGAGTTATTCTAGACAGTTCCTTTAGTCATGCACTTTTCGAAACTGAATATCGGTAATGACTTAAATAGTCTATCATATCTCTGATTACTTTCATTGTAGAAGAGATTATTGTTCCTTCATAATCAACAACCTTTGGATTGCACTTTCATTATCATTCATTTTTATGTCTTTGTAGGGATAAAACAAATTTATGTCAATGGTTACTTTTAAGTGTATGATTACATTCACTATACCATTCCAATGACGTCGCGTTGGCGCTGAGAGGATGCAAAATTTTATCGAGTATATTATTACACTAAGTACAACAATGCGTCTCTTGTACTTAGATATGGGAATTTCATCTCCCAACACATCTTCGTCATATTCCTTTGGACGAAATGGTTACTTACTTACATTTGAACCTCGACCAATCATGGGAGTGCTATCAGGATGCATGTCTTTATTAAATTTCCTGACAACTTTGGACATATGCAAACTGGTGGAATAATATACCACAAGCTCAGTATTCGATCGAGCTTTCCCTAGATTTTTTATCTCAAATTCGGATTTTAAATAACTTTTAAGGTCTCTTATTACATCAAGAGTACCCATCATGTCTGTACCATCGACATAGATAGCTACAATTCCAAATCAGGAACTTTCTTGTAAATACGCAAGGAAAAATAACTTACTTGTCTATCCCCTCCAAATCAAATAGTCACTTAGACGGGTATACCACATCCGCCTGATGGCTTCAATCTATAAGTGAGCGTTATATATAAATGTAAATGCACTTCGTGGTTTAGAGTCACTTGATTTGGGAAACAAATGGTTATCAAGTACTTTTGTAAATATCTGATATCTCTTGATTGTTTCAGAGATACGTAACAACCATATATATATGCTGCATTTCATGTCCTTTTGAAATTACCAAGATAACTAAGTAGCGGAACACCATAACGTTCATCACAAGAGAACAATTCCAGGGCTTTCCGAGAAACCTCGCGCCACAAGGAGAGTCTTGATACTTTGAGACTTCATTCTTCCCACTGTGCTCTACGAAAAATAATCATGTATGTCCCATAGGCTTTACACTTGGTTGGTTAGCACTACCACACCAAATACCCGTATATTTTTCAAAGAACTAAGTTCTACCTGGATTGCGTAGGCCAAATATTCTATTTATTTGAAATTAATCAAAATAAAGCTGGTTCGATCTCATTGTGCTCTGCTTCTGGAGCAACTATTTATGGATTATATCATCACTGTGCACGCATGATCCTTCCACTGACTCATGTGCATTCTCATAATCCGTCAGGATTTCATTGTTCTCTAGAATCATTTAAAACTTCGGAGCGTCCTCCAGTATTGATTCATGGACATAGTCAGAGACAATCAAATGAGATGATGTCATTAATGATACAAATTAGGTTGTGCCTTACTCATCTACTTCCAAACTAGGTGAGCATTGATCGAACCTGGTGGTCTCTCCATCTTCCTTTATGGAACCACGACCTCAACTACACTTCCACCAAGTGTAGCTGCGACACCTTAGTCTATGGTGTACCCCATACTGAGGATTTCTAACCTTGCAGGAACATTTTCAGCTGGTAAGTGTGATCTTGTCACGTTGTCGATATCAGTGCACTTTCTGAAATCGATTATTCTTTGTCACTTCACATTTACATTTGTGGAGTACAAGAAACAATATGAGACACAGTGGGAACACTCCACGACAATTCCTGTCGTTCCCTTAGAGAATACTTTTTCTTATCTCCCTCTAACGACGGGAAGACTGTCTCATTAAAATGACAACCCGCAAATCTAGCGGTAAGGGATCTCCTGCCAAAGGTTTTAAAAATGCGGATAATTGTTGGGAACTCATTTCCAACATAACTACTTAACAGTTTTGAAGACCCATCATAGTACGACGTGGAACCGTAATGGTACATGTATAGTGCCACCAAAAATGCGTAAGAACACGAATGTTAGGCTAAAATCCAATTACCAACTGGTACGCAATAAAGGTTGACTAATATTACGGTCTAAAAACGAATTAAGTAAACATGCGCGTAATATTGCATATCCCCAAAGCAATAAAAGGTACGTTAGTACGCATAACCTATTCCTTGGACACCATCTGTAACCTATGATGGTAGCCTCTGCGACACCACTGGGTATAAGATGCTCTATATTGATCCTATTAAATATGCAATATTCATCAAGACCTTCTGATATAAATTCTCTAGCATTAACAACGGTGGTGAGCCTTTGCACTTTGCACTGTGTAATATGTGCTAGGAGTTTTCTAACGCAAATTTCTTGGGAACTATAACTAGTCCAAAATGTCAAAACATTCACCAGATCCATCAGTCACTTTAATGGTCCGCATTCTGCATGAATATTTTTCTAATTTTCACCTTGTTTTCTGTGAAATATGGAATTTTTTACCATTTGCATCTTAGGATGGTCTCTATCTTGTTTTACTGAAGACTTTGTAAAAATGGGTGATATGCTTTCTTGCCTAAAAGCACAATGGGAAGTGGGGTTGTGCATCTAGCACTTTAGAGAACACTTATTGAGAGATATACCGTTACTTTTGCATTCTGTCAATATTTTTCCCATTGTCTTGTCCACTCAAACACAGTGATGTACGTATGATTCCTTCCAAAATGAAACATCATGTCACAACCAAAGTGCCTTTATGGTTATGCCAAAGCCTAAATGAGTCAATTCCCAATATTTCATCGTCGGAGTCAATATGGATTCAATAACCCAAATACTATAGTGATTTACATTTCACTAGATTGACTCATTAGTTTCTCTAAGAAATATTTCCTTCCAAATATATTAGAAAACTATAAAAGATGCAATCAATTACATTCTCATCATTGTGAGGTTCCACATGATATCCATTTGCATGGGTTACTTTGGAATTTAACGAGGTGTGATTATCTCTTGGTACATGTAGAGATTTTGGGACGTCTTTGTTCTATCTTGAAAACAAATTTTGAGCAATGCTACGCTCGATGATCCAATCTTCGTAGTCACATTATAAGGAAATAGTTCAACTGAATAAGATAATCAATTGGGCAGACAAAGTTCTTGTTGCCATTAAAGTTGATGTGAAAATTGGTTGCTAATATGGTACATGCATTACATTGCTTGTATCAATATCGGTAAGAAAATTCATTCCCAACTCTTTGGTGAGAGCTAGAATTACATCTTAGCTTTATCCCATGTTCAATTGATACATGTACTTTGGTGTCATTACCGTTGGGAGGGGGGAAATATGTCCCTTTTCACATGCTTTATATGAGTCGATATGTCTAACCCTCATTACTTCTGGGTTCTTTCCATTTTCAATTTTGCTACATTTAGCTTAATTTGAGTTTTTTTTTCAACAAGTCAAGAGAAACCCATTTTGCATGTCAACCACTTACTTTAGGTTGAATAACTTACTAAAAAAATAGTGGATCTCTTGTTTGCATATTTTAACATATACTGGTTCGTTAGTATGATGGATGAAGTAGAGAAATGAAATTTTCTGACTCATATCACCTTTTGTGAGTTCTTCCACAAAAATTAGAATACATGTAATAGTTGAGCAAGTGGATTACATCCCACAGAACATTCAAGTTTGGGAAGAAAATATCAAATATGCAATAATGGTGTTCAAGTACTTCTAAACCCCAAATACATACATTTGAATCAGGTTGGTACAACCAATTGTACAAAAGACACCATTCAACTATAGCCAATATCGTATTCAAGAGAACTAAATAACATTAATACCAAAATTCTTAATAATCGAGATCAACACTCATAATTTAAGTTGACCGCTAATATGGGATGGACTTATCTTAAGACAAAGATTAAAAAAATGGAACTAGGTATGTTCTTAAATAAAATAAGTGAGCCCAATAATTAATCACTGTTACGTACCTCAAAGCTTTGGTTCCCACAATATATAGCCAAAACCGGAACGCCGTTGATCACGCACGTCCCGGAACCAAGTTCAAAACAGGACAGGATAGAACATCTTAAACTAACTGGATCGCCATCAAATGGGGACAGGGCGGGATATCCTGGACGAACTGGAATCAAATCGGAATGGGACTGGAACCAGATCGGCTGGAACATGCTCTCGGCTCGGCTGGGACAGGCTCAGCTCGGCTGGAACAGCTGCAGGAGACGAACAAATTTCTTCTCTTCCTTTCAGAGACCCTGTATTCTCTTTCCTTCTCCATTACGGACAGGCGAACATGCGCTTTTCCTCGATCAATCAACAGTACCATCGTCTCACCAATTAAGACATAAACAGTACCTATACAATCAACAGTACCATCAGGTCACCGATTTCAACATAAATTTAATAAACCCAATCAATTTTCAACACAGATTTAATAAACCCAAATGTTCATTCAATTTCATTCACAGGGGAAAACCCAAATCAGGCTAAAAATACCTATTTTTTCAATTTTAAGAAAATATCCCACACGAGGTTTGAAGAACATGAGTTATTAATTTCAAATCCGCGGTGATTTCAAATCCGCAGAGATTTCAAAAGAGAAATCGAGAAAAACCTTTGTAAGAAGAAACCCTAGTTTTCATGGAAAAATCATTTGAAGGGATTTCGATTGAAACTTTCAGATCTGAAAGATAAAACATAAAGATAATGAGTTAGGAAGAGGATTTAACCTTTTGATGAAGAACAAGTCGTAGTTTCTTCTGGTTTTTGTTTTTCACTGCTGCTTTCTTCTTTTCGAACTTGGAACGCAAACAGACAGGAGCAGGCGTGATTTTTTTCCGCCGGAGATTGAACAGTAGATTATTTGTTTTTCGTCCATAAATCCCTTCGAACATACAGACGTATGATTGAGAAAAATAAAAGGGGAATGTATGTATTCAGATCAACTCCAACGAAACTTCCTGAAGTGGTATTCACTCAACGATAACCAGAAGAAAAAAAAATTCTCTTTGCGAGCATAGTTGATCAAGAGAAAAAATAAATTGGCTGCTCGGTTAGAGGATCGTGACTGATAACGTTTGGGAGTGGACGGGAAAGATAAAGAGACACATAGAGAAGATTCTATACTTAGAGTTAGTATGTGTTACATCCTTTATATACAATAGGAATAAGGCCCTAGCTACTATATTGAGACGCACATCCATGGGCTAAAGCCCTACAACAATATAATATATATAAAGGAATCTGTGAATTGTAATACAAAGTTTATTCAAACAGACTCAAAGGTTACAATGGAGGAAGAAGCTATTATATAGCTTTATTACAGATTAGAGAAATACAGCTGGAGATGTGTTATCAATAACGAATGAACAGTTAACACGTGGACACTACAATCTAGTCAGCATAATACACAGTCATAGTTTCTCTAACATTCCCCCTCAAACTGAGCAATCGATTAGTGACTCAGTTTGCTGTAAACTTGCAACTCTTTAGTAGCTGAACCAAACTGTTGAATTTTCTTCAAATGAGCTGCATAATCTTCAACAGTCATACCTGCGCAAACCAATCTGTGGAGATATGTGGAGACATTCCCCCTCAAACCGATCACACCAATAGCGTATCAGGTTGTCTTCAATAGTTAATCGTAACTGCGCATGGAAAATCCTTCTCATACTTAACCAGCTTAGCTTCCCAACAAAGTTGCTCTAACTAATACTAGGTCACACACCCTAGACTGACAAGAAAATGCCATCAGTGTCTGTAAATTCAGCAGCAGCAACACTTCAGATTGCACTTTGTGTGTCTAACAATGAAGTATTGATATGTCGAGAACAAGGACTAACTGAATGGTAAAGAGAAGAAACAAAGTGCACTGTAGACACCTGCACTGGATGGTAAAAAACTAATCTCCTGCAAAGGCTTGACAAGGACATGAAATCCAAAATATGATATCGAATACTCCATAATTTGCATTGAATGAACACCAGCACCAGTCTTGACAAGATACGTAAACAACAGCCAACACCATACGAGAAAGATAACACAAAGGGTGATGCAACTGATAAAACAAGGCCGTGACCTGACCAACATGAATAGATGAACAATAGACTTGGACGGACTCGCATCGCATGCTCAAGGACAAATATCGCAACAAGGAAAAAATGTTACTGACTCTAACATTTTAAGAAGTGACAATAACGAAGAGTTCCAGTTGAAACAAAACTACGAAAATCCCATTGACGATCTCTAATCATAATCGTGAACCAATTCTCTACGAATGATGAGAAGAAGCAGTCGATAGTGTACACTAAAAAACACCAAACATTCCTAAAAAGCAGATCCATAATCATGAATCTTATGCCAAAACGAAGGAACATCATCTCAATCAAGTTGTAACCCTCAGCAGAGAAATACAATCATTAAAATCAATTAAAAAATAGGAGATGAGGAGATGATGATAGAACTTATCTGAAATCAGTACGACTCATCACCAAGATGATGAAAAATCACTGAAATACCTACTTCTGAGTAAATCTGCAAACTATCCCTTGAAATTAACATCGAGTCTTCACCAAATGTAATGAAAAATTCGGAACAAAAACAGATCTGGAACTGAATCATTTAAGCAGTTGATCTTGAAACTCTCCGATCTGAAACAATTTCCAATCAAACTCGAAATTGAATTTGATACTTGAAGAAATCAAATAAGAACTGACTAATTCAGATCTGAAAACTAAAAAATTGAAAGAAACAAAGAAGAAAAATAAGTTTGAGACAGTCGAAATGTCTCTTCAGGTTATTGTACTCCATCTGAGTTGTAGGGATGTTGCCCATCAGAATTGAAAAACAGAATTTGTTGATTGTTGTTGTTGTTGGTTGTTGTTGATTGTTGTTGTTATGTATAGATTGTTGTTGTTGTTAGTTGTTGTATGTACAAATTGTAGTTTTTGATTTTGATTTATGATTTTGAAGATGAACTGGTAGTGATTGTTGTGACGTGTGGTGGCGGAAGATGAAGAAACTCCATTAATGGAGGTTTGTGTTTCACAATATCAGAAAGGATAGAGAGGGTTCCCCTCCTGGTATCTGATACCATGAAGGAATCTGTGAATTGTAATACAAAGTTTATTCAAACAGACTCAAAGGTTACAATGGAAGAAGCTATTATATAGCTTTATTACAGATTAGAAAAATACAGCTGGAATGAGCTGGAGATGTGTTGTCAATAACGAATGAACAGTTAACACGTGGACACTACAATATAGTCAGCATAACACACAGTCATAGTTGCTCTAACAATATATATATCAACAGTTTGACTTAGTTAGCCTTTGTCGGTGGCAGTCAGGATTTATCCTTATAAAAGATAAATCCACGGATATGGTTATCCCACGAAAAATAGTTCAGATCTCTTCTGTATTTACAATCCTATGGCTCAAAAGTGATGTTTAAGCATGCTTCAAACTTCAGTTCACACTCATATGTTGATATCTCAGAGGGTGTGATTTCCACTCTCCCCTTGAACAAATCAGAAACAAAACTGAGAAGGAGAGGTGGAGAAATCTTGAGTATTTTTATTACACTTTGTAAATCTCAGAAAGTTAGTTTAAAAACCATGTCTACATCTGAAACACACTTTCGTTTATCTATCTTGAGGTTTTTGTTCCACCATTTCCTTCAGTTTCAAAGTTTGAGAGAAATAACAAAATGGGTTTTGATGGTTTCATCCAGCTATTTCTCCCTGTATCATGTAATTAGCTCTGGGTTTTCATTTGTTTTAATTCCTGGATATTTTAATTTGAGCCTATTACATGCGTTTGTTTGACATTTGTGGAATTGTTCTATCTGATCACAAGAGATCCCAATTAGTTTTCTGTAACATGAGTATTCCACACTTGGGGTAAGGAAAAAATCTCTCAACGAAGAAGCTTTCCTACTATCCCCACAAATCAATCAACTCCAGCCGTCTATTTGTACTTCTATTGGTCCAGAGGGAATCAAAGCAACTTTTGATCATAACAACTTCAAAATCTACATGGGTCGTACTAATAAATCTTACCAGGTATTTATTTCTTTTGTTTTTTCTTAATAGTGTTTCTGTTATTATTGTTACCGTGATGGATTTGTGAGATTTTTTTGTACGTGATACTTGAAGACGAATTTGGATGGACATATTTCTGTTGGGTATCATTTATTAATAGGTTATTTTGAATAGGACTTAGGAGTGCTCTTAATCTGTTTGGTAAAAGGTTTAAACCAAGGTAAAGAACTGGAGACTGCTAATTGACTTTAGAACTTGAATTCCAACCTAATTAATATGACTACATGAACCCCGTTATTTGTAGGAGCTTGCTGTATCTACGTGTTCAGTCAATGGTCATAGGTTGTGGTTTTGCGTGTATTTCAGCCTCTCGCGCTTTGATGTGCCTCTATTCAGGTATGAATTGTCTGGATTCATTATTTGGATTGTTACTCGCAGTGTTTTTGTCATGTTGTGCCGCACCATCATGTCAACTAGAAACACCAGAAAATGGTTTACACTGTTGGTCTTTTTCGTTTTAACTTTCCTGTCATGATATCTTTCACTTTGTTCTATTGCCATCTTGGGATAAGCTTGGTGGCCGTGTCTATAATAACTAGTCACATGGTTTCCTGTTCACACAGGTGCATCATGGTATGATTCTTTTTCTCTCTTATGTGTAAGTGACCCTAAGGCTTTATAGTTATATAATAACAATTATTAGATCAGTTCTCATTCCGCTTGTGGTTGCGCGTTCTCTGCAGGGTATATCAGGTCTAACTCGACATGCTGATCAAACAGTGGCATTGTGCCTATGGCCAATGGAGACAGAAGATGTAACTGTTAGAGGTTTCTATATCCTTCACGGTTCACCTGAATTAGATACATATATAGATTCTCCCTATATATCAATTTTTATGTTTTAGATTTAAGTAAATCAATCGATGAATATATATACTTCCTTATGTTCAATTGATACTTTTCAGTGAGATCGGACTCGGAGAGGTAATTGGATTAAGATTTGGCCCTTTTGGGAGTGGATTATACAGTCCTGAATTATTTATTTTGGAATTTTTGGATTCATATGAAATATTCACCCCAAGTTTTATTAACATATTTAAGGTGTTCTTTAGTATTGGTATTTGTAAGATTTAGTTTGAACACGTTTTGTCACTCATATCGTGAATTTCAGAAACTAATGCGTGCTATTCAATCCTATTGTGTTTGAATATAAGATATTTTATTTTAAGAAACAAACCTTGTCGATGTTGTTTGCTTAGTTTGATCAGACTGATTAGGACCAGATAGAATTGATCGTAGAGATCTACCTAAACTTTGACATCCAAAAGGAACATATCTTTGACCCACTCTTATTGAGAATACAGATGGTATTGCAACATTTATTGAGATGCCAAAACATTTTCTTTAAATGATACCAATTGTGTAGTTGATGTTTTTAATCAATCTAGATATTTACACTGCATGATAGCCGGATAAGTATGGCGGCTCCAATTCCAGAACAACCACTTTTTATCGTTCCTGCACAGTCTCCATGGTGTGTGCAAGGCAGGTCGAGGGGTAGATTAAGGTGAAAAATCACATGTTGAGGTAGAATATTATATACCTTTGTTTCTTTTCATTTAATATGCGGTATTAATCAAAAGATGTTGCATAGGTATCATAAAAATCCATAAAAACTAAAAGTTGTTAACCTTACCAGTTGGCATCTCTGCATTATAGAGGTAAGATCTGATTTTTAACCTTTTTTTTTTTTTGGTGTTGATACAGTTGTTCCATTCTTGCAATGTCTATCAAAACATACATACTCACTTTCTCAAGTTCTTAGGTTGCAAACCTATGATGAGCATTAAAAGTTTGTTGTTTACTTAATTCATTTACAAACATTCGTATCCATCTTCGTTATGATTAACGTTGTTGATGTGGATGTCTTTACACTAATACTACTATGTTGTAGTTAGAATGAAAAACAGGATAGCACAAAGATTCTCAGCCCTTTTAACACGTGTTCACAGACTAGGAACACTTGACATGCATTTCTATCATTCGTTTAAATTTTAATTGATTTACATGTCAATAATTGGGGTTCGTATGCTTATTGGTATGTTGTTTCTTCTTATCATGTTCTTGATTACTCGAATGTAACCCTGATATAAACCATTCATCTTCCATAATATGCCCATCTGCTCATTTATTAGTCGAGTTACTCAAAGTGCTTTCGATATCTTGAAGTTCAACTATATAAACCTCTTGATTTATGTTTCACTTCCGCTGTTGCATCTACTCCTTAGGTAACCGCATCTTTTGTTTACAATCTAAGCATTTGTTCTTGGTTTTATCTCGGTTGTTCACATAGTTCCAGGTATGTTTAGGGTCCCTCTTGATCATAGCCTTGACATCTTTACTCTATCAAGCATACAATGTGGTATTTATCCTTTTTGCCGTGCTCATGCAGAAAATTGGAATGGGTTTCCCAGATTTACTGTAATCCCTCTAAAAGGCTTCCAGGGCTACAACACCACCTACAAGACCTTTGACCAGCTTCCCGAGTTGGTGAAGGGTATACCATGGGAGACTCAAGTATGGATATTTATAAAAATGGAAAAAATTGGATTTGATGGGAAACAACGATATCACCAGCTTGGATATTCTGTTTCTTGACGAAAATATGAGTTTCCCCTCAATCCTATTGTTAAATTTGGGTTGCACCATTTATTTACATTCCTGAAATAATATAATAATCGATTTTCCATGGGGTGAAAATTCAAGGTCCACTAGCATTGGCGTGGTGAAGTTACCTAACACAAAACGCACCACCTCCACTTGATTTTTGGAACATTCAAGCGTTAAAATACCTCTTATTCCGATGATGATCAAGATCAACCCAACAAATACTTCCAAAAGATTTTGAAAAAGGGTCGTCGTACGCTGACTTAGTCAAAGGCGATTTGAGGCGATTTGAGGTTAAGGTTTTCTCTGTTTCTCTGCGTCTCCTCTGGTGAGATGCAGGTTTCTTCTCCGTCTATTCAGCCTCTAGTGGTCTCCTCCTTGCCTCTAGAGGATTCTCCTATGGGGGGTGATGGTATTTTAAAGCATGCTGGAATTGATTTGGTGGTAGATCCAGTTATACCACCTGGGTTTGAAGATTTTCCTCAGTCGGGTTCTGCTACACCTCAGGCAGCTTGGTCTTCTCTATTTGCTCAGAAGAAGGAGTCAGTAATCTCTGCAAATATGGAGTTCTATTCATATCTTGTTCTTGATGGTAAGAAATCCATGGATATTCCTTATGAAGTATTTGATGAGGATATTCGACAATGTGAAGATAAAGTGATTGGAGCTTTTGTGGGTAGACGATTACCTTTTAATTGGTTCATAATGCTGTGAATCGTGCTTGGAAGCCTAAAGGTAATCTTCAAATGACCATTCATGGTGAAAGTATGTTTATCTTTGATTTTCAATCTGCTGAAGATAGAACTCGTGCTTTGGAGATGGGTTCTATGTTTATTTCCAATAGATTGTTTATTATCAAACCTTGGTCAAGGAAGGTTGAGCAGGAAATTGCTGAATTGAAATCTCTCCCTGTGTGGATGAATTTTAGAAATGTTCCTTTGTTTATGTGGAATAATAAGGGCCTGAGCATGATAGCTAGCTATCTAGGTAAACCCCTTATGATGGATACTCAAACCTTACATAAAACTAGAATGAGCTATGCTAGGATCTGTGTTGAAGTAGATATTAACTGTGAATTTCCTGATTCTTTTAATTTTACTCTTGGGGGCAAAGACACAGTGGAAATCAAGATGGATTACTCTTGGAAACCTCCCAAGTGTAGTGATTGTGTTGTTTTTGGTCATACCCAATCAAATTGTCCTAAACAAGTAAGACCTGCTCCAAAAATTGTGCAGAAATGGGTTCAAAAGAAGAATATTACTACTGTGGATGTAGATGATGGATTTCTAAAACTAAGAAGGATAATAAGCGCCCTACTAAGAGCACTACTAATGTAGATGTTGAGGGTTGGATTTCTAAGTCAGGTAAAAGAGTAAGGGACCCAGCTGAGACAGGTTCTTATACTTCTGAAGAAGACATGGCAATTGAGAGTAATATTATTGATAAACCTGTTATGATGGATCTCAGCAGCAATACTGTCCATGTTAACTTGGATAGTCCAGTTCTTAATGCCACTCTTATTATTCAGTTGAGAGAGAAATGAGATCTTCTTATGAAGAACAAGTTTATTTTACTGGACAAATTGAATGAAGTTAGCCATCCAAAGGATCCTGACTTAAATAAGGAAAATATCCAGGATAACTTTATGGGTGAAGCTGATATTTCTCAAGCAAGTGTTGAACATTCAGGAGCTAGAGGACACTTCCAAAAGAAAGCAATGCAATCTTCTTCAATTGTTTCTAATTTGCTCCCTAAGACTGTAGACCTTAAGAAGTCTACTAGAGGTACTTCCCTTACCAAATCTAAATAATGTTTAAGTTAGGTAATTGGAACATAAGAGGTCTTAATGACCCAGTTAAGCAGATTGAAATAAAGAGATTAATAAGGAATAATTCCCTCTCTATGTTATGGATTCTTGAGACTCATGTTCAAGATATTAATAGAGTTAGAATAAGAAATAACATTAATCCTTCTTGGAGATTTATAGATAATGATTGTGTTTCTAATGGAGGAAGAATTTGGGTGGGATGGGATCCTTCTGTTATGAATGCTTCAGTTCTTCACATTTCTTTTCAAGCTATTTTTTTGGAAGTCTCTACCTCTATTCAGATGAATTTCATTGTAACTTTTGTTTATGGGGACAATTATTATATGAATAAGAGAAATCTATGGGCTTCTTTGGAAGCTTTTGCTGAGTTTAATTCCAATCATTGGTTAGTGGTGGGGATTTTAATTCAATTCTTCAACCTTCTAATAAGATTGGAGGTGCTGAGGTTATGGCTCACCACTTTGTTGATTTCCAGAATTGTATTCAGTCTTCTCAGCTATTTGATCTTCCTTTTACTGACTGTTTTTACACTTGGAATAATTGTCAAATGGATGGTAGTATTATCAGATCCAAGATTGATAGAGTTATTATTAATACTGATTGGATTCACCATTTCATTCTTTCCACCGCTGAATTTTTGGTCCCAGGTATCTCTGATCACCGTCCCTGCATTATTTCTATTTTTGAAAAAAGAAGACATGGGCCACCTCCTTTCATATTTTATAATTTTCTTACTGAAGAACCAGAGTTTATCCAAATTGTTCATCAATCCTGGGATGCTTCTATTAGAGGTAATCCTATGTTCCAATTGGTTTCTAAAGTTAAAAGAGTTAAACAAGATATTATTCTTTGGAAGAAGGTGAGATTCAAAAAACTCTCTGATAGTGTTCTTAAAGATAAAGAGGATATGGAGTGTGCTCAATTTATGCTTCAAAATGATCCTCTTAATTCTGAACTAGCAAGGAGAGAAAGAGCTTATGTGTAGGAATTCTCAAAACTTGTCAAGTATGAGGAGTAAGAAGCTAAACAAAAGTCTAGAATTAAATGGTTGATGTAGGTGACCAGAATACTTCCTTTTTTTCATAATTCCTTGAAAGTTAGAAGAAGTAAAAATAATATATTGTCTCTCTATAATGCTGATGATGTGAAATTGGAAGAAGACAATGATATTGCAGCAGAATGTATTACCTATTATACTGAGTTGTTTAACCCTCAAGAGGACTGTAATTTCAATGAAGATTGGTTTTCAGGCATTGAGTTTAACAGTTGTATACAACAGATTGATGTGCCTGATCTAGTCAAAGAAGTTACTAGAGAAGAAGTGGTTTTTGCCCTGGCTTGTATTGGTTCTAACAAGGCATCTGGACCTGATGGGTTCTCAAGTCATTTCTTCAAAGCTAGCTGGGAGGTGGTTGGAGATGCTTTTGTTGCTGCAATTCAATTTTTTTTCATAGCTCAAAGTTATTAAAGGAAGTGAATAGTATTTTTATTACTTCGGTGGCTAAAAAGGAAAACCCTTCTCTTGTTGCTGATTTTAGGCATATATCATGTTGCAATGTCATCTACAAGTGTATTACAAAGATCCTTGCTCTTATAATGAAAAAGGTACTTCAAGGTCTTATTAGCTTAAATCAATCTGCTTTTATTTCTGGTAGAGCTATTCAAGATAATACAATGGTAGCACATGAGATAGTTAGAAATTATCATAGAGTTCAAGGTACTGTTAGATGTGCTCTTAAAATTGATTTAAGGAAGGCCTATGATACAGTCTCTTGGGATGCTATCTTTCTAGTCATGAAAAGAATGGGCTTTCCTCCCAAATTTATTGAGTGGGTGAAACAATGTATTACTACTGCCAAGTTCTCTGTTCTAGTCAATGATGCACCTTATGGCTATTTTGGAGCTAAAATAGGTTTAAGGCAAGGCTGCCCTCTATCCCCTTATTTGTTTGTTATGGTCATGGAGATCCTTAGTTTATCTTTATTGCAACAAGTTCATCTCAAGCAATATGGGTTTCATCCAAGATGCAAATTAACTAGTCTTACTCACCTCAGTTTTGTTGATGATGTTCTAGTCTTTTTCAAAGGAAATGCAAAGGCATCTACTAGTCTCAAATGTGCTCTGGATTGCTTCAGTAAATTTTCTGGCCTTCAAATTAACAATCAAAAAACTGTTCTGTTCCACTTTGTAGTTGAAGACTCAGTTCTGAACCAAATATTACAAGTGCTGGATTGTTCTCCTGGTGAGTTACCTATTAAATACTTGGGTGTTCCTCTTTTAATAACAAGACTCTCTTATAAAGATTTTCTTCCTTTACTGGAAAATATCTCTCTTAGAATTCAGTTTTGGAAAACTAAGTCTCTTTCTTTTCCTGGTAGACTGTTGCTTATTAAATCTTTCTTATGTGAAATGGTTTACTTCTGGTTATCTTGCTTTGTTCTTCCCAAAAGAGCTATTAAAGAAATAAATACTAAATTCAAGAGATTTTTGTGGAGTGGAACTGATATAGGGAAGAAGTTTAACCCAATAAAATGGGAAAATCTTTGTCAATCTTATGATAATGGGGGTCTTGGTGTTAAAGATATAGAAGTTACTAATTATATTGCTAATATGAGACATATATGGGATCTGGTCTCTGATAAGAAGACTATATGGACTGAGTGGGTTAAGGCTAATCTTATAAAAGACAATGATTTCTGGAAATTACCATCCCCTCAAGACTCTTCTTGGTGTTGGAGAAGGATTCTAGAACATAGAGAATTAGCAAAACAATTCTTAAGAACAGTGCTGGGAGATGGACCTTCAACTAACTTTATAAATGCAAACTGGAATCCTAAAGGAAGACTAGTGGATTGGGTTGATGTTGAGTTCTTTCAAAGTATTGTTTCTTCTGAGAATTCTACTGTGTCTGATTACATCTGTGATGGACAATGGATGTTTCCTGATTTTATAGAAGATTCTTCTAAGGAGATTGTGGACCAGATAAAAGTTGTTGAGTTCAATACCACTAAGAAAGATCTTATTATTTGGAAACCTAACTCAGCAGGAGTTTTTTAGTGAAAGATACTTATATTGCTCTCAAGGGTGAACAACCTAAATTGGATTGGTGCCCTCTGGTTTGGTTTACTGGTCAGATCCCTAGACACTCCTTTATAGCTTGGTTGGCTGTGCAGAAAAGACTTAAAACAAGGAATAAATTATTATCTTAGGGTGTAATTCAAGATGCTTATTGTATTCTCTGTAATGAAGCAGTGGAGATTGAGGACCACATTTTCCATACTTGTAGATTCTCATAGCCTATATGGAAGGGTCTTATGCTGAAACTTGGGTATATCAGGGAGCCTATGCATACTTGGGATGATGAAGTCAAGTGGTGCAGTAGTGACTTCAAAGGGTATTCTTGCTTAAGCATTATTAAAAAACTTGCCTTTACTGTGTTTGTCTATCACATCTGGAGAGGGAGAAATGGCAGGATCTTTTAAGCTCAATTCAATTCTGCTGATCAGATGAGTATGTCTGCTGTGCAAGATATCAGATTTAAAATGGCTGCTAGAGTTCATAAAGCTGAAAATAATCCTCATGCTAGATGGTTCTTAAATAGATGGAACGTTGAATGCATTTTTACTAATCCTGAAGTAATTCAGTGTACTTGGTTATATCCTAACCCTGAGGAGATTATGTTGAATTCTGATGGTTCTCTAAAGGATGAAGAGGGTAATTTTGGTGCTCTGTTAAGGGATGAGGATGGAGAAGTAGTTGATGCTACTCATGGCACTAGTAAACCTATTTCTGTCCTAACTCATGAGATGCATGGAGTAGAGTTAGGTCTAAAGATGGCTATTCGCAAGGAATTACTTAAAATCCATGTGGCAGTAGACTCTATGGCAGTCTTCACTATGCTTTCTAATCCAGATATGACTTCCCCTTGGAATGTGCTTCAGATATGGAGGCGTATCAAGAAACTAAAGAAAAGATTTGTGCAGTGGAGAATTTCTCATTGTTATCGAGAGACTAACATAGCAGCAGACTCTTTGGCTGATAAAAGAGATGAGAGCATGTGGGAGGAAGTGAGGAATGAAGATTTCTTTACATACTTTAAGGAAATCCTGGATGCAGATAAGAATCAAGTGGTGTATGAGAGGAGGAAAAAGTCTATCGGTAGTTAGTTTGCTTTTAGCTTTGTAGTTTCTGTTTTGCTTTCTTTTCCTGTTTTCTTTTTTGTTTTGGTTTGGGTGTCCTTAACCCAGCTTACCGTGTCAAAAAAAAATGACTTGCCTTCAAAAAGTTGGTGACAACACATCCATGTCTATCTTTGGCGAAGTATGATTCCCGTGTAGTAACTCATCTTTAGTGATACGGCAACCACACTGCAGATGTGAACTGCTAGAACTTTGAAGCATGATTATCTATATAACATTCTTTATGTTCAAATTTGAATCTAATTCAACCTTTTTAACCATTTATCTATTACCGGATTTATGGCTTTATGCTCAATAAATTTGTACCAAGATTTTTCAATATTTTGTTCAGATGTGTTTGTTTAAATTCACGTAACCTTTTACGGTACCTAGCATTTTTTTCCCATATAGATAGTTGTTTTGGTGAGTTAACGGTTTAAATCCATTGGGGAATACCATTGTTGCACTCGCATTATACATTACTATAAGTTATCATGGCTAAGTTTGGTGTAAACTCGAAACCAACGGGCTGTCTTGTTGGTGAACGTTATATTAACATGACTGCGCAATTAGTGGGATGCTTACGGATTTTTTTAAAAATCGGTAACGTATTACGCCTGTGCCGTAAGCCCTAGTGTAATTTTTTTTTCTTTTTCCGGACTTAAAAATTAAATCAAAAACGAACACAAAATCATTTAATTAATAGTGTGTATGCATATCTCATTTATGAGTTATGAATAAAAATAAACAAATAAATATCATTTTCCATTAGATTCATCATACCACCACTAAATCCAATTAATGCATGTATGATATATTATGATTTCATTTAATGTTTCTTTGAATATCTTGAGTTAAGAGGTGATGCAATAATTAAAGATTAATAAATTTTGATTCATAATGGGAGGGTTACCAAAACGACGACCGTCGAATGTCTTTTGCTGGGATGAGATTGGGATGGTTGATAGACGCATTTATGTGTCTAATTTGTCCCAATTGTTTATATTGTTAGTACTCTATTTTGTACTTATTTGGTTATTTTATGTCTTTGTAGGTGTTTTTGGAGAAATAAGCTTTTGCGGCGAAATTGGCTAAAAAGTGGTTTTTGCGCTCGTGGGAGAAAATTACTATACGGACTCTCACTTTGGATAAGGGGTAACCTAATTACTAAGGGGCACCCCATTTCAGGGCATGTACTAAAGGGACACCGGAACTGGATAGGGGGAGGTCATCTTCAAAGTTTCAAAACTGGATTTTGGCGGGAAAAAAGGCAGCAGCGTCAACAGTTTTGGATCAATGATTTGAGCGACCTAGGAGGCGATTAAATGGGCAAATTTGGTACCCACGGACTCTACAAGACATAAGGGACCTGTTAGAAGCGATTAGACCCATCTAATTGGTCTGGATAAGTCAGAAAATCCACACAAAGTCAAGACAGTGCACACGGTTTCTGTTTAGGATTTGAGATTAGTTTGAGAGATTTATGGGATATCTTGCGTGGGATATACATCAAAACAGTTGGGTAAAAGTCCTAGAAGATATTTGAGACGAGAGAATAGCTAGAAACAGCCTGTAACGCACAAGAAGAAGATTATTCTTCAAACAACCCGTAAAGAATAATGGAGATTTCCAAGGGGTTTGATCGAGTTTCAAGGGGATTTAAAGCCTATAAATAGTTGGTTTTATGTCAGAGAAGGGGTATGAAGAGTTAGGGGTCGATTGGGAGGCCAGAAGAGAGGCGCAGGAGGAGTTGCAGGAATTGTACCTGCTGCTGCTGCTGCCATTAACAAACCTTGAAGAACACGAAGAACGGACTGCTCAGAGCAGTCTTATTTTCTGCAGCGTCAACAGCAGCATCTGGGTGTCGTTGTTTTACTGCAGCTCACTGGTATCGTTTCTTTCTGGACGAATTTTGTGGGTCACAGAACCACTGTTTTATATTTTTCACTCTTTTAATCATATTTTGAGCATCAAGTATGTATTTTGAGAACATGATTATTATGAGTAGCTAAACCCCAATACTGGGATGATGGAGGAAACCATTCTTTATGCATGAGTAATTTTATTTAATTCTTTTATGACTATTTGCACTATTATGAATGGAATTATGAATTTTATTGATTATTTGTGATTTTGTCTGATGATGTATGCTTAATCCATGAGATTATTGATGCATCATGCTTATGATTTACATATAATACTTACAAAATCTATTTTTGACAAAGTAAGAGTCGATATTTGTTATCAATAAAGGCTTTAATTGTCTAGAATTAATAATTGAATCGCATGAGTATAAGAATTGGTGAAATCCTGAGTCCCGGTATCTCTTGATCCTGTGACAATTTTGTATATATTTTTGTTTATAAATCTATTCAAGACCGAGCATCGAATCCGTATTTACCGCAAATCGAATTACTACAACAAAATGGCGCCGCCGACGCGGACTTGTATATAGATTTGTTTTTAGGTTTATTATTTTATTTTATTTTTTTTACTATTATTTGTCCTTTTTACGTTTCTTTTTGTGTCTTTGATTTACAGGTTCGAAGTGGAATACTAAGGACTTGGGAACAAAAAGCTTAAAGCTAAAAGTTAAAAGCTAAAAGAGAAGAAGAAAAAGACATAATTTTTTTTTTTAGGATTTAATTTTTATTGTTATTATTTTTTTTGTATATAGCTTTTATTTATTTATTTTTAGAATTTGTAAATAGGCTTTATTTTTCATAATTTTTGTAATTTTGGACTTTATTCTGGACTTTGGACATTATTTTTAAAACCCTACGGAAGGGTTATAAATTAAAAAAAATAATTAAATACAAACTGTTTGCAGGGAAGGACGACGATTACTATATCGTCTCGGCCCCTCGGGTTCGCACACGTCATAGGAGTCGTGGCCCGAGTCGACGACAACGTTTCATCGCCCGTCTGGTACGGGAGGTAAGTCCAATCGAAACACCCGCGAATCTCCTGCAAGCGGGTTACTGTCTGCCTTAAGGTGATAATTGTTTGAGGACGAACCAGACTGTCTTTATTTTCCTAGTAAAGGGCAAGGCCTGGCCTAAACAAGATAAGGACTCGGATTTCATCACCGTTTCCTTCTTGCCCGCCTTAGGAAAACGAAACCAAACGCGAACCTAAGCCTAAAATTTTGAATAGAACGAGACCAATAGGGTAACGAGCTTAATAGGAAACTCGTTCGAAAAATATTGGTTGCTCTTTAAGCACATTTCAAAGTTCATGATGGTTTCTGTGAGTTGAATGCGTGACTGCGCCGCCTTGTGATAGCGATGAGGCCTTGGGTATCAAAGCTCCACTGAGCTTCCCTCGCCTCGATTCAACTTACATTAGCTCGGATTGATTCCAGAGGGGTGTGCTCAAATTGTAACGAATTCCTTTTCGAAGGAATAGAAGCTGGTCTAGAAAACAATCTAAGTGGAGCCATCATGCTTTTTGTTTGCTAGATTCTATAGGTTTGATTTGGTCGAGTCGGACTTGTTTGTGATTGCGTAGAATTCCCCTGCAATTAAGAATGTCGAACTGGTATGATAGAAGCCAATACAATGAATATCGACCTGAATTTGAATATGGACATCATCAGTATTATGACCATAGTGAGAATAGTGACTGGGGACGCCAACCTTTTCAAGGTTATGGTTCATACCATGGTGAGCCCAATTACTATCCGCACGCGCATCAGTCATACGAGAAAGAAGATTATAATACTAGTTCTTCGTCTTTAGAGGATACAATCAAACTTTTGAAAAGTAGTCCTTATTATGATCCTTCAGTTCCTATTCCTTCTCTAGAAGAGACTCTCAGGAATTTAGCTAAGTCATCACGTCAGTTAGCTGAATCGACGTATAAATTAGATGAGGTGAATAATGTAGTTATGGACGAAAGAACTGCAACAACAACTGAATCTGTAGAAGATATCCTCAATAGATTAACTCAAAACTTAGATCCTACACTAAGGGAACTTTCTTTGGAAGAGACCCTTGAGAGGATAGCTGAGTCGACACGTAGACTTGAGTTAGAGACGAATGAAAGTATTGCTCGAAATAACTTGAATTGCCAATATAGTGTATCCAATAATACCCTTGAGAATGAAGATACTTTTTCACATAATCAAGATAACGAGGTTATAATTGGTAACACTACTTATTTAGATAAGGTTCAATCATCTTCGTACTATTATGATGATGAGGATAGTAGTGATGAAGAATCTGAAACATGTAGGCATAGTAATCAGGAATCTAGTAATCCAATTGAGCTTTATAGTGATTATATTATTTCTACTTCAAATCCAAATAATTTTTATGATTATTCACCTATTCAAAAGGACGAGGATTTGATTAGGGATACCACCGTTTTAGACGATGTAGTTTTCCTTTTGATTACGAAGCCGATAGTGGTTTAGAGGAACGGGTTCATTTCGAAAATACTGTTTTAGAGTCTAGCGACTTAGAAACAATAGTCTTGGAAGAAGAAGATAGACCCGTAGAGATGAGTAAAGATGCACTACCTGATAATAACTTAGAAGAATCTCTTGAATATTTTAAGGACTCTGAAGATACGGAAATTCAAGAAAAATTAGAGGTCTATCTAGAGAAACTGAAAACTCTAAGTTTGGGGGTGATTATCACTTCCCTAGTGCCTTACCTTTAACTCTCAGAAAGTCCCCACACTTAGGACTTGACATCAATGCCTCAACCATTTTACAAGATTACTTTCATACTCGTTTTCCTGAACCTAGTGATGTCCATAAGGAAGTTCAGTTGTTAGAAACCCATCTGGTTGATGAGGTTAGACCAGGCTATGATACTAAGATCGACTTTGTTTTCCCACCAAATATTTTTCAAACAATTGTGGGAACGTATAAATTTCAAATGTGTCAATTATTAAGTTCTGAGACTAAACCTAATTACTTTAGGATATTAGAATCGACACATTTTCTTAAGAATGACCACTACTCTCACTGTGGTCAATTATGTAAGTCAAACCTGATTGACTTAGAGGATCCTCAATTATTTAGGTTAATTTTGTGCTTCTAAGTTCTTATTTAAGTACTTACAGACTCTAGGACCTAATAATTCGGATCTCAATTTTGAGGAGTTGCAGCCTAAAGAAATATATTTAGACCCTTTTATAGAACCTGAACCTGAACCACAATTAGATATAGATATCTTAATCAGGAAACTAGGTAAGGGCATGCTAGTCTTGTACATTTTCTTGGTTCACTGCAGTTTCCTTTTGTCAGCTCTTTTTGGTGTTAAAGACCCACAGTTATTCCGGCTACTGTTATACGGTTCGAGTTGACTAATACTTTTCTTAGTCTGGCTGAAGACTTTAAACTTAGCACTTCTTGGGAGGTAACCCAATCTCATGCAACCAGGTAATATCCTTCCGTAACTCTTTCATTTCAAATGGTAACAGTTTCTCCTTGTTCATGCTTTTAATTTCATCTTTAGAACATTGAGGACAATGTTAGGTTTAAGTTTGGGGGTATGGGAGAAACTTTTTAGTATGAATAAATAAACTCCAGAGCTTAGAAATTTATGCCTATTGAGGATTGCACTAACTAATCTAAGTGGATGGAAGCATTTTGATTGTAGGAGTTTGAGGAACCAATCTGATTAGATGGAAACATCTAAAGAGTCTATTCATAAAAGCACAGAGCTCAGGTGTTAGAAATAACATGATAGTTTCACCATATCTCGTTGAGTCCTTTTCACTTCTATTTTTATTTATTTTTTTTTAAACTATGTTTCTCTAAGTGATAGGTGGGGCCCACGATTCAAGTTGTTACCAATGCTAGGGTGAATTAGAGTGATTGAGATACCATGAAAAAAAAAAAAAAGTTGAAAAAGAAAAAGAGATGAAAAAAAAAAAAAGATGAAAAAAAAAGAGATGAAAAAAAATGGTAGTTACCAAAAAGTAAAAAAAAAAAAAAAAAAATTGAGACCAGACCATTTGACCAAAAGGAATAAATTCAATAAAGTCGACCACTGGTACCCTTGTATATGCCAGTTGTGTTGACCTAGAGTTAGGTTATCGACCACTGGTACCCTTGTATATGCCAGTGTTGATATTAGTCAGACTAGTATCTCAATCCATTAGGATAGGTTCATTTTGCGGAGGCCTTCAGACAGATATGGGAAACGTCGTTCACTTAGTAAACATCAAAACCATCTATGTTTTCTATATCCATCTTCTTGATCTATCCATGTGATTAGTTTAGACTCCGAATATGATGTCCATAGTGCAACTATCTGAGTAGAGCTCTGTCACTTTATATGAATTTTAGTATGCTTGAGTGCAAACTCGTGTACATCAATTGGAATTTCGCATCAGGGTACTTCTTCCTGTAGTCAATAAGTATGCCAACCAAGGAGATTCTTTAGTGCCTTCCAAGGTTCTGCGTAGATAGCTAAGCTCTGGAGTATTAAGGTTTTGTGGGTACACCTCTGGTAAACCCCCCGGAGACAACACTCCGCCACTAGGGCCACCTAGTGGTTTAACGGCTTACTGCACGTGCTAAGTGTAGTCATTTTATTTTAGATTAGATTTGCTCGAGGACTAGCAAATAATAAGTTTGGGGGTATTTGATAGACGCATTTATGTGTCTAATTTGTCCCAATTGTTTATATTGTTAGTACTCTATTTTGTACTTATTTGGTTATTTTATGTCTTTGTAGGTGTTTTTGGAGAAATAAGCTTTTGCGGCGAAATTGGCTAAAAAGTGGTTTTTGCGCTCGTGGGAGAAAATTACTATACGGACTCTCACTTTGGATAAGGGGTAACCTAATTACTAAGGGGCACCCCATTTCAGGGCATGTACTAAAGGGACACCGGAACTGGATAGGGGGAGGTCATCTTCAAAGTTTCAAAACTGGATTTTGGCGGGAAAAAAGGCAGCAGCGTCAACAGTTTTGGATCAATGATTTGAGCGACCTAGGAGGCGATTAAATGGGCAAATTCGGTACCCACGGACTCTACAAGACATAAGGGACCTGTTAGAAGCGATTAGACCCATCTAATTGGGCTGGATAAGTCAGAAAATCCACACAAAGTCAAGACAGTGCACACGGTTTCTGTTTAGGGTTTGAGATTAGTTTGAGAGATTTATGGGATATCTTGCGTGGGATATACATCAAAACAGTTGGGTAAAAGTCCTAGAAGATATTTGAGACGAGAGAATAGCTAGAAACAGCCTGTAACGCACAAGAAGAAGATTATTCTTCAAACAACCCGTAAAGAATAATGGAGATTTCCAAGGGGTTTGATCGAGTTTCAAGGGGATTTAAAGCCTATAAATAGTTGGTTTTATGTCAGAGAAGGGGTATGAAGAGTTAGGGGTCGATTGGGAGGCCAGAAGAGAGGCGCAGGAGGAGTTGCAGGAATTGTACCTGCTGTTGCTGCTGCCATTAACAAACCTTGAAGAACACGAAGAACGGACTGCTCAGAGCAGTCTTATTTTCTGCAGCGTCAACAGCAGCATCTGGGTGTCGTTGTTTTACTGCAGCTCACTGGTATCGTTTCTTTCTGGACGAATTTTGTGGGTTTTTCACTCTTTTAATCATATTTTGAGCATCAAGTATGTATTTTGAGAACATGATTATTATGAGTAGCTAAACCCCAATACTGGGATGATGGAGGAAACCATTCTTTATGCATGAGTAATTTTATTTAATTCTTTTATGACTATTTGCACTATTATGAATGGAATTATGAATTTTATTGATTATTTGTGATTTTGTCTGATGATGTATGCTTAATCCATGAGATTCTTGATGCATCATGCTTATGATTTACATATAATACTTACAAAATCTATTTTTGACAAAGTAAGAGTCGATATTTGTTATCAATATAAGCTTTAATTGTCTAGAATTAATAATTGAATCGCATGAGTATAAGAATTGGTGAAATCCTGAGTCCCGGTATCTCTTGATCCTGTGACAATTTTGTATATATTTTTGTTTATAAATCTATTCAAGACCGAGCATCGAATCCGTATTTACCGCAAATCGAATTACTACAACAATGGTCGGATGTAACGTTTGTCTCTGAAAATGTTATCCGACCGTCCAAGCTCAAAAACCCATTCTGTTTTGTATCATATATATCACAGTTTTTAGGTTAAGAAAAAACTGAGGGAAGAGAGATTCTTTCTAGAATCTTCTGAAGAGGTTTTGACTCATAGGTTCGGGACGGTTTCGGAAATTAACGCATATGGATCCGCGGGCACATGAATTGTTACTGGACTTAGTTATGCAGACAAATATAATCAACCTTGTACTTAGCTCAAATATAATTGATTTTAAATAAAAAGAGCCTTTGCCATGCTCAACACAATTATCTCTGATTGATTTCCTGAAATAGGAGAGTGGTTACCAAATAGATTAGTCCTCTACTGTTTGAAAGAAGATCGAAAGGGTTGAGTGCTTAAAGTCTTCGGAGAGGATGAAGCGACTTAATATAGTGGGCTATATCTTAGGATTCACGTGCTTTGGATAGATTTTTTTATTAGCCGGAGCCAATTGAATCAAAATAATCAATCCATACATAATAATGGAACATATCAATTGTACCGAATTTTGTTAAGCAAAATATATATATATATATATATATATATATATATATATATATATATATATATATATATATATATATATGTGCAATAACATCAATCTTTTCTTAAACAAGAAAAATGATTAACTAACAAAATAAATTGTTGCCTCGATTTCCGCAGCCACTTCTCCCCACAAAGATATATCATTTAAGCACCAGTTCAATAAGAACTCTCCCCATATTTGTTGTCACCCTCTCGCAAGAACAAAATAACAACAACAAGAACAACCTTTACTAGACAAAGGTTGAATCGGTTTTAACAATTGCGTGCCAATAACAAAAGTTTAAACCGAAATTCTCATGGTACTACTGTACCTTGACAACACCAATAGAATTTCTGAGATTTTTGAATGTTGCTCTCTCTAGTGGTTTTGTAAGAATATCAGTTAGTTGTCGTTCAGAAGGAATATACTCCAGTTTGATAACCCCGTTCTCATATAATTCTCGAATAAAATGATATCTAATATCAATATGTTTAGTACTAGAATGTTCAACCGGATTTTTTGTTAGACGAATAGAACTTGAGTTGTCGCACATAATACTCATAGTTGGAATATTTATGCCTGTAGATGGTGGATTTTCGACAAGGGCTAAAATCGTAAACTCATAAGTATACTAAGCTCTGATCCAGCAATCAGACGTGAGTATTGAGACATGGGTCTCTCATTGAATTCTCAACGGAGAGTACTTTCTCTCAGAGTACATGTAGATATGTAGTCTCACGACTGGACAACATCATATCTCATGAATATTGAATACTTTCAGTGATTATTTTATATAGTATCACGAGATGTACGGCTTCTAGACATCTTGCTCTGCTAGTATAGAGCGATAACGTCTTCAGGAACAAACAACGAGTTTACTCTGACTATATAAAGGATATGACTTACCGACAAGCTCATATCGGGATAATTAATGCTCCTAGACAGCTTGCTCTGCTAGTATAGAGCCACAAAGTTAATTATTCCTAATTACAATTGCTCCTATTCCATGGTCGAATCCACGACTGGTCCCATGGAATGGCAATAACAATTGCTCCTATTCCATGGTCGAATTCACGACTGGTCCCATGGAATGGCAATAACAATTGATCTTATTCCATGGTCGAATCCACGACTGGTCCCATGAAATGAAAATAACAATTGATCATATTCCATGGTCGAATCCACGACTGGTCCCATGGAATGGCAATAACAATTACTCCTATTCCATGATCGAATCTACGACTGGTCCACGAAATGGCAATAAACAATTGTTCTGATTCTATGATCGAATCCACGGCTTGATCTCATAGAATAACAATAACTATATTATCTCATTACTCCGATTTCATGATCGAATCCACAACTGGTCTCATAAATGGTAATAGATAAATCTTAATTACTCCGATTCTATGGTCGAATCTACGATCTCATGGAATGGTAATGCTCACTTTATTATTTTGAATTCGTAGTCGAATTCTCAGCTGATCCTATGAATTAATAATAAACATCTTATTACTCAGTTTTGTGAATTATTCTCCACTGAATTCCACAATTAGTAATAAATAATCAACAACCGGGCATCTGAGCTACCTCTAAGTAAGCCCCGATTCAAATGGTGAAAGTGTATTCAACGACGATACACTAACAGTCACCGCACGAACGAGTATTTCAAAATACAACGAAACGATGAACCTATGCAAAATAGGGAAGAAAATAATAAATAATAAAAAATATTGACCAAGGTGCTGGGAACACGGACACACGACCTACCGACCGTGTCGTGGTCAGTTCCACGCCAGTTTTATATTTTTAATACATTTTTATTATTTTCCATGATTTGATGAAAATTCTCTCATCTGATCAAATCTCCTTCGTCTCGAGGAAGCTCCTCAGTTTCATGGTACTTCCATAAATCCATAACAAATAATATAAAATTAAGGAAAGGAGTGTGGGGCGTGACCATTGGCTAACAGGCCATGCCTTGGTCCCAGCCGGCCCCACACCCCGCGGTTCCTTATTATTATTTTATTATTATTATTATTTTTCTAATTTCATGAAAAAACTCCTTGATTTCATGGTATTTTTTGCACAAATCATCATATAATAATAAAATAAAATTATGAAAACTTGTGGGACCGGGCCACTAGCCGGCCAGCCATGCCCTAGCCGGTCCCACACGCCCTTTGCTTTATTATTTTATTATTATTTTTACTATTTTTCCTCGAATTCATCAAATTCCTTGATTTTATGGTATTTCTCTCAAATAAGGAAAAATTCCCTCAAATCATCAAAAATACCTAAAAATATTAAAATAATATGAAAAACTCGTTGGACCGGTCCATAGCCGGCCGGCCATGCCTCCATGGTCCCACACGCCCGTGTTTTTATTATTTTAATATTTTGCTTCCATGAACTCATGAAAACTCCTTCAATTCATGTAAACTCCCTAAATTCATCAAATTTCTCAAAATTCATGAATTTTTCATAAAATCATCAAAATATTATAAAAATGAGGAAAAGGCAGCACGGGACCGTGGTCACGACCGGCCGACTATGCCTTGACCACGGTGGTCCCACGCCTCCACATTCCTTATTTTATAATTATTTTTCATCATTTCATGGTGTTTTCCTCAGTTTCGTCGAAACCCTAATTTTTGCATATTTTCTCGAATGGATGCTCAATTGCACGCCAGAAAATATCAAAATTCTCAGGACTGAGATGTGGACGCCTTGGGGACACGATCACGCTATCTTGACCGACCAAGATTGGCTCTTTGGCTCACGGAAGCCGGTCCCATCAATTTTCACAGTTTTGACCTAAGTTGCACAATTGCTCGTATTAGGTCCAAAACTCTTCCAAACACTTTGGATTTTCATGAAGTGATCGTCAGGCGGTCATGTGACAACCCAGGGCCGGTTTCATGACTCCATGGTCGGTCCCTCGCCTCATCATAATTAATTAGGTTTTCTCACCTAAGGCTCAGACGAGCATTTTTGAATAAATGATTAGGCCAGCATTTAATCATTCTTCCACCAACAAATCGTCAACTCTTCAGGAGTTCTTCGTATTTGCTCACGTGAGCATATGGACACTACATGGTTGATCCACGGTCCCATATAGTCGCTCCCTTCTTCGTCCTATGGTTAAACTTCTGACGAACCATGAATTGATCATCAATTGATCAAATTAGGGTTTCTGAATCCAAGGATCATCATTCCAGATTCCAACCTTAATAATTTTACGACGGCCTCGCGGTCATTAATTTTATTAATTATGCTCGGTTCAACGACCAGTATTCTAATTAATATTTTCGGTGCGCTGCCAATAATCCATCAGATGAGCAACACATGCTCCGACGATCAAATATTCAACAATTCATCACATGAGCAACACTTGCTAGATGATAAATATTTTCTCAAACCAAGGAATATTGGTTCAAAAATCAATATTCAACGATCCATCGAATGAGCAATACTTGCTCACTTCATCGTAAGAATTATACCTCTGTCTCATGACGTGTTCAATTCATGAGTTTCAGAACATTATGTTCAACTCAGCAACTACATGGACTCATCGTCCCATCAAACCACGAATTCATCAATTGACTAACATACCACGAGACGTCAATCGTGTCACTTTGGGGGGATATCTCTTAGGGTTTTGGTCTGGCGGTCTACGGCACGTGTGTTCAAACACACGATGGAATGTGAGCAAGTCGTGCAATCAGTTGAAGGAATTCACGAGGTAGTGGGTGGAAAATCGACCAAGTCTCCACACGTTGAGCAACTGGTTTCAAACACGATCTCCACTTCCCCACTCCTTGATTCCATCAACTGTCACACTTCATGGGATCATGGTGTCTAAAATTCCAGCAATATAAATAAGTCTCTGAATCATGATTGAAGCATCAGCATCAACAGTATCATCAATCTCACGTCTCATCGACAACACGAGATCATCAACTCATCATTTGAGCAACTACTCTCAATTGAGCAATTTCAATCATTCAGAGCTCATCATATTCAGAATTCACACACCCACAATCTTTGATTACCATTGATTCCACAGATTTCCCAGCTTCCCTCCTACAGATCAACCCATCCTCTCTTGTGACCGAATTTACTCTGGAACGGTCATTGTCTTGATTTAGGCCGGAGTACTACAAATTGATCTCTCGAATCTAAAGCACCCCCTTTGCAGCGGTGCATTTGTGTGAGGTTTAACATTTCGCTCGGTTCGAGGAGTCTCCTTCGTACGGTCGTCTCCTCAATTCTTTGAAAACCAGCAAATCATTTTTCCCCATCTAAAGATTGGCGACCACAGTGGGAGATCATTCTCTCGGTTGCAATCTCACAATTTCACAAGATGTCCGGTCTTAAGTCTGGGTTAGTCACAGGTTCCAATGCAAATGGTGCTAGCACTAGCAACAACACAACAATGACAACAAGGATAACCCGGAAACGATTCCGGCCTCTAACACTGACGGTGGTGATGTTACTCCTCCTCACATCAACACGGAGGGTCATCTTTTGTTCGGCCGACACCCTGAGGAAGTCAGAGGAAATCCACCACCTACCATTGCTGATCTCATCAAAGTGCAAGAGACTCTTGCAAAGAATCAAACCGATATGGCTACAACACAGAAGGAGCTATTTAATCAACTGAGGGCTCTCACTAATACAACGTCAGGGAAGACCCAAGGAAAAGGAAAAGATAAGGAAAAATCCTCAGACGCTGATCCTGAGGTAATCCCGATTCATACAGTGGATGATGATGAAGCCCGCAAAGCTGCAGACGGTCCATCAGCGAAGGAGTCATCAAACTTCATCACTCGGGAAGATTTGTAACGCCTTCTGGAGAACCGTGGAAAAGACAAGACCCCACATGTCCATCGTCACCAGCCTCCATACCCTGTTGCTATGAAAAAGATTCCTCTTCCAAAAGGTTATATCTCTCCAACCTTTACTTTGTATGACGGAACCGGCAATGCTCGGGAACATGTTTCTCGGTTCCTGGAAGCTTTGGGTGAACATGAGCATAACCATGTTGTTCGCCTCAAAGAATTTTCAAAATCCTTGAAAGGAAGAGCATACACCTGGGACAACAACATCGCACCAGGAACTATCAACAGTTGGGGAGAAATGGTTAATGCTTTCTATAGGAAGTATTTCTTCGTTTCAGAGCATGTTACCCTCTCTGATCTCGGAAGGATGTTTCAAAAGAACAACAAACATCCTAACGATTACATGAAAAAGTTCAGAGTTCAAGCGTTGGATTGCCATGATCCGAATGTCACAGAGCAGCAACTTGTGGACTTATGCATCGAAGGAATGATTCCAGTCTACAGATCCTTATTGGAGAATCTCAGGTTCCATACCTTGTCAGAACTCCATGAAGCAGCCAAGAGATCGGCAACTACTGCGCCCGCTTTACTGGAAAGAACAAAAGCTACAAAGGCTGAAGAACCGCGAGACACTCGAGGTAGCAGACGTCTGATCAAGAATCAGTAAAACCTCCAGCTTTCCACAAACACTGTTGTAGAAGGGAGCAAATGGGAAGCCAAACCGCCGCGCAAACATACCTTAGCTCCTTCAAAAGCACAAAGGAAGGATAATCAATATGCACAAGCCTCTGACTAACGCACAAGAGTTCCTGATCAAGAAGCACATGCCTTTCCTTTTTCCATTGAAGAGGTGACTTCCACAGGTTAGTCAATCATCCCACAAGCGACTGCGGAGTTTTAAAGCACATTTTCAAAGAGAAGGTTGATCCATAATATCTTCAACTGGGGACTGAAGGTGTACACAAGAATCCTCTCCCAGTCAGAACCTTTACACTCTCTGAAAAACCTATCAAAACGGCAGTTCAATCCTTGGTCGAACGTGAATTGCGTTATCTGTCGAAGGCATAAAGGAGAGACATGCTCACAGTACTAAACCACATCGTGTCAAGAAGTCCATTCTGAAAATACTTCTTGAGCCTCCAGCCACGGACCAAGAGATGTACGACTGGGGACTGCTTACCACAGTTAATCTCATAAGAAACGAATTTGGAAGAACGTTGATCGATGCTTACACTGCCATCAACAACATTCCACCGAAAACCATCAGATCCACATGCATCGCTCGACAATAAGATACTCATGCTCCATCTCAATCAGAGACCCTGAAGGAGTGCTCAGAAATACTTATGGATACATCATTCTCAATGTGAACATAAGTTCAACCTGGACAGAAACCAAGTTTCACATAATCAGGAAGATTCAGGATATGACATGTCCTTCAGACGAGCGTGGATCCACGCTGAAAATATGGGTACTTACAAAGCGCCTTTGGTTACACATCTCTCCAACGAAGAAAGTTCTGATCCAGAAGATTTGACGGACATTCCATCATCAGAGTACTTTGAGGAATTTCGACAAGGTTGAAGCATGAACCTGCAAAATATGCATAGACATTCATCAAGAGGTTCCGCGCTCAGGCAAGTCTCATTCCATGTCTATGTCATTTATTTACCCACATGCTATCCTAGCATGGGGACTTAATTATGCTAGAAACTCTACAAGACATTATGAATGGTAGCTTCACCGCATTAGTATTTTACCAAGTGGTTGAATCTGACGTTTCTCCGAATCAAGCACTGAAATATTCATTACTGACGTCCAAACATGGCAAAGAACACTCTGGGTGTTTCTCCTGCTAGTCCATGTGTTCCACAAAATCAGAAAGCTCTAATGTATGCACAAGTGTTGAATCCCACTACTGCAACGAAAGGGATGTTGAATCAACAGAAGATACTCCAGGGCCGAGACGATCAAACCCCTAAGATATTCGATGCTTAAGGAATATACGCTTCAACACTCAAGCATCTAAAAAAGCTATCAAATTGTACTCCCAATCAAAGAGTACAGCTTCAGCACAAATATCTCGATGATGACACATTGATTCAACACCAGCACGATCAAAGTGTAACTAAACAATAAGTCTTCATTATCCCATGATAAGACATCTGAAACATATGCAACATCATTCATACATGGATGGCACTAACTCCTTCAATATATACTGGGCAACCTGAGGTGATTCCGTGAAACTTCATCAACGGGTTTTCTCTACATCACAAGCCCCTGCATGATTGAGGAACTTTCTCTCTTCACCAATCACATCCAGTATGAAAACTGCTGATGCTATCTACCGCAACAATGTCGACTCACTGACAAAGCCAGATCGTGGTAAAGTTATGCTTTCAATAGCATTCAGGTTGAACTCTCAGTACAGCTTCATCTTACGGACGCTCAACTCATCAACTAGTTCATGAATGTAAAAGGCTCACTGGATGAAGGAGCAAAGTTTATATCTATAATCATGGTTCTAGCCTTTTCGATCTTTGGAGCAACTTCAACCATGGTATCAGCATCAACAATAATCTCTAGAGGAACACCATCCATAATCTCAGCATCGACAAGGATCTCTGGAGCGTAATCATTCATGGTTTCAGCACCAACAACGGTCTCAGGAGCAACATCCTCAGGGATTCATAAACTAATCATTCTACGAAGTGTTACACATGAAGCAGACTTCATTAAGACCAATGATTCATATCAAGATGTGCAGACCTGATAACATGCGCACATGAAAGTCTTCCCAAAGCTGGCACGACTGGTGGGCATAATCCAAAGTCTTCTACAAGATGTTCTCATCACCTCTATAAGTGAGATACAACACACTCCAGGCCATGGGTTTGAAAAAACGTACTAATGGGTGAGTAATGGGACAATGCTTCCTCAACGAAAGATGTTCGTCTATGTCTCTTCTACAACATACCAAAAGGGCGCATCAATCAGACATACGAGCTGAAAGATACGACATTTACTGTAAGGTCTATGAAATCTGAAAATTTGCACGGGATTACAAGTTATGAAAGTGCATACTTTATTGGTTGCCCTATACATCCCCAAAGAATTCTGGTTTCATATGATTCCTCAATCTCTTAGATTCGAAAGTTGGGGTCAATCGTCAGATTCCGACGTCGTATGAGGTTCCTACAGCTTCCTGAGCGTACAACATGCAAACAACAATTTTTAGACGGGATTCATAACTTCCACAGTCGATCGGTGTCCACCGAGTCCTTCCGCTAAATCCTTCATCAAGGTACCTCCAACTTCGACCACCTAGGTCTTTACATCAATTTTTCTACCTGGGTCCTCTATCTAGGTCTCACCAGAAGAAGGGAAAACGAAAGGGAGAGACTTAACAAAATACTGGGGACTGACGGTCCACTTGTCAAGACGATCGATTTCACAATCCAAAACCGATCAAGAAATCAAGACCAGAATAAAACCTCACATCTCTCAGAAGTCCAAGGTTCAAGATATCATGGAAAGAAAACTAAATAAAGTCAGCAAAATAAGATTTCTGCTTTTCTTCATCCATCTTCTTCAACACGGCATCACTGGTGGTGAAAGAAGTGTCACCTTCCACCGCTTTCCTTATAGCATCAATCTTTTGACGAACCCACTTTAGATTGAAGCCAAGTTCTTCAGCTTTCTTCAAGTTGTACTCCCAATCAAAGAGTACATCCCGGGTGACAGTATTTCCAGTTGTGATGCGGATATCATTTATAACACGCAATATGGCTTCTACTTGCCTCGTCAAGAAATAACTATGCTCCGGATCCTTGGTAACGACGATGTGCCCATACATCTTCCACGGTTTCTCGTACAAGCCTGCATATCCAATGGGAACGCTGAATCCGCCAACTAGTTCATGATACGGAAGTGAAGCATTGAACGTAGGATCAAAAGCAACTCCTGCACTTGGATATTCATGCACCACTATACGGTTCTCAATTACTGGAGCAGCCTCCAGGGCAACAGTTTCTTCAGTATTCTCTACTGGTGTTTCGGTTTCTTCTATCACTGAAGCAGCAACAATCTGAGTTTCCAAGACTTCAATGACAACATTATCATGGCCTTGAAGTGCAGAGATGGTTGTCTCTTCATCAATAACTCCAGTGCAGTTTGAGTTATCCTCATTTGTTTCAATATCCTCAACTTCGGTATTTGACACCTAATACGAAGATTACATGAGGTTAGAGTCATTTAAGCTTGAAAAAAAATGATATCATAAAATACATCATAAATCAATCCAACATTATCAAGATTAATCACAATACACTCAAGGCACGAGCAAATAGCATGAAAGTCATGAAAATACGTTTTACGGTAACCTCGTCTGAAGAAACTGTACTATGCCCTGTACTAAAAGAAGAACTGGGAGCAATATACAAGTAATCTTAAGATGGGTTAGATACCATTATATTCGTATGTATGTCCTCTACAACGTCTCAAAATTTCATGACAATCCGATGAACGAGCAAAGAGATGTGGCTAAAACATGGAGCAACATGCCATCTGAAAAAGTTCTGAAGGTCTCCTGGAAGTTCACTATTTCGCCTTTTTCAGGCCCTAAACATGCTCAAACTTCAAATAGCTTGTTCGTAAAAGCTTGGAAATTTCCTGGGCTTGAATATACATATGCAAACCGCAAAAATCCGACTTCGGACGAAGATTCTACAGCGTTTCTAGTAAAATCTGAAGTCTGAAATTTTCCGGTGACGTATTTCGGCAAAGTTATCCATAAATTCACATGGATCTTCATTCATTCATTCACGAATCAGCGATATCATACTTCTTTGAAGAAATTACAGGATATATACTTACTAAGGGAGTCTCTAAATCATTTGAAGGAGTCTGACTGTCTAGTTGATTCTCTAAAAAGTATATTGGAGTTAGTCCATACAGATTGCTAATCGAAATATTGGGTGTGGTTGTTAGACCCCCGCTTTTTCAATTGGTATCAGAGCAGGCAAACACGTTTAAGACCTCAAAAGTATGTGTTTGTAGCGATCTGACTCTATGGACAGAGGTGTTATCTCTATTAACGTACCACCAGTCTTCGATGGCTCCAATTACTTATGGTGGAAAATTGCTATGCTGATAGGTGTCTAAAACACCTTAATATTTATCTATTGTTTATGCTTTCTTTGCTAAGTTTTCTTGTAAATTATGTATCTTATGTTTACTTTTGAGTGTTTAGGTACTTTGGAGTCATTTGGAACAAAAGAAGAAGAAACGTTGCTTAAAAGAGCAAAAGTGTTGGAGGCGGATTATTTCTCATTATTTGCTTTTGTTTCTTCATCTCTGTCTGAAAAGCATGTCGGCTTTAGTGATGCAAATTTATCTGTCTGAAAAGCACGAAAACTTTAGTGATGAAGAGACATTGAATAGAAGAAGTGAATCTGAGAAATAAGAGAAGGTTGTGTTGGTAGAATTCGAGGAAGGAGAAAGCATTCATTTGGAGCAAGAAGGGAGAAAGCATCATTTTGTATGCATGTGATATTGGGAGCATAATGAAGGAAGAGGGGGTTGTCATTATTTGGTGGCCTTTCTACATGTCATGGGTACCCCTTATCTACCTAACCAGGGTGGATTATCCAGTTCATTGGATGTATCCAGTTCATTTACAACACAACCCTAAAATTTAGAGAGTAATCATTCTCTCTTATCATTAGCCCGTCCACTCCACCTGATAACATGGCAATACCATTAGATTAGAGAAATTAAGAGATGCAAAGAGGAAATTGATTTCAGTATGAATAAAACTAGGTCTTGATTAACACAGAGATAGTGGTTTTATGTATATCTGAGAAGAGATACGGTTTGCTGTTGCAGTTAAATCCAGATGAAGAAATGGAGGAGATCTGTGAAGATGAGGCTGCTGCTGGTGACTGAGAACAGATCGAGAGGAAGATCCAGATGAACTCATGAAGGAATTGAAATGATTGAGTTAGGGTTTTAATGAATTGATATTTGGGGAAGAACATGGATCTGATGTTGTTGTTTTGGCTGAGATATTCACAGTTTAAGAGTGGGTTTCAGCTGTATTTGAAGATGACTTGAGATTAAGGAAAGAGGTAGTTGTAATGGTGACAAGAGCTGAACTTGGAGGATGCTTCTGTTGGAGTGATGCCAAGAAGAGAAGGACTCGAGTTATTGGTGGTTTCCATGGTTTCTACAGGGCAGAACTGTGTTGCAGCTGAGCTGAAGGTGCAGTGGCAGGCTTGAACAAGGAATTGCAGTGATTGAGTTGAGTAGCTTTTGTGGCGAAAAAGATGTGATACTGAAGTTGGGAGATGTACCAGGTGCAACTGAGTAATGGGTTTTGAGACAGAACTGGTGGTTGTGGTCAACTGGAATGGATCTACTGATGGTTTTGGTGTTGGCAGTTGCAGGTTGTTCTTGAAATTGCAGTTCAGCTAAGTAGGAAAAGAGTGTCGCAGGAACCGAAGCTGTTGCAGTGAATTAGATGTATGTTAGGACAGGTTCATTACAGGTGAAGCTCCAGAATGAGAATTGAAGCTGTTGTGAAATAGAAAACAGGTGTTGTTGTTGCAGCTGAGCTGCATTACAGTGGGTTTGAGGTTATGAGGCAGTCATGAACCTGAGAAGAACAATGAATGTATATAAAACTGGAACTGGTGGTGCTAATGTTGAAGGAAGTGTAGATGCTGCATCGCAGGTGTGTTGCTGTCGGTCCAAGGAAAGAGTTGCAAGGGTTGCAACTGAAATGTTAAGAGTGTTTGGTTTTGAACTGAGTTGCAGCTCAGATGGTGTTGTTATGATGTTGCAGGTGGATTTGAGGCTCAACTGCGTTGCTGCCAGGGGTTGTATTGCAGAGAATGAATGAGAGTTGTGATGCTTTGAGCTGAACTGTGACAGACAAGAAGAAGTGAAGAGGTAGTTCTGCTGGTCAGATTTGCAGGGGATGAGTTAAGCTGCAAGATGGGTTGGTAGTGCAGTTGGTTTGCTTTTTGATTGAAGCTACAGCAGGGAAGGAAGAATGGTTGCAGCAGTGTTCAGGTAGCAGAACTGAAATGCGGGAATGAAGGGCCACAATGGCGCAACAGAGGTTATGGATTGCAACAGCCTATGCAATGGCCTTGGCCAGAATTAGACCAAGTCAGCTGAGTTAGCACTGACTCAGATCTGACTTAGCTGATTAGAATCCTTACATGACCTGGTGTTGACTCAGTTGACTTCCCAGAGTTGATCCAGCTGACCCGAGTTGGATCGTTTGATCGGTGTCTGGTTTTACTTTTACAGTCACCTGAGATGTTTTCCGGTAACTTCTCGGCCAACTTTCGGTTAGTTTGTCGGCCAATTTTTGCGACTTTCAGCTACACTTTTGGGCAGAGCTTCTACATGGATATTTCTCACATTTTGGCTTGGTGGACACATTGGAGATGGGATTTTGAATACTTGACCTAATCTTGGAATCAAGAAAGCTACAAAAACAAAGAGACTTCTACAACTTTATCACATATTCTACTTGGAGTTCTGAAAGGAGAGCCGCAACTAGGGTTTGCTTTCGTATTTATTTTCCATCTTCTTTTCATTATTATTATTGTGATTATGATGAACTCCATAGTTATGAGTAACTAAAACTATTTTTGATTAAGGGTGATTTTAAAGCCCGAAATATGAACTCATGATTGATATGCAATAGCTCGTTTTCTCGCAAGTTTAGTTACTTTTTGATTTCTACCATGCTAATAATGCTTATGGATTGTTCCTTAATTGTTTAAGTTCGAAATTAAATAGTTATGTCAGAATCTTATTGCTAGTTTAGATTTTCTTCGACCCGTAATTGTCTAGAGAATTAAACACAAGTAGCAATATGTGGGTATTGATGATGGGACTTTGTTAAGTACCCATATGTAGAAATTGACACTAGTAGGTGATTCATGCTTTTGAGTTCATCACTAGGAGCAATCTTATCTCACAAAACTTAGAGCATTTGTTTAAGTCACACCTAGAAAGCGCACCTCTAGGAAACTTGACAACTAGAAACCGGTATTCGAACGCTTCCGTATCCGGTGAGCTTATGAGATAATAACGGGATAGTTGAACATACTAATTATCCTAGGGTTGTTAGTAACAAGATAATGCGAAGAACGTGTTATATATCGATTTGGTTTATGTTTCGTGATCGATAATGATTCCTTAATCGATTCCATCTCATATTTGAATATAACATCACAATTTTTAGATTGTCTACAACAAAGTAATCTTGCTAAGAGTATTTGCATAACAACTTTTGCTTAACATACCTCCCTTGGGACGAATATGCTTTCGTTATATTACTTTCTAGTGTAAAGAAAAGTATAAAATATTATTTGCGAGTCTGACACCTCGTCATATGCGAGCTTTTCTTCAAGCGCGTTATTTTCAATCATGGGTATATGTTGTTAATGGCTATGATGCTCCCTTGTTGCAGTAGGTAACATTAATGTTCCAAAAAATATTGGCGAATATGATGCTGCTGAGATACTTGCTGCAAAGCAAAACTCCGACGGTTTGAATGCCATCATATATGCCATTACCCCAAATCTTCAGCACCATGTGTCAAATTGCATTAGGTCTAAAGATGCGTGGGATATCTTAGAAACCGTATTCGAAAGAAATACCAGTGAAAAGGAAGCTAGGCTTTAAAACCTTAATTTCGATTAGGAAAACCTTCATATGGCAGATGAAGATTCATTTGATGAGTTTAATCACAAAGTGTCTGAAATTGTTAATGCATCTTTTGCATTGGGTAAGACTATTCCTGAAAAGGACATTGTGATGAAAATTCTCAGATCGATGCCATCTAGATACGATTCTAAGAAGCATGCCATCGTTGAGGGGAATAACCTTGATAACCTCTCCAGAAATACGCTGGTTGGGAAGCTTAAGATCTTTGATCCCAGACATTCGTTCAAATCAAAGGATGTTGCGTTCAAAGCACTGAAAGACACAAAATTACTTGATAAAAGTAAAAATGAGTATATATCTGAAGATGATCACTCTGAGACGGATTCATCAGATGAAGATCTTGACAAATCAATCTCGATGATCACAAGACAGTTTAGAGATCTTTTGTTGAAGAGAAGTAAACAGTTCTCCAGAGATAAGCCTAAAGCATCAGTCAAACCTCATAATCGTATTCCTCCTAAAAACAGGGACACATGTGAAACTGATGACGAGGATATGCCTCAGTGCTTTAAGTGTAAAGGATTTGGTCATTTTGCAAACGAGTGCTCAAATCGTAGAAAATACACTGGGAACAAAGGTCTTGCTGCGACACTTGATGAGATGTCTGGCAATTATGATTCTGATGAAGACAAAAAATCAAGTGTTGCTCTTCTATGTGAAAATATTGATTTTGATAGTTGTAGCAATACATACATCAATCTTGATAATCTTTTAGAAGAGAGCCCAATCAAGATGGAAGAATCAATTGAATCCTCTGTGAAACCCTTCGTTTAATGTTTCAGGATCTACCTTCTGCCTAGCAGCTTGCGTTTCAAAGGCGCCTGAATCATCTTTTGCGTTGACATGATCCTATTGTTCTCTCAAGGGACATGAGTTTTCAAAGTGTTTCAAGTACAAACACAAGATGAGATATGTCAACAAGCTTCAACGAAGAGCAGATCGTCTAGCCACCAAGCTTAAACTTGCGGAGAAAACAGCTGAGGTATGTAACATCTTATCTTCCTCGAAGAGATTAGTTTCCAAAGATAGAACTAGGCCATTAAAGAAGAAAGCTTGGTATAAACATACGGAAAGGAAGGGTTCCCTGACTTCCAACCAAAAGGGTCATGGTGGAAAAATTGTTGTTCACCACATCACAACTTGATTGTGTTGTAATGTGCATCTTGTCTCATGCGCCTGTTCAAAAGAGACAAGATCTTGCCCACCTCAGGCTTTAAAATAAAATAATAAAAATTATTATATAATTTTTGTTTTGTTTTCTAGCTTTGTGTTGCTTGGTTTTTGAAATTCCTTCATATCACTGTTGATATTGAAAAGGACCTATTTGCCAAAAGAAGAGGGTTATTATTGACAGCTCTACTCTTTATAGGGTTGTGAGTTGAATGTGTACAAACCTATTTAAAGGTTTCGAAACCCTACATTCCTTTTTCCTTCTCTGATACTCTTTATATCTTAAGACTTCTTGTTGAGTGTTGATTGTGAATTCCTCTCACAAAACCGTGTTTTCATGGAAACTCCAAGCATCATGTCTTCTGATGGAAAAGATATCAATATGATTGTTAAGCCATCAATCACTAAGGAAAAAGAGAAATCTCAATTGCTTCTAAATTTAAAAAGAAAAAGAAGGAATGTGAGGAAGCCAAGAGTTGTTCCTTCAAACTCTCAGAAGTTTTCTGATGTTCTTGAAGAGTTGAAGCTGGCAAGAAAAGAGATTCAGCAAATAAAGGCTTGTGTTTTAAGATCATTGGAAATTCAGAAGGCCCTGGTTCGACATCATCAGCCAAGAAGGTTTATTGTTATTGACTCCTTCCTCCATGAACCATATGTTCCAATGGATGTTGACGACAAGGTGTTCGGTGACGACAAGGAATTTTTCAAAGATCTTAATGTCTGATAAATCTTCTATTTTCGTGTTTTATTTAGAAGAATAACTAGAGTTTGGAATAGCCATTTTTGTGAGTACACATAGGTATGTCCAACGTTTTCATCTTGCAATGTTTTTAGATTTATTTGTTTAAATTCTAAAAGTTGGTTTGGAAGATGATTTTTGCAGTATTAATCTTTATGGTTTTATATATTGCAATACGTTATGGGATATGTATGTTTGCGTCCGTGAACCATTATTGTCCCATACAATGTCAAAAGTTATCTCTTTTATATGTCGATATGCAAGTATTGATACAAGATCGATGAACTTTTGACAAACAAAAGTTAAGCCTATTATGTCATTTATTGATGGAAGATAGGTTAAAATCTTTTGTTAACAAAGATTATGTCTATTATAAGTCATTATGCAAATAGTGATGAAATAGAATGAATCTTTGTATATGCCGCAGTATTGATCTTTCCCTGGTCCATATTTTATGTGTATACTGCAATGCTCCATAAGGATTTCTTGTATTGAGCATAAAACGATTGAGTTGATCATTCCTTTATGGTTAACATAGTCGTAGCTCCGTAAGTTCTCTTATGTCGAGCATGTTCAATTAAATTGATCACTTTTGTGTTTCATTTGATTGAGTATTCCGATTAAATTAATCATGGGTTTACTTGTGGTTAGTTTAATTGAGAATTTTGGATATAGAAAATCATTTCATTATGGTTTTTGGTGTCCAATAAAATCCTTCTTTTCTTGTAAAAGTAAGGTCGCTATTGTTGTTCTTTCGGGAATGACATCAAATGGGAGAGAGTTCTTTTGAACTTGCGATTAATTTCCATATCTTTGTGGGGAGTGCGGCTGTGGAATTATTTAGGGGTTATCTTGTATCTTTATAAACTCCTTGATGAATGCATTTAGCTTCGGCTTTATGATTGCATCTAAATAAGTTGATATGTACTTTTCTTTGGTCTTGAAGCGTCTTCGTGGAAATTTCATTAGGATCCCGTTTTCATACCTTTGCCAATTTTATTGACAAAAAGGGGGAGAATTAATATGTAGTTCACACTACAAATACATATGATTTACGTGTTTTACGGGTCATTATGTAAGGGGGAGTGGTTTTCATGTTGAGACGAAATTATTGACTAAAGGGGAGTGATACATATCACCATAGTATTGTTGTCGAAGTTGTGATATAAGAACTTTGATGTTGTGTAATAATACTATGACACTGTATAACAATGATCGAGAACTTTTGTTTTCTCATTGTTATGGCTACGGAACTTCAACAACTATGATGTTGAATTTAACATCTATGGAATCATGGGAGTACTTGGAAGAGACGAAGTTTTCGAGTAATGTTGAAATACCAAGGAGATCAAGCATGTGGACGAGAAGCTACAAAGTTTTATCTATTTCGTAATCCATATGTATTGATAGTTTTGTCATTAAAATTAACAAAGGGGGAGATTGTTAGAGCATTGCTCGGTCGAACTCGCATGTGTTGCTATCTCAAGCATGTTTGTCATTGTTAGTGATCAAAACCATATGTCTTGATTTCTGGTTTACTTATGACTAAGTCTCGGTCTAGGATAGTTAGGTATAGTTGAGCTCCAGACTCCATGGCGATTATCTTACGAAGACGAAGAGCTACTCAAGGAACCAGTGGAACTTCATCCGACCAAAAGGTATGTGGAGACTTGAACTCATCTGTCAATTAAAAGTCTATCTACTCTATCTCCTACTCTTGAGACAAAAGTCGTATAAGTATGATAGTTTTCATACATACACATTTGCTATTTCGAGCCGAGTTTACTCGCCTATCTTTTTCTCGAAATATGTGTTGGTAAGCTTTTGATTTAACCATTTTCATCTTTACCCATGATGAAAGTAATGATGACGTTTCAATCTTGAAAATAGCTTTGATGATGACAGTCGATTCTTTTTGTCTAACGACTATTATAACATTATAGAAGAATGTTTCAATGATTGAAATGTGGAGTTGAGATTATGTAACCAACTACGAATATAAGCATATATAGTGTGTTCGCACATTAGTGTATAAATCCATGTGCCGGGAACCAAGTGAGTGCATATGTGTGCATGCGGTATTGATAAAGGAGACAGGTTAGGTACGCGTACTGGCGGAAGTTATCATACCGAAAATTTCTGCTGTAGTTTGTGAAGTTTGCAAACTGAAAACCAGTCACCTTAGGTATGCGTACCCGTACGCGTACCCACGGAAGTTTTCGAACCGAAAATTTCTGCTGAGTTTGTAAACTCAAATCCGGTAGCTAAGGTACGCATACCCGTACGCGTACCCAAGCTGGTTAATTCTCAAATCGGTAGTTTCGTGAACTTAAAACAATAATTTATAAGGAATGCAATCTTTGCAAACCGTGGCTATATTGTTTATGAATTGATTCAAGTGAATCAAACCGATTTTGTTTCAATTGTGTCTATGTATAAAGATCTAAGCAATTGAACAACTCTTGAACTAGTTCTTATGAGTCATTTGAACTGGTTATGAGAAATATGAATACGTTTAATATGAAAGTGCTCATATGGCTAACCATTGGTTAACTATTTGTGAACCAACCCAATGTACACGTTTAGGTACGGTTACTCAAACCTAAATGAATACATTTCATTTGTGTGTGAGATAAGCTAAGTTTCGATCTAACGGTTGAAACATATTAGCTTGGATATGTCAGGTTTTTCATCTAACGGTGAATATTGAATGCTTTGTTACCAAGGTAACTAAGATTGCAAACCCTGATTTGAAAACTATATAAGGGAGACATCTAGCAACTGGAAAAGCTAATCCCCACACCTCCTGTGTGATACTAGTTGTTTTTGCTAGAGTCGATTCTCCTTTAACCGTAGGTTTCTTCTCGAGACCCTGTCGGTTAACGACTTAAAGACTTCATTGGGATTGTGAGGCCAGACGAAACTACTTCTCTTGTAGCTGAGCGATCTGATCTTGCAATTTTCTATCGTATGAGTTCAATTGAAATAATTGACTTGAGATTATATCTCCGATAGGGCAAGATAAAAAGAAATCACAAACATCTTCGTCTTATCGTTTGTGATTCCGCAATATCTAGTTTAGCTACCATACGATTTAGATTATTGTGAGGTGATTGATAATACTAGGTTGTTCTTCGGGAATATAAGTCCGGTTTATCAATTAGTTCCTGTTCACCTTGATTTCTATCAAAAGACGGAACAAACTTGTAGGTTTATATGTGGGAGACAGATTTATCTATCATCGTAGACTTTTCTGTGTGATACAGATTTGTTTATTAAAGTCTTCGACTTTGGGTCGTAGCAACTCTTGGTTGTGGGTGAGATCAGCTAAGGAAATCAAGTGTGTAGTATCCTGCTGGGATCAGAGACGTAAGGAGCGCAACTGTACCTTGAATCAGTGTGATTTTGATTAGAGTTCAACTATAGTCCAGACCGAAGTTAGTTTGTAGTAGGCTAGTGTCTGTAGCGGCTTAATACAATGTGGTGTTCAATCTAGACTAGGTCCCGGGGTTTTTCTGCATTTGCGGTTTCCTCGTTAACAAAATTTCTGGTGTCTGTGTTATTTCTATTCCGCATTATATTTTGTTATATAATTGAAATATCACAGGTTGTGCGTTGTATCGATCAATTGTGAAATCCAACCTTTGGTTGTTGATTGGAAATTGATTGATCCTTGGATATTGGTCTTTGGTACCATCCAAGTTTATTATCCTTGTATTTGATAAAGACTCGCAAATTCTTATTTTCTTGAGTTGACTTATCAAAAAAAAAATCTTATTTTCTTGAGTAAAGATCAAATCAAGAGATAGAGATATTAACTCCTCGATATACTTTTCTCTAGATTGAGTCTGACTGTCTAGTTGATTCTCTAGAAAGTATATTGGAGTTAGTCCTTACATATTGATAATAGAAATATTGGGTGTGGTTGTTAGACCCCGATTTTTCATGTCTGATGATAATAGAGACTTGCGCCCTGCTGGCATTCTTGTTCTTAATTGGGAGAATGGTCAGGATGTTTGTATGGATGTTACAGGAGTCTCACCTTTCACAGGTGAAGGTATTCGTGCTTTTGTACCGGGCCAAGCTATTTCCAATGTTGTTTTATAAAAACAGAACAAATACTTAGATCAATGTGTTTCGCATGGCTATGGTTTGGGTGTTCTAGCTTTCACTACGTTGGGCGAACTAGGTGATGATACTTTGTGTTTTTTTAACATATTGAAGAATTGTCTAGTTAGTAATGATGTCAGTAGTAGTGGTGTAGGTAAATTTCTTTTCCATAGATTAGGTATTTCTATTCAAAAAGGGGTTGGTGCGCAGCTTGTTGCTAGGCTAACATCGAAGGCTTTGTACGATTCTATTGTTGATTGATCTACAATAAATTTTGTTTAAATATTATTATTGTTTTTTTATAAAGTGGTTTTTACTTCTTTATTTTTTTATGATTTGATACTAATATTATAATGGTTGGTTTGATAATTAGGAATCATACAAAGCTTTAGTTGGCAATCGAGCAACAAGCTGGGCGCCAACTCCCTTTTGAATAACAACGCCTAATCTGTGAAACATAAAACTGCCTAGACCACAACTAGAATCATTACTAACTAGACAATTCTTCAAGCGCTTAAAAAAACAATCCTCACTGTGTTTGGTTTTTACAATTTTTTTTTAAAAATCATGTTTTTAGTTAATTTTTTATATGATCCAACAATACATATTTTTTTTATGTAGAAAAATACTATATGTTCATTGGGACGGGAATTAATTCAAGCATAAACTATTTTTTTTTCCTGAACATGTTAATATCTACTGTTGGATCATAGTCTATTTTAAAAAAAATGGGTACATATCAATCTGGTGTTGGATAATAGGTTTTCACACATCAATACATAACAATATTTATTGTTGGATCATAGTTTTTTTTTGGGATGAGTACATATCAATATCTATTGTTGTATCATAGGTTTTCACTCAGGTTATATCGATATATATTTACTGTTGCATCATAAGTTTTCATGCAGTACGTATCAATATCTATTGCTGGATCATAGGTTTTCACTCATTATATATCAATATCTACTAATGGACCATAGGTTTTATTTTTCCACCATATACGCACTGCTGACTGTTACTATTTTTTGGCAGATGTGGATGTAGAATTCTTTTCCAACTGCTCAAATTACAACATCTAGGTAATCTATTGTGTGTTTTGATGATTTTGTATAATTTTTGTACACTGCAAATCTAGGTTTTGATGATTTTATATGATCTAGCTAGATAATACTATCATCGGAAGATAATTTGATTGTATATTTGTGTTGTTGACTAGACCGAAGAAGAAAAATAAACTTTATCTACATCTGATTTGATTGTTTATTTGTATTGGTGAATCTATGTTTTCATGTTTGTTTGCATCTGACTCGTGATATGAATCTTACTCGCCGAATCGGATGTCATGCCAATTATTTTTTAGTTTTTGTCATATGTGATTCGATACCTGGTGACTATTATTATAGAGGAGGAATTCAGAAATAATAATAGACGAAAACTAGAAAACAGAACACACTAAAAACCAGATCCGAAGAAATATATCTTCTCTAGATTATGAACAAGAAAACTATTACAATTCTCTCTTTGTTACGCTCACAATCTCTCTCTAGGTAAATAATCTTAAACTATTTGCTAAGTTTCCTTTTACAATAATTAATTGCCTCACAAACTTATCTCTAGGCCTGTGTGTTCAACCTCCTTTTCTATGTGTCAAACCACACTCTCTAGATTGTCTTAACTATAAGCTAAACATCTCTATTTATAGCTTTAACGGTTTCCCAAACCTTATAGGAATCTATTTCCTTATCTAGGAATAATTCCCTTTCTAGCTATATTTCCCTTTCTAGGAATATTACCTTGTCTAGGAAGTATTTCCTTATCTTGGCATACTTCCTTACTTTGGTTTGGTTTCCCAAACCTCTTAGGAATTTATTTTCCTTTTATAGGAATACTGCCTTAAATCAGTAATCCTTCTTAAATTACAATTCTATCCTCAATCCATCTTGAGGATCACTAGTTCCCGGGGAGAGAAAGATACACATGTATCATGCTGCCCCCCCCCCCCCCCCCCAAGAACTTGAACTCCTGTGAAAGTTATATTTGGAGGATAGGGAACTCAAGATTTCCTTTCATCCTGCTGAACCATCTCTCCTTGCTGGGAACTTGACTTTGACTTCCAATTAGAAAAGCGTCTTTATCTTCTTGTCTTGTCTTAGTATCTCTTCGCTCCGTAATGCAATCTTCTTCGAGTGGTTCTTCTCTATCAAACCACAAGTCTTCCACATGTGGCAAGATTATCTTTTCATCTCCGTCATTATCTAGTAATGGTGGTTCAAACATCTTCAACCTTCTTAGGTCGTCTTCTTGTTGTTTGATTAGGGTTTCCAAACAAACTCTACTCGGCTTCTCGTCAAGAGAACGGGTCACTAGGAGAATGAACTTCATACTAGCATTCACCAAACGTTTAGCCTGAGTGGCTGTAGTCAAGTTCGCTCCCTCAAGAGGAGAGCTAATAGCTCGTATTACAAAAGCTTTCCCATCTTTGGTAAAGGTATACTTCTGGTCTCTCCTATGTAAAACTGCATCTCGATCCCACAAGTAAGGACTACCAAGTACAACCTGACAATCATTTAATGGAACCACATCGCATGTAACCTCATCAATGTATGACTCATCAAAAGCAAACTTGAACGTACACTGCTTTGCAAACTGTAGCCCACCTTCGTTTTGAAGCCACCCTAAAGGATAGGGTTTCGGATATTTGAAAGTCTTCAAACCCAACTTATGTACCAAAGAATGTGAAAGTAAATTCTTCTGACTTCCCGGGTCAATAACAACATCTATAAGTGTTGTTTTAACCTGCATCTTAACTGTGAAGAGTCGTTCCCTAAGGTCATCTTTTAAAGGTCCTTCTTTTGCTCCTGCCATAATAGAGATCTTTGAGTTGGGTTCCGTTAATCCTTGGACTTATATTGGAACTTGTGCGACTAGTGCTGCCTTCTTGGCTTCTTTATTCTGCAACCCTATTGGTTTTAGATTAGGATACTTCATCCAACACTTGTCGACAACATGTCTTGTTTGTTTGCAATGAGTGCAAGTCAAACCTTCTTTTTCTTTAGACTTCCTATCCTCTTTGATCCTTTCATCTCCTTTAGCGACGAAACCTCTAGACTTCCCCTTGGTGTTTCTCTCAACATCAGATTTCTTAAGCCTGCCTTCGATAACATTAGCTTTTATGCTTGCTTCGAAGATAGTATCCGCCGAAAACATCTTCAACTCTTTCCGTATATACTCATGAACCCGGAGATATACTTCATATAGATAGCATAATCTTCCAAGTCTAAACCCAAAACCATGGCTTGATTCTGAAATTCTGAAGTATATTCTTGCACGGTTTTGTAGTAAGTCTGCTTCAAGTCGTACCACTTGAACCATCTCTCTTCAAGGTAGCCAACCGGATAAAATTATTTCCTTACAATTCCTTGAATCCTTCCCACGACAATGCTCCCTTACTTAGGTATTGTCTTTGATAAGCTTTCCACCATATTAGAGCATGCTTTGAAAGCTTCAATGCCGCAAAAGCTATCTTCTCCTTCGATCCATATTCAAAGAAAGAAAAGTACGTCTCTAGACGCTCTATCCAATCATCTAATTTCTCTACATCGACACTTCCATCATAAAGTGGAATATCAACATGAAAATCAATTTTTTATTCTTACCATGATTCATAAACTTACCACGAGGTTTAGTTGTTTTTGTGCCTTTAGGAAGCTCATCTTCTTCTTCCTCTTCGGTTTCTTCTTCTTCCTCCTCATTGATCGGTGCCTAATAATGCATATTTCTAGATCATTTTGTTGTCTTTTATCACATCCCAAGTGTTATAATATCTCATTTTATATCAAATCTTGTATTTTGCGCATTTGTTCATTAGCGGGTAATTTTGTCGGAATAATCTCATTTTGTTTGGTGTTCTAGGTGGTTGGGTAAATGGTGAGCAAGAAAGCAGTGAGTTGATACAAAGGGAAAGATCAGAAAGGACTTGGTGTTCACATGAGGAGATCAAAATAAGGCATGTGACCATAAAGGTTAAAATGGAGGACCAACTGACTTTGCTAAAGTTTGGACGTCAACATGGTCATGCCAAATGATATATTGTTCATACATGGGAAACAAAGATATAATACAAGTCATAGCTATCATTCTCTTATACACCTGATCTTGGTATTAATGCCTAACACACTAGTAATCCCTTTATCAACTTTACCAATTCACATTTCCAAGATCAGAACCAAATTTCATCTTCTTTGTTACTCCACCCGACAGCAGTACCTTCTCCTTTCTTTATTGTGTTTTTGCCTCCTGCAAGATCCCATCATCAGTACTGCCAAACCACCACCATCTCCCTCTCTCATATGTACCACTCTTTAAATCAGAAAAATCACCATCCAACTGCCCTTTCATCTTTATCTTGTCCCTAATTTTGACCTAAGCCTCGTCTCTGAATTGGTAGACAGTAGGGCTGCTATGAAGAACAAAAGCAGCAGGGTTTGTCGAATTGAGGCCTTGAATTCTCTAAAATATCATCTGCAGAAGAAAATAAGGGTGGTTGTGGTGAACAATAGGGTGTTGCGTTGTCATATTAGGTCTGAAATCGATTTTCTTTCAACACCGACAACATCTGAAATTAGTGAAGACATTACAATGTCAGTGCATGATGAAGTAGACTACATTAGTGGTGAGTTTCAAGACTATCAGTTTCCTAGATTTCTTCTTGTATAATTACTGTCAATGGGATTGAATAGTTGGGGGAGAATCTTGTATAAATGGGGTTGCAGTTGTATTTTGAAGCCAAGCCAGAACTAGCCGGAGCAACTAGCAGTACTAAATTAGGTTTAATTTCATTTTGTATTATGTTCTAAACATATTTACTAGGGCATAGATGAAGCCCTTAATTTACTGCTAGATTATTCATGTTTTCAATATTGTTCTTGTTGTGTTTCATTGAGTAAGGATGGGTTTAATCTAGAGCTTCCATTTACATAAATTTCACTTAGTATGTTTTGCATCCTAGGTTGTTAGAAATTGTGTAATTGTTGCTCCAACTTATGCTTAATTGAATCAATTGGCCTGTGATTAGTTGTGCCTTAATCATACAACTAATGCTAGAGATTAATATCTTAGTTGACATTAAGTTATCCAACCTGAGATTACCCTGGATTAAACGACATGCTTGAACCTTCACCGGTGTCCATTGTAAAGGGACAACATAACTTGAAAATGAAATAGATTAGCATAGATTAGGTGGTGGATTCAACTGCCCTAGTTCCCTTTTATTTGCACTTTTGTTTTCTAATTTGTGTTACATAAACTTATCTCGTCGTATCGACACACAACAAACCCCCTTTTATTACTTCTCGTTTGAATCAGTATAGAAAGACATTAGAATCAACTCTACATCGCTCTAGTCTATGTGGGATCGACTTGTATTTGCTCTGTCTACTATAGACGATGTGCACTTGCAGTTTAATATTTTAGGCATCTTTCCTAGTCCTACCAAGTTTTTGGCGCCGCTGCCGGGGACTCGGTAGCGGTGTAGCTGAAGTTTTTGTTTTACTTTGCTGATTTTTAGTATAATCCTGTACATAAGTGTCTAGAATTGTCTGTTTTTGTTTTGACCGTATAACTTAGTGTATTTTGTTTAACATCTTTGTTAGGGTCCTGTTGTTCTTTTTCTTAACTTGTAGTTTACTTTCATCTGTAACTTTGATGTGTATAGTAGTTGAGTCAATTCACTTATTCATATATCTTGCATCGTTAAAACTGTCATTGCATTTAGCTGTAGCTTTTCATATAACTACATTCTTTCATATATCTAAAAAAAAAAAACATTATAGCTGTAACCTTTAGTTTCAATCATTCTCTGTCCTTGCATAATGTTCTTTAGTTGAAGATCCATCTTTACTTCACTAGGTTATAGTTGGGTTGTTTATATAGTTGTTTAGATTTTAGATTTTCTGCATAACTGTTGTTCTTTCTACTGTGTTAGCATAAGTTAGGTCTATGTCAAGAATGCGTAGCTTTCATTTTTCTGTCGCTTTTTGTAACTACTTTCATATCTCTTCATGTTAGTTTAAAGTAGTTTACTCAATCTCATTATAGTTAGTTGCATCTTGTGGCCCAGTTTAAGTTGTGTTTAACGTTCCCAGTTTAGAATACATTCCTTTCGGTAAGTAGACATATAGGATTCTGTGAATACTTTGAAGTTTCTGTGTTTCTACCTTTGTTAGTTTCATCAGTATAGACCATTTGTTTTTATAACCTGCATCTCAGTATTAGTATTATCTATATCATCTTTGAGCTTTTGGCATTTGTAACTAGTGCATTCATTTATATTCTGTAGTAGATCGTTAGTTTTCCCTGATAATTTTTTCAGTTAATTGCATTCAGAATCTGAGTCAGTTTCTCCTGTAACTATTACATTCTTGTATTTTGTTTGTCAATTTTTCAGTTACTTAGTGTTAGAGCATAGCTCGGTTGAACCCACCAAGCGTTGGTATGTCAAGTTTGGTTGTCATATTTTAATGAATCAAAACTCATTTTAAGAGTCGCTTGATTATGTATTAGAGTCAACTTCATATATTGAAAGCATTTGGGTATGAGACATTGCAAGTTTTGCGAAGACTTGAAGAAGTAAGAAGCTACAACGACAACATCATCCTTCTACTTGAGGTTAGTGATATTTGACTTGAACTGTTCCATTCCCTAACGTATCTTTCAAGTCGTGCATATTGAAAACAAAACTGCGAAGCATGAACACTCTAGATAGACATAGTATTAAGGAATACAATACGAGGTTTATTGCTTAACCATTAAACTTTGTAGATAAGACATCGACATAATCGTTTAAATGCTATTGTGATTATGTATGGGTATGAGGTGAGGATTTCATCCTAGGAAACAATATTTTACATGTGTTTTAAGGAAGTAAGTTCATAAACTTGTTTTGTAAATCGAAAAGGAAACCGCCATGCGTTATTGGTATTGTTATTCATTGCATATCTTGTGAACAACCAATATGTGTGATTTAGTATAACCGCTCATGAATTGTCTATGTTCTTGGTAAAACTATTCACAAAGGCCTGACTTATGTATTGGTATGACTTTTATTAGTGAAACCGATCTTAAGTAATCACCTGAGATGGTATGATCGAGTTTGCGATTTTGTGTATGACCGAATCTGGGTAAAGGGGAACCGTGATTTTGTGTATGACCGACTCTGAGTAAAGGGGAACCGATCCTAGTAAGAGGTTCAACACATCACAAAGGGAAATCGATCCTTGTATGAGGTGCAGCATGTTTTAGCAGAAAGGGAAACCGATCCTATGGACATGTGCAACACGTTTTTAGGCAAAGGGGAACCGATCTTATGGACATGTGCAACACATTCAAGTTAGATACCATATATATGTGGGGAACCGATCCTAGTACCTAGTCAACCGAATTTTGGAAATCTAGTGTCATTATGCACAATATTCACATGGAGGTAGAACTGAAACTTGTTTTGGTAGAACTGTTAAACCCATGATTTGTGATTGAGTGTTCTTGATCAATCACATAGTTCTTGAAAGTCAGATGAACCAATTCTAAACTTTTTTGGAAGTGTGGAAAATCGGTTTCAAGGTTGTAAGTATGAAAGAGGACTTAAAAAGTAAGGATGTCGACATACTTTGAACACGTACAGTAATGTTTATCTTTTATTATTCAAAGTTATTCCTTAATAGCTAAAGGAAAAAAATCCCAGGATCGAAAGATAAATAAGTTAAGGATCTTTTATTTAAGGTTTTTAATTTTATTTTAGGAAAACGAGAGTTAGTAATGCGCATTTACTAGTTGAAGATTTTCCAAAGAGATTTTCGGTCATTATTTTGGACAGAGCATTTCCAGGAATTATGGAAACTGAATTTGGAATATTTTGCATATCTTGAGAATATTTTCGGTTTTGGAAATTCCTTGGTGTCCAAACTTCCTTGTCTATAAATACTTGAAGTTTGCATTTCTAGCAAACTAGTCCTTCGTGACAACAAACTTCCTCGGTTGTGTTGTGATAGACGCATTTATGTGTCTAATATGTCCTCAGTGTTTCGTATTGTTTGTACTTGTTTTCGTCCTTATTATGGTGTTTTGTGTGTTTGTAGGTATTTTTGGAAAATAATTATTGTTGGAAAATTCGGCTTGAAAAGTTGCACGGGTCACCCCCAAGGCAGCTGCTATTCGCACCCCAGTTCTGGTTAGGGGGGAGGACATCTTCTTCCCAAATTCAAAAACCAAAAATTGGCGGGAAAAAAAATACTATCAACTGGCAGATGTTTTGTTGGAATTTTTGAACGTGTTCTAGGGCGATTCAATGGCTGATTTTTGGTAGGAAGTTGTGATATGTCCTAGCAAACAGGTTTTGGGCTTTTGGTTCGATCAAATTTGGCTAGAATTAGCTGGATAATTCACGGAATGCAAAACAGGGAAATACGGGTTGGACACGGGATTGGAGAAGATTTGAGCGTGTTCTGCTCATGCATGAGGGCTCTAGCAACATTGTGGGTCGTGTGTAAACATTTCTAGAGTGACCAGGATGGAAATCTATGCGTGAGAAGCTAAATCAGGGAAGAAAATATTCCCAGAATATTTTTTCATCAAGCCGAGTTAAGAGAGCATTATCTCGAGTTATAGCGAGACTTCTTGATCCTGTGGAGTATATATAGAGTGCTGGGGACTCATAGAAGAAGAGAGAGAACTGGGAGAGGTTTAGAGCACTACAGAGCAAGAAAATTGAAGTTGCAGAGATTCTGGTTCTGCTGTTGCTGCTGCTCGAGGAGGAAGAAGAAGAGGAAGAACAGACTACCAAAGGCAGTCGTTTACCAACAAAGACAACGACTGTCGTTTGTGGGTCATAGTTTTCCAACGACAACAACACTTCATCTCTATCGTTGATTCTGGACGCCTTCTGTGGGTCGCAGAATCCTGTTTTATATCATTTTCTTGTCTTTCTCTTCATTGTAAAACACTTTTGAGCATCAATGAAATATTTTGAGAGGTTTTTCATCATGAGTAACTAAACCCAATCCCAGGGGTGACAAAGGAAGCCATTCTCACAATAATTATCTGGTAATCTCTATTTTTTTCATGCAATATTTTTATGTGATTAATTGGATTGATAAAAATGAATTAAATGATTTTTATTAATCAACTGTGTTTTCCCTTGATAATGCATGCTTAGTTTTAGACTCTTGATGCATTATACTTGTGATTAACATTTGATATTTTGGAAATCTGCTTTTGGCAATATTTTGAATCAAACCAATTATTTAAATTGCACAGTAAAAAAAATATTAGATCATATAAGTATTTTTGAATGGTGGAATCTTAAACCCCTATTTGTCCATAAAATTTCACATCACTTTGCTATTTAATTTTGCTACATTCTTAAGTTTTAAAAAAAAAAAAAAATCTAAAAATTTTATTCCCTTCACAAATCTGAAAAGAACTCATTTTTTTACCACTATCACTACAACCATTTGAAAATACATCAAATTTTTGGCGTCGCCGACGCGGATTTGTGCTTAGGTAGAATTTTTAGGTTTTTATTATTTTTATTATTTTCATTTGTTCCTCTTTACGTTTCTTTGTTTGTGTCTTTGATTTGCAGGTTTGAAGGTTGGACACTAAGGACTTGGAACAAAGCTCAAAGCTAAAAGAAAAGAAAAAAGAAGACATATAATTTTTTAGGATTTAGTTTTATTATTAATTTTTTAATTTTTAATTTTTTTTAGAATTGTATTACGAAATTTTTGTAATATTTTTGCACTTTACTTTGGACATTTGGACAAATTTTTTCTTTTTTAAACCCTACGGAAGGGTACCCTTAAATACAAACTGTTTGCAGGGAAGGACGACGATTACAATATCGTCTCGTCCCCTCGGGTTCGTACACGACATAGGAGTCGTGGCTCGAGTCGACTTCAACGGTTCTTCGCCCGTCTGGTACGGGAGGTAAGTCTTTCGAAACACCTGCGAATCTCCTGCAAGCGGGTTTAATGTATGCCTTAAGGTGATTATATGTTGAGGACTGAACCAGTTGCTTTAAATTCCTAGTAAAGGGCAAGGACTGTCCATACAAGATATTTCTAACAAAACTGTAAAACCAACTTTTCTAAAAGTACCTAGTCTAGGATTGGAACTGTGTGCCTCCCAAGTCCTCTTGGACTATTTTGCATCTAAATATAATATACTTGAGGAGCCATAGTTGGAATGTTTGTCTCCGCCCGTCCTTAACAAAGTCCATTTCGAGTTAGATCTTGTACATGATGCACCCCCAAAATTACTAGATTTTGTGTCCAAAAACATAACAGTTGAAAAATTCAGGTCTGGGGGTAGCTTGGTCACTTTGAGTGTCTCACTGGTTGTTCTCTGTTGTTGTATATGTGTGATTAAACTGTTGATGTTTCTGCACATCATCTTTTGGGTTGATCCTCAACTCTTTAGGTTGTATATATACGGTGACTTTTTCTTGTATATAATCCGGTAGGTAATGCTATTTTCTAGCTTTTTCGGGTATGTATATTGTGCTAATCCAATGTGATATCAGCTGATTTCTGTTGGACCATGGCCATGAATAATGGAGTTTTGAAAATGCTTTCGCCGACATCTGGTAATCTCTTTCCTTTTCTTTGCTCAGCATGGTTCTCTTGGTGTGTTGTTCAATCTTGTTCATCTTTAGAAACATTGAGGACAATGTTTAGTTTAGGTTTGGTGAAAAGTAGATACCATTGACTATCAGTGTGCTATATTCTGAAACTGAACTCTGCCATATAAAAAAATCAAAAATGGAGCTCATTTACCCTGATTTGTGATACATGTGCATGTATGATATCTTAGGGTTCTTAGTCTAGATGATGAGGCACCCCTGATTCTAGCACAATTCACATGTGATATAGAAAATTTGCAAACACACGATTTACCATGCGTGTATAGTGTCGGTGTTTCATATGTTAAGTAGGCTGCCAATCATCTAGAATACTAAATGAGACTTGACTAGCTTGTTCTTTGGTTGGCTAGGATAGAAGTTGGAGGATACGTTAAGAAAAGCAACCATTGAATTTGACCGGGTGCATCGGAAAAGGCTGCCTCTTGATAAAATTGTCATGTAATGTATTTTTCAGTTTTTGTAAAGATGTTGTGTCATCTTGTATTTGTATCTCTTGTTATTCCAATATCAGTTATTAAAAAAAAAAAAAGTAAAACTTCAGAAAAAGAAAAAAAAAAAGAAAAAAAAACTGGAATGAACAGAATTGAGTTGTTATTTGTCTTTTGCTTCGAACCATTGAATAATTTCTCTTTAGTTATGAATGTAAATATGCAATCAATGTTCCTTTTTGTACATATGGTGTAAATAGTCTTGTAATAATCAAGGAGGGTGTAGCCATTGATGTACAATGCGGGTAAACTGAAATATCACCAACTTTCAAGGGTGAACATTCAAAGTTCTCGTAAAGCCGGACAGCTAGCTTGGCTTTGAATTCAGTTCTTAGCCTAAAAACTATCTCTTAGTAATTGGAAATCATAAATTCCTACAGTAAACACTCTATGCATGTCTAAGGTGATACACTTTACACTCGTATCACATGTCCTTAGTTGTTCCAGTGCTAGAATTGTGCCTTTGAAAGCTAGATTGACATTTCCAATTGCGGTGAGCTCAAACTGAAGTGTAGGTATCACTTTCATGGAATCTGAGATTATATTTTGTCCTAGAACTTTCTGGGTATGTTCTAAGCAAACCCTCACGAGACTTCAACTCGTCCACTAGGTACACTTAGTAATTTAAAAGGCTTATTGCATTCGCTAAATGCAATCGAGAGACCAGCGATAGTGGTATAGGTAGGATTTCTTAGTTTCCTGTTTTACTCGAGGTCGAGCAAAATTCAGGTTTGGGGGTGTGATCGGTGCCTAATAATGCATATTTCTAGATCATTTTGTTGTCTTTTATCACATCCCAAGTGTTATAATATCTCATTTTATATAAAATCTTGTATTTTGCGCATTTGTTCATTAGTGAGTAATTTTGTCGGAATAATCTCATTTTGTTTGGTGTTCTAGGTGGTGGGTAAATGGTGAACAAGAAAGCAGTTAATTGATACAAAGGGAAAGATCATAAAGGACTTGGTGTTCACATGATAAATGGAGATCAAAAGAAGGCATGTGACCATAAGGGTTAAAGTGGAGGACCAACTGACTTTGCCAAAGCTTAGACGTCAAGATGGTCATGCCAGATGATACATTGTTCACATATGAGAAACAAAGATATAATATAAGTCATAACTATCATTCTCTTATACACCTGAACTTGGTATTAATTCCTAACACACTAGTAATCCCTTTATCAACTTTACCAATTCACATTTCCAAGATCAGAAACAAAGTTCATATTCTTTGTTACTCCACCCGACAGCAGTACCTTCTCCCTGCTTTACTGTGTTTTTGCCTCATGCAAGATCCCATCATCACTACTTCCAAACCACCACCATCTTCCTCTCTCAACTGTACCACTCTTTAAACCAGAAACATCACCATCCAACTGCTCTTTCATCTTATCTTGTCCCTAATTTTGACCTAATTCTCGTCTCTGAATTGATCGACAGTAGGGCGGATATGAAGAACAAAAGCATCAGGGTTTGTCAAATTGAGGTCTTGAATTCTCTGAAATATCATCTGCATAAGACAATAAGGGTGGATGTGGTGAACAATAGGGTGTTGTGTTGTTATATTAGGTTTGAAATCGATTTCCTTTCAACACCGACAACATCTGAAATTAGTGAAGACATTACAATGTCAGTGCATGATGAAGTAGACTACATTAGTGGTGAGTTTCAAGAATATCAATTTCTTAGATTTATTCTTGTGTAATTACTGTCAATGGGATTGAATAGTTGGGGAGAATCTTGTATAAATGGGGTTGCAGTTGTATTATGAAGCCAAGCCCGGACTAGCCGGAGCAACTAGCAGTAGTAAATTAGGTTTAATTTCATTTTGTATTATGTTATAAACATCTTTACTAGGGAATAGATGAAGCCCTTAATTTACTGCTAGACTATTCATGTTTTCAATATTGTTCTTGTTGTGTTTCATTGGGTAATCTTTACTAGAAATTGTGTAATTGTTGCTCCAACTTATGCTTAATTGAATCAATTGGTCTGTGATTAGTTGTGCCTTAATCAGACAACTAATGCTAGAGATTAATACCTTAGTTGACATTAATCTATCCAACATGAGATTACCCTGGATTAAACGGCGGGCTTGAACCTTCACCGGTGTCCATTGTTTAGGGACAATAATATAACTTGAAACTGAAATAGATTAGCATAGATTACGTGGTGGATCAACTTCCCTAGTTCCCTTTTATTTGCACTTCTGTTTTCTAATTTGTGTTACATAAACTTATCTTGTCGTATCGACACACAACAAACCCGCTTTTGTTACTTCTCGTTTGAATCAGTATAGAAAGACCTTAGAATCAACTCTACATCGCTCTAGTCTCTGTGGGATCGACCTGTATTTGCTCAGTCTACTATATATGCCGTGCACTTGCAGTTTAATATTTTAGGCATCTTTTCTAGTCCTACTAAGTTTTTGGCGCCGCTGACGGGGACTCGGCAGCGGTATAGCTGAAGTTTTTGTATTTACTTTGCTGATTTTTACTATAATCCTGTATATAAGTGTCTAGAATTGTCTGTTTTTGTTTTGATCGTATAACTTAGTGTATTTTGTTTAACATCTTTGTTTGGTTCCTGTTGTTCTTTTTCTTAACTTGTAGTTTACTTTCATCTGTAACTTTGTTGTGTATAGTAGTTGAGTCAATTCACTTATTCATATATCTTGCATCGTTGAAACTGTCTTTGCATTTAGCTGTAGCTTTTCATATAACTGCATTCTTTCATATATATATATATATATAAAAAAACATTATAGCTATAACCTTTAGTTTCAATCATTCTATGTCCTTGCATCATGTTTTGTAGCTGAAGAAGAAACTAGTTCAGCAAAAAAGCATGGTGTATCATTCACAGATTCATCAAAAACAACAAGTTTAAAAAGTGATACCGCCGGTACAGGACCGGGTTTAGGCTCGAAAAACTGTGTGTTCTGTTGCTCCTCTTCATTCCTCCTTCTTGGTTTGCAATGCAGTATCTCAGGTACCTGTTGAGCTCAAAAGAGTAATTTCAGCAACCAGAAAATTGAAGGTAAAGCGAAGCAATGCAGAAAGTAGTTGTTTATCACTGATAGTTAATAACTTAGAATTACAGAACAAATGATGTGAACTGTACTGAGGTATTAACAAAATATTTACAAACAAGATCCAAAAGGAAAAGGAGAACAGATGAAATGCAAATGCTTGTGTTGATATATTACAAGGTGATGAGAATGCTCAAACTAGAGGTTAACTTGCAGAACCAAAATCTGTACTACAACTACTTACTTTAAAGCTTAACTTACAGATGCAAATGCTATGAAAAGCTACAAAATTTAAGTTAATCTAAATTATTCACAACTACAAAAAGAATTTAAGTGAAAATGGAAGCTACAAATGCAACTGACTCAGACTTACAGAGATGATACTACAAGAAAACAATGAAAGTTATATAACAGATGAAGTACACAACAAAGTTATACTAAAGATGGTAGAAAACAGAAATGGTATGTGAAAAAGCGGGGGTCTAACAACACCACCCAATATTTCGCTTAGCAATATGTATGAACAAACTCCAATATAATTTTTATGAGAAATAACTAGACAGTTAGACTCAATCAATAAAAAGATATATCAAAGAGTTTATATCTCAATCTCTCGATTTGATCTTTACTCAAGCAAATGGAAATCTGCGAGTCTTTATCAAAGAGAGATAACTTGGACGGTACCAAAGACAAATGTCCAAGGATCAATCAACATCAATCAACAACCAAAGGTTGTATTTCCAATTGATGATCTTTAACGCACAACCTGTATTATTTCAATTATATAAAAAATATAATGCGGAAAAGAAATAACACAGACACCAGAAGTTTTGTTAACGAGGAAACCGCAAATGCAGAAAAACCCCGGAACCTAGTCCAGATTGAATACACACTTTATTAAGCCGCTACAGACACTAGCCTACTACAAGCTAACTTCGTACTGGACTATAGTTGAACCCCAATCAGTCTCCCACTAATTCAAGGTACAGTTGTACACCTACGCCTCTGATCCCAGCAGGATATTGCGCACTTGATTCCCTTAGCTGATCTCACCCACAACTAAGAGTTGCTGCAACCCAAAATCGCAGACTTGATAATAAACAAACCTGTCTCACACAGAAAAGTCTATCAAAGGATAAATCTGTCTACCACAGAAAAACCCTAGGTTTTGTTCCGTTTTAAGATATAAAATCAAGGTGAACAGGAACCAATTGATAATCCGGTCTAATATTCCCGAAGAACAGCCTAGATTAATCAATCACCTGTCAACAATCCTTCTTGACTACACAAGCGGTTTGTCGAGGAATCACAAACAGTGAGACGAAGATGTTTGTGACTTCTTTATCTTGCCTATCGGAGAACTCTCACGATCTCAAGCCAATTAGGAGATTGTACTCGTACGATAGAAGATGCAAGATCAGATCACACAACTACGATAAAAGTAGTATCGGTCTGGCTTCACAATCCCAATGAAGTCTTTAAGTCGTTAACCTGTTTTAGAGAAGAAAACCAAAGGTTAAAGGAGAAGAATCGACTCTAGCGAGCGCACTAGTATCACACAGACGTGTGGGGATTAGTTTTGCACAATGCTAGAGGGTTTTGCCTTAGTTACAAAGAAATCCATATTCACCGTTAGATGAAAACCTGATTTAGATTCAAGCTAATATTTCTCAACCATTAGACCGAAAACTTAGCTTGTCACACACACTTGGGTAGACGTTTACTGGGTTTGCTAAAACCATGCCCAAACGTGTACGTGTATGTTGGTTCAACATAGTAACCCAAAAGGTTAACCATATGAGCAATTCATGTTAACCTAGTTCTTCTTCACTATAACTAGTTCAATTGACTCAAATGAACTAGTTAGAGAGTTGTTCAATTACTATGAGATCTTACGTAACTACACAAGACACAATTGAAACAAAGATGATTCGATTCGATTGAATCGGCTCATGAACTTTATAGCCACGGTTTGCATAAAGCATTCCTTAGTAATTTAAGTTTCATGTTCAGAGCACATCTTTAGATCGTAACCACTTAAGCTCACAAACAAGTTCGCGGACTTAATGCAACCGGCAGAGTTTTCCAAACTCAACAGAAAATCTCGGCAAAGAGACTTCCGCCAGTTCGCGGACTAAACACGCAAACGAGTTTTTGGAAAATCCTAGCAGAAATTCTCGGCAAGAGAACTTCCATCAGTTCGCGGACTGAGTTTGTGGACTTGGCAAAGCCAATTCCTCCGGTTTCTCTCAATCAACAAAGTTCGAAAACTTCGGATTAAGCAATACATGGTTATGTAATATAAACTCTCATTCCAACCATTGAGACATTCTCAGAGGACGTTATATAGCCGTTATTCACAAACCGTTTCACGTCAGAGCAATTCTCAAAGTAATTGAAACTTTTCAAGACTTTCGTCACTAGGTGAAGATAAACTTGATCAAAGCGAAACGCTTTACAAACACACGATTTCGAGAAAAAAATAAGTAGTGAATACTCATCTCGAAATGTCAAATGTGTATGATCCATTCTATATAGCATACGACTTTTTGTCTCATAAGAAGTAGCAGATAGAATAGATAGACTTTTGAGTGATAGATAAGTTCAAGTCTCCACATACCTTTTTGTTGATGAAGTTCCACGGTTCCTTAAGTAGATCTTAGTCGTTGTATGATGAATCACCATGAAGTCCTTGAGGTCAACTACACTTTTCTATCCTAGTCCGAGACTTAGCTATAATAGACTAGAAATCAAGACTCATAGTTTTGATCACTAACATTGACAAACATGCTTGATATAACAACGTATGCGAGGTCGACCAAGATATGCTCTAACAATCTCCCCCTTTGTCAATTTTAGTGACAAAACTATTAATACATATGGAATACAAAAAAGATAAACTTTAGTGGCTCCTATTCCATAGTATAATCTTTAACGTTCCTTGAAATCTTCGTCCTTCCAAGTACTCCAATGATCCCAAAGATTGTAAGTTTAGCACCACCGTTGTTGAAGATCCGCAGCTATAACAATGAGAGAAATCGAGATTCTCGATCATTATTATACAGTGTCATAGTATCATTACGTAAAATCAAAGTCCAATTGCATCACGACTTTAACAACAATACTATGGTGATATGTATCACTCCCCCTTAGTCAATACTCCATCTCGATCATGGAAACCACTCCCCCTTATACAATGATCCGAAAACCATATGTATTTGTAGTGTGAACTACATTATTTCTCCCCCTTTTTGTCAATAAAATTGGCAAAGGTAAAAGAAAGGGATCATAATGAAATTTCCAGAAGAGATATTTCATAGACTAAAAGAAAAAAATACATACCAACTTAATTTAGATGCAATCATAAAGCCGAAGCTAAATGCATTCATCAAGGAGTTTGAAGATACAAGATAACCCCTATAAAATTCCATAGCCGCACACCCCGCAAGATATTACCATTAAGCACAAGTTCAAAAGAACTCTCCCCCATTTGATGTCATTCCCGAAAGAACAACAAGAGCGACCTTAATTTCGAAAGAAAAGAATAATTTTTTAATTGGACACCAAAAACCATGGAAATGATTTTCTATATCCAAAACTCAACCAAATTAATCACAAGTAAACCAATGATTAATTTAATCGGAATACGCAACTAAATCAAACCACAAAAGTGATCAATTTAATTGATTGTGCTCAACATAAGAAAACTTACGGAGCTACGACATGGAGATGACTACCTTAATCGTTCAAATACTCAACATAAGGAAAACCTTACGGAATATACGACTACATCAACCAATAGGACATGATTAGTATAGACGTTCATATACTCAACACAAGAACTTGTGGAATATATGAAAAACTCAACTAGATTAATTACAAGATAACCTATAATTAATCTAATTGGAATACACAACCAAACTAATCACCGAAGCAATCAATTTAATTGTCAAAAGATTTTGCTCGACAAAAGAAGAATTTCGGAGCAAATAACTAAATAACCAATCAAGATGATTAATTTAGTTCAAGAATGCTCAACATATAGCATCTCATGGAACAACCAACAAGGCCAATATTAATCGACATAATTGTAAGGTGTTCAACATAAGATATTGTGTGGAAGAGTCTCAGTCTGTGACTTAGGCAGGAAAGTAAGCACATCTAAGTTGCTCATGTGGATGAGATCAAGAGTACCATTATCAGTAGTTACATTAACATCTCCTAAGTCATCTATAAGTATTGCAGCATGCTCACATTCAAAGAACAAACCAACAAGTCCCAGTTCAATACCAAAATCATATGAATAGCAATGAATATGAATATTAGAAGAAACATTATCAGTGTATGTCTTTCCACTATGGTATGGCATTTCAGAGTCACATGACTCTGAAATTGCATCTTCAAGAAGAATTAGCCCTTCTAACATCATATCATCATCTGAGTAACATGCATACTCGTCCCTATTAACAACTTTGGTGTTTTCAGTCAACTCATTTTCCTCTAGGTGAGGTTCATATTCAGTATTAGTCACATGAGTAGGACCAGACACACTATTTTTAAAAGTTACTTCATTAGGGATGATAAACATTTCATTTTGAAATTTCCCCATTCCTTCATTTTGTAAATGAATCAGATTTATCCTTAAACATCATATTAAGTTGTTCAATGGAAGGGGAGTCTTCACTAGTGGATATCCTCGTTTCATATGGATATTCAGTACATGGTGGTTCATGAGGTTCACTAGAGAAGGGCAATTCAGAGGTGTCGCTATATGGATGATCATACAATGCTTGCAATTCAAATCTAGTATTATTTTGTTCAATGAGTTTGATATTTTCCATCACAAATTTCATACAAGGGATCAGGGGAGTACAAAATTGCTCCACATCCCCTGGTGGTGGCTGATACTTGTGTGGATAACAATTAGGGTCTATATATTGTGGCTCAAGACCTATAAAATGTCCATAATAATCCTTATAATTATCAACACCATGGTCTAATGGAAACTCAAAATGTGAAGCATGCTCATGTGCGAGTTCTCTAATGTGTCTGTGTGATGATTTCTCATCCCTATTGCTAGTCCAAAATCCTGACATGAATCAATGAAGCTGCTGAAGGCTAGCTTGGATTTTCCACAAAGTGTGAAAATAATTTACTGGCACTAGGCTTGTTGCAGTTACTAAGGATTAGTCCAAAAATGGGGATTTCAGATAGGCAGTATTAATGCGGACCAGCTAGACAACTAGTTTGGTCACGAAAAGAAACAATCACAACTCAGCATACATACATACATACCATTCAACATGTTTCAGAGGCTAGAAACAACAAATTCAGGCCAGAGATGATGCTTATAGGAATGACAAGCAGATTCGGAGATGTTGTAGACAGTCACAAGGTTTAACAGAGACTGAGAGACGCACTGCGATATAACAACTCAACTAGTGGGTATGTCACTCAACTACCACAGGATCATGCACTATGTTGCAGGGTTCGATAAGGCTATGTACAATCTATTGATTGGCTTGAGATCGTGAGAGTTCTCCGATAGGCAAGATAAAGAAGTCACAAACATCTTCGTCTCACTGTTTGTGATTCCTCGACGTTCTCTTGTTTATACAAGTAATACTGTTGTGAGGTGATTGATTAATCTAGGCTGTTCTTCGGGAATATAAGACCGGATTATCAATTGGATCTTGTTCACCTTAATTTCATATCATAAGACGGAACAAAAACCTAGGGTTCTTCTGTGGGAGACAGATTTATCCTTTGATAGACTTTTCTGTGTGAGACAGATTTGTTTATTATCAAGTCTGCGATTTTGGGTTGCAGCAACTCTTAGTTGTGGGTGACATCAGCTAAGGGAATCAAGTGCACAGTGTCCTGCTGGGATCAGAGGCGTAGGGAGTACAACTGTACCTTGGATCAGTGGGAAACTGATTGGGGTTCAACTATAGTCCAGTCCGAAGTTAGCTTGGAGTAGGCTAGTTCGTTTCACAAATATATTCTATCGAAGGATTAGCCTTCGTTTTCACCAACACTACTGATGTAGCTTGTTTGTTTGTCCTTTGCTATGCATACAGTGGTTTTATATGTATTAATTTTAAGAAATCATAAACATCAAATGGCTTAGTTAACGCATTTGACATGTATTGCGCAAGGGTCCTAATGAAAACTTTATTAGGTATTTGTAGGGGTGTACATATTGGTGTACCTATGTAATTCCCTGTAAAAGTAGGTTTGTGTCCGGTTATCAGTAATTGTAGGGGTGTAAATATTGGTGCACCATTGTAATTCCCATGAATAAATAGATTTGTGTGTGGTTATAAATGATTGATTTTGTGCATATTTTGGAGGGGTGTACATATTGGTGCACCTGTGTGATTCCCATGAAAAAGTAGGTTTGTGTGTGGTTATGAATAATCAATTTTATGCATGTTTTATAGCAGTGTGTGTACATACTCACATGATAAAGAAGGTTTGGGCATGATTTGCAAGGATGTGCATATTAAATTACTAAAGGCACCTTGGAGAAGCTTCAAAGGCACCCATGAGTTTTCTATTTACACCCCGCAAATTACTAAGGGGCAACCATGGCTAAGGGGCGACCACCTAATATTCGCACCCCTGGTGTGGATAAGGGGCATCTTCTTCCATCTTTTGAATTTTGAGTTTTGGCAGGAGATCTTGAGCAGCGAACCAGATTTTAGGGTTGAGTTTTCAACGATTTCTAAGGAGATTCAACTGCTGATTTTGACTGTGATTGATCTGTAAGGACTAAACAGGCTCTGGGACAACAAAGGAAGCCATTTTCACAATTGATTGGTAACTATAGCTGATTCTTTTTGACTTTTACACTAGTTTTAATTGAATTATGATTTTTATCAATTGATTGTGATTTTGTTTGATAGTGTATGCTTAGTCTAAGAACTTTTTATGCACCATGCTTATGATTTACAATTAATATTTTACAAAATCTATTTTTGGCAAAGAAAATAGTCAACAAAAGAGCTAGAATTGTTATGAATCATATATGAACCAAGTGAATGTGATTAGTCGTGAAATCCTAAGTCTCCGTTTCTCCCGATATTTGTGACAAACTTGTGTACATATTTTATTTATTTTATTTTTAAATCTTAAATCAATCTCAACAGGTCTGACAATCGAACTCTTATTATCATTATCTACAACACATCAGCGAGTTAAACTCAGGTCAAAATATCAAATGTGTATAAATGAAGTCTATATAGCTATACGACTTTTTTTTATAATAGGAGATAGAGTAGATGTACTTTTGAGTGATAGATGAGTTCAAGTCTCCACATACCTTTTGTTGATGAAGTTCCAAAAGCTCCCCTTAGTAGTTCTTCGTCTTCAATCGATGACCACCGTGAAGTCTAATGCTCAACTACACTTTTATCCTAATCCGAGACTTAGCTATAAGTAGACTAGAAATCAAGACTTATAGTTTTGGCAACTAAACTTGACAACAAGCTTGAGATAGCAACGCTTGCGAGTTCGACCGAGCACTGCTCTAACAATATAATTTACATGACATAAAAGAAACAAACTTTAGCAATAACACCAGTACATATCGATATGTACTGAGTGAAACCCTAGTACATATTGATATGTAATGAGTATTAGACTCTTCAATTGGACTATGTGCATGGTCAACATGATCAGAGCCTGGTGAAAGTATTCTTCTAAAATAATTATACATCCATGAATACATAGTTAACAAAGACATGCCAAATTCAATCATGATTAGAAACCCAGCAATCGTAATGAATAAAATTGTAATACTCATAGCAGACTTGGCAAGGTTTTCAATGGTGTGAAACAGTTCAAGGTCTATTCCTTGTAATCAAGATGTAATTTTATTTTTTTACTAAGAATTGAAGCAATTAGTAGCAATGCTAATTATAAATGGAGAAGCTGCAAACTTATCCTGTCTAAGTTCAAAATCCCACATCAGTCATACTTATCACTTGCATATAAATAGGTAAAAACACGTTTTTACTCCTTAGGACACCATTCTTGTAAAATAAAAGCACCAAACATTTTACTTGTACGAATTAGGGAAACAAAAATTGACAAGGAAGTACGAGGGGGCACCGCGCTGCCCCTCGACCCCCGTTAAGAAGTCTCAATCATCTACACCACACAAATCGCAAAAAAGAAGAAGTTGAGATCAAATGAAAATCACAGTACATAGTACATACACAAAATGTACTGATTTTTTTTAGTAGATATTGAAATGCACTGTGTAAAACCTAGTAGATATTGATATGCACCCATTTAAATTATCAGATATTGATATGTAATTCAAATAACAATTATGATTAGTTCCAATTGAAGAATCTTCAATTAGTAAAAATTGCAGTACATATACACATGTATCTGAAAATTGAGTTGACATGAAACACATAATTAAGTCTGAAATATTTTACATGTGCATATAAGTATGGAAGACAGTGATTACAGAACCAAGAATAATATCAAATACTAATGTACAACCATAAAAATGATTAGACCAATGTTAGCAGCACAAATTTGTTAGGTCATAGCTCGGTCGACCTCGCATGCGTTGCTATATCAAGCATGTTTGTCAATGTTAGTGTTCAAAACTATGAGTCTTTATTTCTTGTCTACATAGCTAAGTCTCGGACTATGATAGAAAAGTGTAGTTGATCTCAAGTACTTCATGGAGATTCATCATACAATGACGAAGATATATTCAAAGAACCGTGGAACTTCATCAACAAAAAGGTATGTGGAGACTTGAACTTATCTATTCTATCTCCTACTTTTTATGAGAAAAAAGTCGTATGCTATATAGACTGGATCATACACATTTGATATTTCGATATGAGTATACTCTACTTATCTTTATCTCGAAATCATGTGTTGGTAAAGCGTTTCGCTTTGATCAGGTTTATCTTCACCTAGTGAAAGTCATGATGTTTCAATCACTTTGAAAATCGCTTTGATGAGAAATAGTGTAACAACTATATAACGTCCTCTAAGAATGTTTCAATAGTTGGAATGAGAGTTTAGGTCAATATAACCAATGATGGATATAAGCATTGTGTGGAAACACATATGTGCATAAGTCTTATTCCTTAATCCGAAGTTTGCGAACTTTGTTGATTGAGAGAAACCGGAGGAATTGGCTTTGCCAAGTCCGCGAACTCAGTTTGCGAACTCAGTCCGCGAAATGACGGAAGTTCTTTTACCGAGAATTTCTGCTGGGATTTCCAAAAACTCGTTTGCGTGTTTAGTCCGCGAACTAGCAGAAGTCTTTTTGCCGATATTTTCTGCTGAGTTTGGAAAACTCTGCCGGTTGCCTTAAGTCCGCGAACTTGTTTGCGAGCTTGAGTGAGTTATGATCTAAAGATGTGCTCTGAACATGAAACTTAAATTATTAAGGAATGTCGTATGCAAACCGTGGCTAAAGTTAATGAGTCGGTTCAATCGAATCATCTTTGTTTCAATTGTGTCTTGTGTAGTTATATAATATCTCATAGCAATTGAACAACTCTCTAACTAGTTCATTTGAGTCAATTGAACTAGTTATGGTGAAGAAGAACAAGGTTAATATGAAATGCTCATATGGTTAACCTTTTGGGTTACTATGTTGAATCAACATACACGTACACGTTTGGGCACGGTTTTTGCAAACCCAGTAAACGTATATCTCGAGTGTCCGTGACAAGCTAAGTTTTCGATCTAACGGTTGAGAAATATTAGCTTGAATCTAAATCAGGTTTTCATCTAATGGTGAATATGGATTGCTTTGTAACTAAGGCAAAACCCTGATTTGAAGGCTATATAAAGGAGACATCTAGCATTGTGCAAAACTAATCCCCACACGTCTGTGTGATACTAGTGCGCTCGCTAGAGTCGATTCTCCTCTAACCTTTGGTTTTCTTCTCTAAAACCAGTTCAACGACTTAAATACTTCATTAGGATTGTGAAGCCAGACCGATACTACTTTTATCGTAGTTGTGTGATCTGATCTTGCATCTTCTATCGTACGTTACTTCACTAGGTTATAGTTGGGTTGTGTATATACTTGTTTAGATTTTAGATTTTCTGCATAACTGATGTTTTTTATATTGTGTTTGCATAAGTTAGGTCTAGGTCAAGAATGTGTAGCTTTCATTTTTTTGTGGCTTTTTGTAACTACTTTCATATCTCTTCATGTTAGTTTAAAGTAGTTTACTCAATCTCATTATAGTTAGTTGCATCCTGTGGCCCAGTTTAAGCTGTGTTTAACGTTCCAAGTTTAGAATACATTCCTTTCAGTAAGTAGACATATAGGATTCTGTGAATACTTTGAAGTTTATGTGTTTCTACCTTTGTTAGTTTCATCAGTATAGACCATTTGTTTTTATAATCTGCATCTTAGTATTAGTATTAGCTGTATCATCTTTGAGCTTTTGGAATTTGTAACTAGTGCATTCATTTATATTCTATAGTAGATCATTAGTGTTCCCTGATAATTGTGTCAGTTAATTGCATTCAAAATCTGAGTCAGTTTCTCCTGTAACTATTCCATTCCTGTATTTTGTTTGTCAATTTTTCAGTTACTTAGTGTTAGAGCATAGCTTGGTTGAACCCACCAAGCATTGGTATGTCAAGTTTGGTTGTCATATTTTAGTGAATCAAAACTCATTTTAAGAGTCGGTTAATTATGTACTAGAGTCAACTTCGTATATTGAAAGTATTAGGATATGAGTCATTACAAGTTTTGCGAAGACTTGAAGAAGTGAAGAAGTAAGAAGCTACAACGACAACATCATCCTTCTACTTGAGGTTAGTGATATTTGACTTGAACTGTTTCATTCCCTAACGTATCTTTCAAGTTGTGCAAATTGAAAACAAAACTGCGAAGCATGATCACTCTAGATAGACATGGTATCAAGGAATACAATACGAGGTTTATTGCTTAACCATTAAACTTTGTAGATAAGACATCGACATAATCGTTTAAATGCTATTGTGATTATGTATGGGTATGAGGTGAGGATTTCATCCTAGGAAACAATGTTTTACATGTGTTTTAAGGAAGTAAGTCCATAGACTTGTTTTGTGAATCGAAAAGGAAATCGCCAGGCGTTATTGGTATTGTTATTCATTGCATATCTTGTGAACAACCAATATGTGTGATTTAGTATAACCGCTCATGACTTGTTTATGTTCTTGGTAAAACTATTCACAAAGGCCTGACTTATGTATTGGTATGACTTTTATTAGTGAAACCGATATTAAGTAATCACCTGAGATGGTATGATCGAGTTTATGATTTTGTGCATGACCGACTCTGGGTAAAGGGGAACCGATCCTAGTAAGAGGTGCAACACATCACAAAGGGGAATCAATCCTTGTATAAGGTGCAACATGTTTTAGCAGAAAGGGGAACCGATCCTATGGACATGTGCAACACGTTTTTAGGCAAAGGGGAACCGATCCTATGGACATGTGCAACACATTCAAGTTAGATACCATATATATGTTGGGAACCGATCCTAGTACCTAGTCAACCGAATTTTGGAAAGCTAGTGTGACTATGCACAATACCTTAATTTACTGCTAGATTATTCATGTTTTCAATATTGTTCTTGTTGTGTTTCATTGGGTAATCTTTACTAGAAATTGTGTAATTGTTGCTCTAACTTATGCTTAATTGAATCAATTGGTCTGTGATTAGTTGTGCCTTAATCAGACAACTAATCCTAGAGATTAATACCTTAGTTGACATTAGGCTATCCAACCTTGATTACCCTGGATTAAACGACAGGCTTGAACCTTCACCGGTGTCCATTTTAAAGGGACAAGAACATAACTTGAAACTGAAATAGATTAGCATAGATTAGGTGGTGGATTCAACTGCCCTAGTTCCCTTTTATTTGCACTTCTGTTTTCTAGTTTGTGTTACATAAACTTATCTTGTCGTATCGTCACACAACAAACCTGATAGACACATTTTTGTGTCTAATTTGTCCTCAATGTCTGTATTGATGGAACTCTATTTTTGTACTAATATTGTGTTTTTATGTATTTTTAGGAAATAAACATTTTTGGAAAATTCGGCTCGAAAAGTTGATTTTGGCACCCGGAGGACAAGTGTTATTCAGACTCTCGCTTTTGGATAAGGGGTAACCTACTCTGGATAGGGGGATACCAGTTTCTTCCCCATTTGAACCGAGTATTGGCGGGAAAAATAGTTCTTCACCTGCGTAATTGTTGAAGCAAATTTTGGACGTGATATAAGGAGATTCAAGGGCTAGTTTTCATTTGGTTGGACCTGTTATAGCCTAATAGGGATGGTATGGGTGTTCGAATCGAGTTATTTGGGCTGGATAATCGTGGGATGCAAAACATGGAAGATATTCTCAAAACAGGAAAGATATTCTATTCTCGGAATTTTTGGATGGAAGATACGTGCATGGGTCGACTGTATTGGTTGGAAACAAATTCTACAGCTCAGAGAAGACGCGTGAAAGAGATAAACCAGGAAACAAATCCCGTAACAAGTCAGAAGAATAAAAAAAATATATCAGAAATATTCTCTTCACTGCAGGATTATATTGAAGTTATTACAAAGATTTGGTCGACCTGTTGAGTATAAATAGGTTGTTGGGGTTGAGGAGAAGGGTGTCGAGAGTTTGGGGAGTTAGCAGAGACAAGAGAACGAAGAAATCACGAGTTGCAGGAAAAGTTTTCTGCTGCTGCAACTCAAGAACATGAAGAACGGACGTCCAGGAACCGTCGTTCTTCAACAGTGACAACGACAAGTCTTCGTGGGTCATAGGTGTGGGTCTTAGAACCACATCGAAAATAGCACTTCTCTTTTATCATTCTTGTGTGACGCTTCCTGTGGGTCGCACATTAGCTGTTTACACCATTTTCTCTTCTTCTCATCAATTGTAAACCATTTTTGAGCCATAATAAATTATTTTGAGAGCATTTATACTATGATGAGATAATTCCCTCGTAACCAAGGCAATGGAGGAAGCTATTCACGCAACATAAATGGGTAACTATTTCATTTAATTATATAATTCACCTAATCGATGCTTTTGCAGAGTTTTAAATTGTTTGAATGATTGTCTTAATTATTTGTTAGTTTGATAGGTTATGCTTGGTTTAATCTCTTGATAATCTATGCTTAAGGTTTACAAATAATGTTTGAGAATCTGTATGATTGATAGTGAATTAAAGATAAAAGAGGACTTAAGAATTGAATAGAGTTTTGAAATATTTATCATTCAATTTTGCATAATAATGGAATCTAGTGTCTTGGTTACCTCTCGCACCCATTGTTAATATTTCTTGTATATATATATATTTTTTTATTTTTTTTTAAATCTAAAAGTTCCATTTCCTTCACAAGTCTGAAACGATTCCTATTTACTACAACCCCATCAAAAAATTTTATCATTTTGGCGCCGCCGACGTGGATTTGTGCTTAGGTAGAATTTTTAGGTTTTTATTATTTTTTATTATTCCATTTGTTTTTTTTATGTCTCTTTGGTTGTGTTTTTGTATTACAGTTTTGAAGATTGGACACTAAGGACTTGGAACAAAGCTCAAAGCTAAAAGAAAGGAAAAAAAGAAGACAAATAATTTTTTAGGATTTAGTTTTATTATTATTTTTTTTAATTTTTAACTTTTTTTAGAATTGTATTAGGAAATTTTGTAATATTTTTGCACTTTACTTTGGACTCTGGACTTTGGACAATTTATTTTAATTTTAAACCCTACGGAAGGGTTATATAAAAAAAATAAAAAATAAATAAATATAAACTGTTTGCAGGGAAGGACGACGAATACAATATCGTCTCGGCCCCTCGGGTTCGCACACTGACACCGGAGTCAGTGGCCCGAGTCGACTACAGCGGTTCTTCGCCCGTCTGGTACGGGAGGTAAACTTCTAAACACCCGCGAATCTCCTGTCAGCAGGTTTATTGTCTGCCTTAAGGTGATTATATGTTGAGGACTGAACCGGCTGCTTTAATTTCCTAGTAAAGGGCAAGAACTGGCCATATAAGATAAGGGTTCAGATTTCATCACCGTTCCCTTCTTGCCCGCCTTAGGAAAACGAAACCTAACGCGAACCCAAGATTAAAATTTGATTAGAACGAGACCGATAGGGTAACGAGCTTGGTAGGAAAATCTTTCGAAAAATATTGGTTACTATTTTAAGCATACTTCAAAGTTCTTGATGGTTTCTGTGAGTTGAATGCGTGACTGCGCCGCCTTGTGATAGCGGTGAGGCCTTGGGTATCAAAGCTCCACTGAGCTTCCCTCGCCTCAATTCAACTTACTTTGACTCGGATTGATTCCAGAGGGGTTTGCTTAAATTGTAACGAATTCCATTTCGAAGGATTAGAAGCTGGTCTAGAAACAATCTAAGTGGAGCCATCATGCTTGTTGTTTGCTAGATTGTATAGGTTTGATTTGGTCGAGTCAGCTTGTTTGTGATTGTGTAGAATTCCCTTGCAATTAAGAATGTCGAACTGGTATGATAGAAGCCAATACAATGATTATCGACCTGAATTTGAATATGAACATCATCCTTTTTATGACCATGTTGGGAATAGTGGTTGGGAACGCCATCCTTTGGAAGGATATGGGTCATACCCTGGTGATCCCAATTACTATCCACACATGCATCAGTTTTACGAGCAAGAAGATTATAGTACTAGTTCTTCGTCTCTAGAGGATACAATCAAACTATTGAAAAGTAGTCCTTTTTATGATACCTCTATTCTTATTCCTCCTTTAGAAGAGTCCCTCAGGAAGTTAGCTGAGTCGACGCGTAAGTTAGCTGAGATGAATAGTATAATTATAGACGAAAGAACTACAATAATGAGTGAACCTTCTTTAGAAGACCACCTCAAGCGGATAGCTGAGACGAACGAAAGAATTGCTCGAAATTACTTGAATTGCCAATATAGTGTATCCAATAATACCCTTGAGAATGAAGATAGTTATTTACATAATCAAGATAACAAGGTTAGAATTAGTAGCACTACTTGTTTTGACGAGGTTCGATCTTTTTCATGTTATTATGATGTGGATAGTGTTGATGAAGAATTTGAAATTTGTAGGCATAGTGATCAGGAATTTGTTACTCTAAATGAACTTTATGATGATAGTGTTATTTCTGGTTCAAATCCCGATAATTTTAATGATTATTCACCAATTCGAAAGGAAGAGGATTTGATTAGAGATACCACCTCTTTAGATGATGTAGTATTTCCTTTTGATTACGAAGTCGATAATGGTTTAGAGGAACAATTTTATTTTGAGAATACTGTTTTAGAGTCTAGCGATTTAGAAAAAATGGTCTTAGACGAAGAAAATGAACTCGTACAACTATTAAATATGAGTGAGGATGCGTCACTTGAGTATAACCTAGAAGAAGTAATTGACTATTTTCAGGATTCCAACGATCTAGAAATTAATGAAATTGTAGCTAGTCTATCTAGAGATACCCAAAAATCTAAGTTTGGGGGTGATTATCATTCCCCTTGTGCCATACCTTTAGCTCTTACACAGATCTCTCAGTCGGGACTTGAAATTTTTGCCTCAGCCATCTTACAAGATTATCTTCATACACTTTTTCCTGAACCTAGTTGTGTCCATAGGAGAGCTCAGTTGTTAGAAACCCATCCTCTGGTTGATGTGGTTAACCTAGGCTATGATACCAAGATTGACTTTGTTTTCCCACCAAAAACTTTTCTTCCAATTGTGGGAACATATGATTTTCAGATGTGTCGGATATTAAGTTTTGAGACTAAACCTAATTACTTTAGGATATTAGGGTCGACACATTTTCTTAAGGATGACCATTATTATGGTCAACTTTGTGAGTCAAATATAATTGACTTAGAGAATCCCCAATCATTCAGGTTGTTGTTATGTGCTTCTAAGTTCTTAGTTGAGTTTTTCCAGACTCTAATACCTGAACCGGATCTTAGCTTTGAGGAAATCCAACCGATGAAAACCTTTTATTTAGACCCTTTTATAGAGCCTGAACTTGAACCACAATTAGATATAAATTTCTTAATCAGGAAACTAAGTAAGGGCGTGCTAGTCTTGTTCACTTTCTTGGTTCATTGCAGTTTCCTTTGGTCAACTCTATTTAGTTTTGAAGACCCACAGTTATTTCGACTGTTACTTTATGGTTCGAGTTGACTAATCCTTTCCTAAATCTGGCTGAAGACTTTAAACTTAGCACTTCTTGGGAGGTATCCCATGCTCATGCAACACAGTAATATCTTTCCTTAACTCTTTCGCTTCAAATGGTAACAGTTTCTCCTTGTTCATGCTTTTAGTTTCATCTTTAGAACATTGAGGACAATGTTAGATTTAAGTTTGGGGGTATGGGAGAAACTTTTTAGTTGCAATTAATAAACTCCAGAGCCTAGAAATTTATGCGTATTCAGGATGGCACTAACTAATCTAAGTGGATGGAAGCATCTTGGTTGTAGGAGTTGAGGAACCAATCTGATTAGATGGAAACATCTATAGTCTATTCATAAAAGCACAGAGCTCAGGTGTTAGAAATAACATGATAGTTGCACCATATCTCGTTGAGTCCTTTTCATTTCTTTTTTTCATTTTATTTTTTCATTTTAAACTATGTTTCTCTAAGTGATTAGGTGGGGCACACGATTCAAGTTGTTACCACTGCTAGGGTGAATTAGAGTGACTGAGTTACTAAAAAAAAAAAGACCGGACCAGTTAGACCAATCGGAATAAGTATTAACACTTGGATAGCAATATGCGTGTGTTCTCCCTGTTTCCGTCGCCTAAGAAAGCGTGGAATGCAGGACCCGTGGGAACTATCGTGTAATCTGCTGACAAGAAGCATGCGCTTGGATCAAAAATATCTATTCATGCCGTCAAGTTAAAAAAAAATGGTTATTGTTCTATGTAGTCAACTGCTGGTTCCCTTGTATTTGCCAGTTTGTTGATCTAGATTTAAGTTATTGACCACTGGTTCCCTTGTATATGCCAGTTGTGTTGATATTAGTCAGACCGGTATCTCAGTCCATTAGGATAGGTTCATTCTGGAAGTGGCCTTCAGACAGATATGTGAAACATCGATCATTTGGTTAACATCAAAACCATCTACATTTTTCTATTTCCATCTCCTTTTTCTATCCATATGATTAGTTTGACTCCGAATATGATGTCCATAGTGCAACTATCCGAGTAGAGCTCTGTCACTTTATATGAATTTTAGTATGCTTGAGTGTAAACTCGTGTACAACAATTGGAATTTCGCATCAGGGTACTTCCTCCTGTAGTCAGTGATTGTAAGCCAACCAAGGAGATTCTTTAGTGCCTTCCAAGGTTCGACATAGATAGCTAGGGTCTGGAGTATTGGTTTAGTGGGTACACCTCTGGTAAACCCTCCCGAGATTAACTCGGTTTTATTTATTTTTTATTAGTTTTGCTCGAGGACTAGCAAATAATAAGTTTGGGGGTATTTGATAAACACATTTTTGTGTCTAATTTGTCCTCAATGTCCGTATTGTTGGAACTCTATTTTTGTACTAATATTGTGTTTTTATGTATTTTTAGGAAATAAACATTTTTGGAAAATTCGGCTCGAAAAGTTGATTTTGGCACCCGGGGGACAAGTGTTATTCGGACTCTCGCTTTTGGATAAGGGGTAACCTAATTACTAAGGGGAACCCCCAGGTCACCCCCAAGGAAGCTGCAATTCGCACCCCTGCTCTGAAAGGGGTCTACCAGTTTCTTCCCCATTTGAAACGAGTTTTGGCGGGAAAAATGGCTCTTCACCTGCGTAATTGTTGAAGCAAATTTTGGACGTGATATAAGGAGATTCAAGGGCTAGTTTTCATTGGGTTGGACCTGTTATAGCCTAACAGGGATGGTATGGGTGTTCGAATCGAGTTATTTGGGCTGGATAATCGTGGGATGCAAAACAGGGAAGATATTCTCAAAACAGGGAAGATATTCTATTCTGGGAATTTTTGGATGGAAGATACGTGCATGGGTCGACTGTATTGGTTGGAAACAAATTCTACAGCTCAGAGAAGACGCGTGAAAGAGATAAACCAGGAAACAAATCCCGTAACAAGTCAGAAGAATAAAAAAAATATATCGGAAATATTCTCTTCACTGTCGGATTATATTGAAGTTATTGCAAATATTTGGTCGACCTGTTGAGTATAAATAGGTTGTTGGGGTTGAGGAGAAGGGTGTCGAGAGTTTGGGGAGTTAGCAGAGACAAGAGAACGAAGAAATCACGAGTTGCAGGAAAAGTTTTCTGCTGCTGCAACTCAAGAACATGAAGAACGTACGTCTAGGAACCGTCGTTCTTCAACAGTGACAACGAAAAGTCTTCGTGGGTCATAGGTGTGGGTCTTAGAACCACAACGACAATAGCACTTCTCTTTTATCGTTCTTGTGTGACGCTTCCTGTGGGTCGCACATTAGCTGTTTACACCATTTTCTCTTCTTCTCATCAATTGTAAACCATTTTTGAGCCATAATAAATTATTTTTAGAGCATTTATACTATGATGACCTAATTCCCTCGTAACCAAGGCAATGGAGGAAGCTATTCACGCAACATAAATGGGTAACTATTTCATTTGATTATATAATTCACCTAATCGCTGCTTTTGCAGAGTTTTAAATTGTTTGAATGATTGTCTTAATTATTTGTTATTCAGTTTGATAGGTTATGCTTGGTTTAATCTTTTGATAATCTATGCTTAAGGTTTACAAATAATGTTTGAGAATCTGTATGATTGATAGTGAATTAAAGATAAAAGAGGACTTAAAAATTGAATAGAGTTTTGAAATATTTATCATTCAATTTTGCATAATAGTGGAATCTAGTGTATTGGTTACCTCTTGCACCCATTGTTAATATTTTTTGTATATATATATTTATTTATTTTTAAATCTAAAAATTCCATTTCCTTCACAAGTCTGAAACGAATCCTATTTACTACAACACCATCAAATTTTTTTTATCAAAACCCCATTTTGTTACTTCTCGTTTGAATCAGTATAGAAAGACCTTAGAATTAACTCTACATCGCTCTAGTCTCTGTGGGATTCACCTGTATTTGCTCCGTCTACTATAGACGTTATGCACTTGCAGTTGAATATTGTAGGCATCTTTCCTAGTCCTACCACTCGTCCTCTTCTTCTGAACCCTAAGGTGGATATTTCGTCTTATTCGAAGGTTTCAGATTTGGTGTACTGAAACGAATACAAACAACCAACTCGTCCAGGATAGTTTCAATCGTCTTCATCTCTTTTTCCAACATAACCACCTTCTCGTCGGTAGTTTTTGGTTCATCAGTATTAGACTCATCGTCAGATTTTGTCATCCTTGGTTTTCTTGTTCTTTTAACGTATTCTTGCTTTTCGAGTAACTCACCAACCTGTTTGTAGAGAGATCTAGTGAAGACCATAAACCACTAATATCTTCCCTAAAAGAAACGAACCTTTCTCTGATACCAACTTGATACATATTGATCTCTGTACCTTGGTGACTAGTATATTATCGAGGCGGAATTCAGAATAATAGACGAAAACTAGAAAACAGAACACACTAGAAACCAGATCCGAAGAAATATATCTTCTCTAGATTCTGAACAAGAAAACTATTACAATTCTCTCTTTGTAACGCTCACAGTGTCTTTTTTTTTATCGGTAAAGATGAATATATTGATCAAAAAGAGAGAGGGTACAAAGAGGCTTGAACCACTCTCAAAGAGTACAAGAGAAAGAAAAGAAAATGAAGGGATGAAAGACTAAAGAAGTAACAAGCTAATTCAAGAGTCAAAAGTAATCAAAATACATCTTGGGCCAGCTAGATATAACATCATAGTAACTAAGAGATTCAAAATCTTTGAAAACAAGACACCATAAGAAAAGAGTGTACTTGATTCTGTTGTGTAAGGTTGCTTCAGTGGTTGACTTTTTCTGAAAAATCCTTTCGTTTCTCTCCTTCCAAATGCACCAAATGATAGCAATTGGAATCATGTGCCAAATTTGAATCTGCTGAGGAGAAAGCAAAGACAAATCCCATGACAGTAACATTGAAAAAAGATCTTCAGGCATTGCAAAACTCCACTTCAATTTTTCTTTAAAATGACTCCAGATTCTCCCTGCAAAACCACAGTGTAGAAAGAGATGCTCTACAGTTTCATGATGTGCACAGAATACACAAGTTTGTGGTACAATATTGCCTCTTCTTCTTAAGACATCTCTGGCAGGCAAGCTTTTGTGAGCTAAAGCCCATAGAAATAAACCCACTTTTGGGGGCAATTTTTGCTCCCAAATGAACTTAAAAATATGTTGTTGCTCTTGTTCTGAAGAAGAAATTGTTAAAGCATCATAAGTTGATCTGACAGAAAAACTGGCTGCCAATAAACCAACATATTTCATCTGGCACATCTGCATTCACGATCACCAAATTCAAATTATTCTGAACAGAAGAAAATTCATTCCTTTCCAGTGAATTTAATCTTCTAGGAACAAGCAAATTCCAAATGTCTGTCTCTGCATTGTGAACATCAGCAACTTTATAATCCTTTGCTCTTGACAATAAAAAGAGATTAGGATATTTTCTTCTCAAAGGAATCTCAGCCAACCAAACATCATTCCAAAAACTGATGCTATTACCGGAATTAACTTTGAAACGAATGTAGCTTTTAAAGAAAGAAATGCACTTCATTATACCCTTCCAAAGAGACCTTCCGTAAGTGATTTTAGGGATTTTAGAGTACCAACCTGACAAGTCAATTCCATACTTTTCCTCAATAATTTTCTTCCATAAAACATCATCTTCATTTTCAAATCTCCAAAGCCATTTAGTGAGGAGAGCATTATTCATCTTTTTGAGATTCTTAACACCAAGCCCACCAAATTTCTTCCTTCTTTGTAGAGCAGGCCAATTGACTAAGTGAAGTTTCTTTTTACCCTTATTGTCATTCCAAAGGAAATCCCTCATAATTTTCTCTAAGGTCTTACCCACAGAGGCTGGCATAACAAAAAGAGACATATAATAGACAGGTAAACTAGCCAACACACTATTAATGAGAGTGATTTTACCTGCTCCGCTGAGAATTGTCTTTTTCCATCATGCAAGCTTTTTCAAAAAACTTTCAATAACTTTGTCCCATTTAAGAATTCCTCCACTTTTATCACCTAAAGGCAGCCCCAAATATGTGGTAGGCAAGACACCAGTATAGCATCCCAGAATTGAAGAAAATTGCATAATATCTCCATCATAACCAACTCCAAAAATTGCACTTTTTTGCAAAATTAATCTTTAACCCTGTTAACTGCTCAAAACCAAGAAGAAGAAGTCTTAAATTCCTGACTTTTTCAATATCTGCATCTAGAAAGATTAAAGTATCATCTGCAAATTGCAAATGACTCACAGAAGTACCATCATCAGCCACTTTAAAACCAGAAATTAGACCCTGATCTTGAGATTGTTTGATCATATAAGAAAGAGCTTCCCCCACAAGAAGAAATAAGAAAGGAGATAAGGGATCTCCTTGTTTAATTCCTTTTTTAGACTTGAAATATCCAGTTGAAGAACCATTCACCAAGACTGAGAATCTAACCATTTCAACACAACATTTCACCCAAGACCTCCACTTATCACCAAACCCATTTTAGCTAAAATTTCATCAATAAACTCCCAGTTAACATGATCAAAAGCCTTTTCAAAATCAACTTTAATCAGAAGACCAGATTTGCCACTTCTCAATCTTGAGTCAATGAGCTCATTTTCCACAAGCACTCCATCCAAAATTTGTTTCTTTTTTATGAAAGTAGTTTGTTGAGGAGAAATAATATCTGGTAGAACTGGTTTGAATCTGTCAGCTAGAATCTTTGAGATGATTTTGTAAGCTCCATGGACCAAACTAATAGGTCTTAAGTCTTTAATCTCCTCAATAGAATCCTTTTTTGGAATCAAAGCTATAAAAGTGTTCTTGAGCCTCCAATCTAAAAAAGATTTTTGTTGAAGTTCTTGAATAACCTTCATGAAATCCATCTTTATGATCTCCCACACTTTGATATAAAAGCTTATGGGAAAACCATCAGGCCCTGAAGCTTTTGATTGACCCAAATTCTTCATTGATGTTAAGCATTCATCTTCAGAAATTTCACTTTCCAACCTTAGTTTAGCATCTTCAGAAATTTGATTAAAGTGCATGAAGTCCACTGAAACATTTCTTGCTGATTGGGATTGAAAAATATCCTGAAAAAATTGCACAATACCTTCCTTAATCTCCTTCTCTTCAAAAGTCATAATGCCATTGACTTTGATTGCTCCTATATAACTTTTCCTTCTTCTTTCAGTAGCAAGTTTGTGAAAGTATCTTTTATTGTCATCTTGGTTTTGCATATGAGTAACCCTTGCCCTTGCTCTCCAGTTCTCTTGCTTTAGAACAGACAAATTACAATACTCCTTCCTTGCTTCCCATTGAACTTCTGTAAGTCTATTGTTAATATCTTCCTCAGCATCAAGAGAAACAAAAATGTCCTCCAACTCTTCCATCCTCTTATCCAAATCACCAAATTCCTACTTGCTCCAAAGCTTAAGCTTAGGCTTTAGCAATTGCATGTTCTTACAAAAAATGAAACCATCTCCACCTGAAACATTAAAAGAAGACCAAGTAGTGGAAATAAAATCAATGAAATTAGGAAGAGAGTACCAGTATGACTCACAGTGAAATGGACCAGGACCTGACTTAACACCATCACAGAAAAGAGCAATTGGAGAATGATCAGAGCAAGGTCTTGGAAGTACTTGTTGCATAACTCTTGGAAACTGAATTTCCCAATCAAGACACACCACCAATCTATCTAATCTGCTTCTTATAATATGGAATTGATTATTTTTCCAAGTAAATGAAGCACCATTTAGAGGCAAGTCAATAAGCTGATTCCCGGAAATAAAATTGTTTAACTTTCTCATCCCAGCAGTAATCTCCCCTCCAGTAGTTCTTTCATGTATGAATCTAATTTCATTAAAATATCCTCCAAGTACCCAAGGCAAATTCCAGTAGCTTCTAACTTCTTCAATTTCTCTCCAGAACAGTTTTCTTTCGCTAGTATTATTAGAATTAGGAGCATAAATACCAGTGAAAATCCATTCAAATTTAGTGTCATTATTCTGACAAAGAATAGTGATTGAATAATGACCAACAAAGGAATCAAGAACAATGATTTTGGAGTCATCCCAGCAACACAAAATGCCCCCAGATCTTCCTACTGAAGGAGCATCAAGCCATTTCACATTTTTATTTCCCCAAGTTTGCCACACAATTAAATCAGTACATTGTTGAAGCTTAGTTTCCTGAAGAAGAAAAATACTAGGCTTCCAATCTCTAACCCTTTTTTTTAATAATATCTCTTCTATTCAAATCGTCCAAACGCCTTATATTCCAGCAAACAATCTTAAAATCCATAAAGAAATAGAAACCAATAAACCCAAAGAACAGAAAATGAATTAAGTAAATTTACCCTTTTCTGCTTTGAAGTTCTTTAGATGGTCTTTCATTGTATCCATCATTACTTCTACATTTTCTTCTTCATCACCTTTAAAGAATAATCCAAGTCTTGGACCCAATTTGATCATTTGCGCTACAATGTCCTCAAATTGCCTTCTTAAAACTGGATCCACCTTATTTTTCACCATTTACCATTGACTTTGAGATGAATTGTTTTCACCATTATTTTTAGAATCATTTGAGGAATTAACAGTAGAATCTTCTAGAAGTAAAACTCCATCAACCCCTGCATCTAGTTTTTGAAGATAAGGTATAGAAACCGCATTTTTCAAATATTCATCAACATCATACTGAGAAGAAAAATTTAATGTAGTAGCCGTTGAAGAATTAGAATTTAAATTCATAGTACCGTTGAGTTGAGGTGGCATCTTTAAAACTGGTGGTGGCCCCAAAATAGATTTTGAGGTGCCCTGATCCAATACATGAATTCTTCTAGCTTTTCGTTTTGGCTCCATTGTAGAATTCAAATTCAAATTTGAATTCCAATTTATAACCGCAGAAGAAGAAATATTCTTTCCGTTATTCTTCCCATTATTCTCGCGCGAAGATTTTTCTGGGCATGAAACTTTGATGGAATTACTCGGAATTAATTGAGTTTGTTGCACAGTTGGCCACCCAATATGGAAAGAAGAAGATATCTTTGACTAGTCAAAAATTCTCTCAATAGGGTTAGATGAGGAAACCCTAATTTTTTTGAATTTTTGATCAGGAATTCCATTGATGAACTCTAGAGGTCTGATAAGAATAGGGAAAAATTGATCCTTGAATCGTAACATACTTGTAACTTCCTGTTGATTAAAATCTTGGACCAAAATACGGATAGCTGAGGCATCTTCCCATGTAAGTGTTGATGTATGAACCTCTATAAGACCTCCAAACTTCATTCCAATCATCTCAAAGACTTCATCACTCCATAAATTAAAAGGCACCCCTTTAACTTCGATCCATGAACCTTCTGGGATTTGTGATGATATTGATATTGTATTAACCGATGACAACCACGGGACAAGTCGAATATTAACTCCTTCCACAGACCAAAAACCCCTACTGAGAAAGATATTTTTTTCTCTGATGACGAAAAAAAGAAAGCTTTATTCTCATCAAAGGGAAATATATCGAACTCAGATTGAAGAGAAAACCTTTCGACAATAACACTTCCTAGCTGACTCCAAGAAGTGACATGATGAGATGAATCAATGATGATAACATTTTCCCAGTTATTATCTTTTTCTGTTACTGAAACTTCAACAACGTCTTTTGACACTGCAAAAGCCTTCTTCTTTTCAATCAACTTTTCTTTCTCTGAATCTTGTGTTGCTGATGACTGCTCAGAAGAAACTTGACCAGAGAGAATTATTTCAAAGTTTGAAACAAATCTTTTCCATCTATCAATTCCTTTTGCAGCTGGCATTATTGTGAGATGTTTTTTCTTATTTGAAGAAATTGAAAGGCGAAAAAATTCCCCATACTTGTTTGAATCTCGAGCAAGAAGAAGATGTTCTGAATCTTTATGAAAAATCCAGTGCCATGCCCCGTAAAAATCCTTTTTTGATTCCTTCCTCATGATATTTTTTACCCAAATCAAAGCAGATATGCTTAAGTAAAACTCAATCAAAAGCTTAGTATTTCTAGTTTCTTCTTTGAAGAGAAAACCTCTAGAATATTTACTTATGACAAAAGCTTTGTATTCACATTCAACACGAACTGATGAGACCGAATTAGATTTCTTTTTATGTAAAACTGGAATCCAACCTCCTTCTTCTTGTGTTTCATTAGTATCTGCATCTGTTACTTCTGATGAGCTAGAGACTTTTTTTCCTGAAACCACAACAACCCAATTTCTTCCACCTCCGATTTGAACCTTATCTTGACCAATTTGCTTCCCTTGCTGCCTCCCTTGCTGCTTCCCTTGCTGATCATCCTCCTTCTGCTCCCTGCTGCTGCTGCGAAAAATCAAATACTGAACCATTTTTGCCGCGAGAAAATCGGACATTCTCTATCCTATGACTAATTATCCCCGATTCTAAGAGTGTTTGTAACGATCACAATCTCTCTAGGTAAATAACCTTAAACTATTTGCTAAGTTTGCTTTTACAATAATTAATTGCCTCACAAACTTCTCTCCAGGTCTGTGTGTTCAACCTCCTTTTCTAGGTGTAAAACCACACTCTCTAGATTGTCTCAGCTATAAGCTAAACATCTCTATTTATAGCTTTAACGTTTTCCCAAACCTTATAGGAATCTATTTCCTTATCTAGGAATAATTCCCTTTCTAGCTATATTTCCCTTTCTAGGAATATTACCTTGTCTAGGAAGTATTTCCTTATCTTGGCATACTTCCTTACTTTGGTTTGGTTTCCCAAATCTCTTAGGAATTTATTTTCCTTTTATAGGAATACTGCCTTAAATCAGTAATCCTTCTTAAATTACCATTCTATCCTCAATACATCTTGAGGATCACTAGTTCCCGGGGAGAGAAAGATACACATGTATCACCTGGCTTAGAGTTAATCCCTGACTCAGACCCGTTTAAGCCAGGGAACAAAATCCCCTGACTCACATATATTTGAGTTAGTTAAGTCAGATCTTACTCAAAAAAACAAACACACTGAATCAAATCCAGATGAATCAGATGATTTCAGCCAGATTCGACCGAGTCAGATCCAAAAAAGACTAACATGATGGAAAAGAGAAGGATACATGATGGAGGAAGAAGAAAAGGAAGAGAAAGAAAGAGCGTGATGTGATTTTATTTCACACGTTTGGCAGACGATATTTCCGGGTTTTAACTTTTAAATGGTTTTTAGACATCCAGTTAAATACTTTCTCCAGCTAGACCCGATTAAATTCTTATGCGGGCTTTGGACCAAACTCCCAAGCATGATTTCCTATTCTAATCGAACCGTAATTTGGGTTAATACTCAAAACTTTTGTTGCATGCTGAACATGATAAACGGAGGTAATTAAATAGTAATAGTACATGATAAATTATCCACCAATTTTTCATAATGGTAAGACTGCCCTTAATTGATTAATATTTAATATCAGTGATTAGTTGATTTATGTATATTTAAATTTAAATGTAAATGTAAATGTAAATGTTTTTTCGTTTTTTCTTAATTTTTTTAAATTTTTTTATCCCCTCTCATTCCAAAGACATGTACAACAGAAAGCGTTTCCCACAAGCCCAAGTTTTTTTTCGTACTTTATTGATAGATTATATTTAAATCGAAAAACCAGGATTTTATGACAGCTACAGAGTGAAGTTTGGTTGACAATTGAAACAAATTATCAGCTGAACTGCTCAATGTTTTTCATTGTGAAGGTGTTGATAAATAGTTGGGCTATAATTGAACACGAAAATGTTAGCCGAACTTCACCTTATGAGAACTGCTAAGTTCGGGTGTCTTATTTTTTGCTCGAATCGCGTTGAACCCAAGTTCAACAATTACATAGTTAAGTTCAGTTGATAAAATGTGAACCAAACCTAGGTATGTTCTCCCAAAGCCTAGGCTCGGTTGACAAGTTATCTGTCGAACCTAATATTCTTCATATACGAAGAACACCCAAGGTTCAACTGACAAATTATCATCCCAACCTTGGTATCCTTTACGAAAACTTAGATTCGCTTGATAACTTATCAGTCAAACCCAGTTTTTGTAAATAAAAAATTAATTAAAAAAATTAATGATTTTTTCTAAATAAGAAGAATAATTAAAAACATAAAGGATAAAAAATGGTATTAGTGTAAGACAACCCTATTAAAAAAGTACGCCACAAAATTTTCTGGTACGTCCAAAGTTACGATTCATTGTAATGGGTAAAATACCAATAATCCCGAAAAAAAAAACAAATGTTTTACAACACTACTGGCTACTAGTTGCCATACTCTGTTCGTTTATTAGTTGGTGTGCCGAGGTTTGTGATCCACGAACGATACCAAAATATTTTAGCTATGTACTGCTAAAATACATTAAGGATGTGTAGACCGCAAAAAACTGTTTCCAAACCCATAAAAATATAAGACCATCTCCAATGAAGGATTTGTATCCTTATATTGGGGAAACGCTATCTCTTATGGGCTTGGGAATTCTGCTAAACTCGTACCCCATATACATGGAATTTGATTTGGGAAAATTAGGCTAAGGACCGATCCATGGGCTACCCATAATATCAAGCCCTTAAAAGAAATTTAAATCTAGTCCCCGAAATATTAGAAGATATTGATACCCTTATGCATATTGTCAAGACCATAATTAAATAAAATTTTAAATTTAGGCCCAAAGTTATTAAAATATAGTGTGATGATGTTCCAACCACCTCCGACCACCACAACCGCCGCCACCCACCACCGCCGACCACCACCAACATATGGATGTGTACACAGAAGTTACACATGCATATGGCATGTGTATCCAAAAGTGACACATTTATATGACATGTGTAATGCAAAGCTACACTTGTATATAGATGTGTACTCAAGTAGTTACACATGTGCACGCAGAAGTTACACATGCTTATGGTATGTGTAATGAGAATTTACACATGTGTATCTAGAAATTACACATGCATATCGCATGTGTATCTAGAAGTTACACATCCATATGACATGCGTATTTAGAAGTTACATATCCGAAAAAAACATACAAAAAATACATGTATTTCTTTTATATTCATTTATAAAAAAAAATTCTTCATTGATCAATTACAGTAGTCGGTTGTTATTGAACACAATAAACGAGTTTAAAACACTAGATACATAAAACGAAATCCTAGAAATAAGTTACAATATCTTTTAATAAAAATGTTCTCTGCACTTATTATCTTCTTCGATTCCAAAATGCTTATGTAAGTTGATGTGATGCTTACTTCACTTCTGAATTGTTCCATTCCAGTGCATCACCACAAAGGTCGTGACCCAGGAACTTCTTCAGATCAACCTCCTATCATACAATAGAAACATTATCATGCCAAACAAATCTAAGACGAAAACTTGTATAAACCACAAGTATAAGAATTGACCCAAAATAGTATAACTTACAGTGACATTCCAATGTGCATGATATACCTTTCCAAAAGGACCTGCAACTTATCAAACATACACTTCATATCCCATTGTTCAAAATGTGAAGAAACATTGGAGGGTAATGCTATCGGTAAAATTAAAATCATTCTGATTAACCAGTTCTCTGCTCCTAGTCATAAGATGGAACTATAAAAATAAGCTGTGAGGTGGAAGGTACTAGGAACAAGTAACAACAGTACATATTATATTACATGATATGATAAAATGAGAGTCTACATAAGCATTGTATCTCATGTCCAAGCAAGCAAAAACTAACTACAAGAGAACAAGTCAATTTGATGCTTACATAAACCAATTCACCTAGCAGTCTGAATATATTCCCATGTGATCTCTCATTATGCAACTTCATCCGTCACTGGAATGTTCCACTCTCATTTTGTTTGCAGAAAACTCAATATACAAACCTACTCAAACCCTTTCACCTTCATCACCAGTTCAGGTGCACCATTTACATAACCTTGTTGTTGGGTTCAACCACTATCCGGTATGAGGCATTTCCCAACATAAGCAGAAATCCTCTAACCACAAAGTATAATCATACTTAGAGCTACAAAATACATGTGTACACATCAAAAAGTATTAGCATATACAAAAGATACACATCCACATATCATGTGTAACTACCAATTTCACATCCAATTAGCATGTGTAACTACCAGTTACACATCCAATTAGCATGTCTAACTAGCAGTTACACATCCAAGTGTGTTGTGTTATTTTGGTGTTACCTTGGTTTAGTCATCTATTTCATTTGGAAGAGCGTGAAGGCCAAGTTTATCAGTGATCTCGGCGTCCTTTATTGCATTCGGAAAATCATGTTTTTTAGCAACTGTTAGCAAACACTAGAAGAACAACATCTCTCATCTCATCCTGCATATCACAATGATAAGAAAAACATCGTTAAAAATCATTTAGGCAAGCTCTAAACACTAATAAAAATATTTCTTGGCTCAACATTCTACCTCATTCAATATCCTATATAGTTCATCTTTAGCTTCAACCATACAATCACAATCGTTGTTGTCAACCACAAAGATTAGACCTTAGGTAATGTCTCCACAATAGTCGGATCTGAATTTTGCAAAAAATGAACAAAAACAGATTGAGAAAATGTTTGATAATTCCAAATATTATGTTCATACAAAGGAAATAGAAATGAATAAATACAAAAAATAACTGCATATAGAAATCTTTAAAATGTAAGCCAAGTTGTATTTCTTCCATATCAACCAAATGAAAAACTGAAAAACAATGAGGCCACATAAACTCTAGTTAAGTATTGATGTTAAAGCATCTAATCAACACTAGGTCGTCGATAAGCACATCAATTACGAACCACAAAATGCAAAGTATGCAAATCCATATTATTTGCATTTTGAAATGTATAGCATATGAGAAGAATCATTTAAGGATGGCATATATACATCCCTAGATACATGTGTAATCAGCAATACACATCCAAAATGCAAGTTTAACCATCAATTACACATCATAAAAATATGTGTAACTAGAAGATACACATGCTTTAGCATGTGTATCATATGTAACTAGTATATACACATGATTATAGCAACACAAAATTCACCAAAAGATAGGTTCCTACCAACAGGAGGTTCCAGAATTTTCCTATAATTCTATAGCAATTAGCATATAGTGACATAAATAGTCATAGATGATAATACGCTCAAAGTTCCTAGAGTTCAGCATAAATAAAAGAAGACAATTGATGTCGAGTATCTTAGTGTTTACCATTTTCCGGAACTTGCCGAGCAGTATAGTCCTGATGTAGGATCGTAGTAATATCCCAAACCGCTACTGTAACAGTGACTGAAAAAGGAAAAAAATATCAGGTAAGCATACTAAGGAGCGCATCTAACAATGGAGAATACTGAGCTAGATAAATTATGAATACACGTACGATACGACTCAATGAGAAAGAAAGCGAAAACCATTTCTAAGTGTGTGTGTGTTGAGTAATTACCTTCCATGAAGGCATTTGTGAAGATTGACAGTGCAGTCTCCAGTAACAACCTCCTACATTCTTCTCTCAATATTAACCAGATGACTTTTGATCTTCCATCATCTCCATTCTTCTTAGATTTGTTGTGCATCATCACATAACAAAATTCTTTGATTTGTGATTGTCATCAATTTCATCTGGTTTTGAAATTGTTTCAGCTTCAGATCTGTTCAAACAAATTGAACAACAACAATTGAACAAATCAACAACTGCATATCCACCACCAACACCACAAAAGATTCATTAATCAAACTCAAAATGTGTAGGCAAGATAAGCAAAATAAAAACACAAACAAATCAACAACTGGCTCTATTAGAATTATGAGAGATAGACGTTCTTATTAAATAAAGAATATCTTCTTAGCTGATTGAACTCAACTAGTATGATCAACAATTCAAACTTAAACAACATCAACAGAAACAACAATAATCTAAACATACCTAGATTCAAAAACCTGTTGATTCACGAAAAATCATGTTGTTCTGCTCCGATCTGAATAAAATCAACGAAAACAAAAATCAGAACCTAATCAAACTAAGAAAATAGAACTACTAAATGAGGAAAACATATTGAATCAAATTGAAAACCTTACCTGAAGTAGCTTCGAAACAATTGATTGATTCGAACTTGTAGATTGATGATCAATTGCTAAACCTATTTGAATCAAATCGATTAAATCTATAGATCGATTGAAAACTAGAATAATTCAACCAATACATGAGATATCTTCGAATCAACCGAAAAATATAGAGACTCAATTGTAACCGATAGAGAAGAAAGAAAACCCTAGAAAAATTGTTGTAGCTCTGATCCGAGATTCAGTCTAAAAACTAAAAATGAATGATTGATTTTGTTCTTCGGTTTGTAAATACGTAAACATCATCATCAGAGATTGATAGAGATAAAATCGTTTTCTTGCTCTTCGTAATGGTTTTCTTCGGTTTGATCTAAAAAACCTAATTTTCTTCAGAGCAGAGACGATAGAAAAAGAGAAAGAGAGAAAGTGAAAATGAAAATGAAATCTAATTATTAGTTTTATTACATATAAATACTAAAGGGCATTTCTGGTGTTATTGAAATTATGATTTATTAATAAGCCCTGAAATCTAAAGTTTTGGGCCTAGTAGTATCAAAATCTGAAAGTATGGAGTTGGTAGTGAAGGATCCATTTTGTGGGGTTTCTACATTTATGACCCGTATAGTAAGGGTTTACAATAGTTTTCACATAGACGAGGGAAATACATGAAATGTTAACTGATAGGTAAATAGTATGTCGAAAGGGGAATAAAATAACGATCGGTAAACATTTCACCGATTCATTTTTCCATCGACCAATTTAAACACGATCGATATATAGTTCAACGACCGACCATTCGGGAATCAATGAAATGTGCACTGATCGGTGCAGTAAATGAAGCGAACATCATAGAAACTGTTTGTACCCCATTAAAATGGTGCATTGTGTACAACACAAGCTATTCCATAACGGTGGTACACCGTTTATTATAAAACCCATTTGGTTTATGGTAGAAACATGTGGTTTATTAAAGAAACCCATGGCTTATTATAGAAGCCCAGTCAATTTATTTTGGAAGCCCATTCGGTTTATTAAAGAAACTCAGTTGCTTTATTAAAGAAACCCATGGATTATTATAGAAGTCCAGTCGGCTTATTTTGGAAGCTCAGTCGGTTTATTAAAGAAACCTTTGGCTTATTTTAGAAGTCCAATCGGTTTATTAAAGAGACCTAGTTGGTTTATTAGAAAAACCAATGGCTTATTGTAGAAGCCCAGTCGGTTTATTAAACAAACCTAGTTGTTTTATTAAAAAAACCCATGACTTATTATAGAAGCCCAGTAAGTTTAATAAAGAAACCCAGTTGATTCATTAAATAAATCCATGGCTTATTATAGAGGCTCAGTCGGCTTATTTTGGAAGCCCAATCGGTTTATTAAAGAAACTCAATCGGTTTATTAAAGAAACCATGACTTGTTATAGAAGTCCACTCTAGCTTATTATAGAAGCCCAAAAGTCTTATTTTGGAAGTCATTTTGGGATAGGCACATATCTTGGAAGATAGACAATGATCTTCCAAGATAGATACAAATCTTGAAGAGATAGACATGAATCTTTCAAGATAGATACAAATGTTGTGGGGATAGACACAAATCTTGAGAAGATAATATGGATCTTCCAAGATATTTTCAAATCCCATGAAGATAAAAAAGGATCTTGTAGGATAGACTCAAATCTTGAAGGATAAGTACAAATCTAGGTGGTTATTTTGAATAACTACAAATCTAGGGTTATTATGGAACTAGATTAGGGTTTTTTTTACCTATAAATAGAGGCCAATATCCAACTCCAAAGGTATGCAATTTCTATTCCGTTTCTCCACAACTCACCTGTTTAAGAACTCCTTCTGACTTTAGTATCGAACTGTCTTTGCAGGTACCCCCACCTTTTTCAGCATCAATCACATTTTTCATCAATATTTTTTGGAGAAAGTGGATCTATGACGAAGATTCAATCCATCTACACACATCTCGAAGAGTGTTGGGGTAAATATTTTTGCACCAACAGAAACCAAACAAAATTTCCAATAGCATAAAAGTGATTACAAACAACACATTTCCGACCCAAAAAAAAAGAGGCTACAAGCTTATAAATGTTAGTGTTAATAATTGTATTAAACTATTGGGAAGATAACTTACAAAAGAAAAAAAAAACTATTGGGAAGACGGTTCTCACTAAACTGTTTATCAATGGTGAAACTTTTTACGAATCACAGACTCGTTAAGCAGTGAACATATTTGACCACAATAAGATTGTTCCCTTAGTACTCTTTATACGGTGACTAGATTCCATGCCATCTCGGATTTTAATCTCAGACTTGATCTGAAGACCCCTGTTGGCTAGGGCTGCACAACGGTCGGTCAGTTCGGTTTTCAGGCGAAACCGCCGACCAAACTGCACAAGCCTCGGTTCTTACAGTTCAAACTGAAACTGAACTGTTCACTTACCTATTCGGTTTTAAACTGAACTGACACGGTTCGTTTATTGTTCGTTTTTAAAACTGAAACTGAACATCACCACTACCCTGTACCTATACATGCATTCAAATAAGAAAAACTGACTTCAAACTATGAACTGTCACCTGAATTAGATAAACTGATACACAGAGTATACTAAACTGATAAATTGACACACACTGTCTTAAAACTGATACACAAAGTCTTCAGCACCAAGGATTCTAAAATTCAAAAACAAGTCTTAAAGTTTAACATAACAAAAGAAAGGGAGCATCAAAACCAAGTAAAAGACTGCATTTGCATTTGCATCAGCATGAGCTTTAAACCAGGTAAAAGACTGCAGTCCAGCTCAATGGAATCATCCTTTAAATCTTCAACCTTCACATCTCTAGCAATGGACCTAAAATCTCTACAATACAAATTTTAAGTCAATACAAAGAAGAAAAGCAATACAAATAAGAAAAGAGAATGATTAAAACTTGAAAAACAATAAGAAAAGAGAGTTCATTACCATCCTCAATGCTAGTATTATCATCTGGTACATATTCGGATATGAAATCAAGGGAAACAGGCTGCTGTAACCAGCTTTGCACACAGATAAGTGCCTCAACGGTCCTGGAAGACAGTGAGCTTCTCCATGGAGTAAGGATTCGTTTTCCTGTGCTGAATGCAGATTCAGATGCAACCGAAGAGACTGGTATTGCCAAGATATCCTTCACCATGAGCGATAGTACCCTGTACTTGGTACTATTAGCCTGCCACCAAGCCAAAATATCAAAATCCTTTGTAGATGCTTCATAATCATCCCTCAAATACCTTTCAAGTTCCGACCTTGGCTGAGTACAATTAACATTCATTCTTTTCTTTTTCTTCCTTGACTCAAGCATATCCTCAACACTTACTTCTTGCACACAAACTACTGAGTCATCCACATCTGCAACAGTTGAAGACCCAATACCTTCCTCTGCATTTGAATACATGGTCTTGTACTCTTCATACAGATTTCCCATATCTTGTTTAACAGCTTTCAAAACAGTTAAAACCCTGTACTCATTTTGCTCATACAAACATTCAAGATCAAACTTCAAACCAGACTCTTTTTCTCGAGATCAAGTAACTTAGCAAAAAAAACAAAAGAGTTTATGTCATCGTACTCCCCTCAATATGTGTTGTACTTCTGAAACATGAGATCGGCCATCCTAGAAATGTGAGGATCTCCTGTAGTTTCTCTAAGACGAACCAGCTGTTCATGTACCAAAATAGGAAACTGCTTACTAAGTTAGATAGAGGTGGTGGTACTCTTGAATCTTGATGGAAGTGGTTGGTGAGGTGAGTGGTGGTGGTGGAGGCGACTCTGGTAGTCGAGAGAAAAAAAGAAGAAGAAATGCAATGAAGAGAAACTGTTGGTCTGCTGCTTATAAGTTTAGAGTTTCATAGTTTTTCAACGGATATGATTCATCAAGGTATAATATATCTACGGTCATTATTAGTCGGCTTAGTCGGTTCAGTTCGGCCGGTTTCCATGGTCAAACCGTAACTGAACTGACAGATCAACGGTTTTCATGTTAAGAACTGCGATCGACCTTTGGATGAACGGTTCATATCGGTTCACTCGGTTCATATCGGTTCTGTGTAGCCTACTGTTGGCTTCGGGAAGGGTCCATCTCTGCCTTACTCATGTGTCTTATTTATTTATTTATTATTTTTATTTTTTTAAGCAACTCTCTTGTGTCTTACAGGTTTCCACTTTCCAGGATTGTTTTTTTACGGTTTCTCTAAAAACACGCGCTAAAATAAGGGTACCAACTCTTAAATTAGTGAATTTCCAGAGGGGCAGGAAACTGCAAATCTCAAAATTCAATCCTATCAGCATCAGACAGACTACACGCCTCCGGAGTTAGAGAGAGAAAGAGAGTCAATGATTTCTTCTTTTTCTCTCTCTATGCAGCTTCTTCTCCAAGTCAAATAAACCTTCAAATTACAGTCAAAGTTTTGTCTTTGTCAATTCTGTCGTCTCCTATATCTTCTTCTCCTCCTCCTTCTCCTTCTCCCTTGAAATATCCACGACTCACCATCACCTTCTTCTTCTTCTTCATTTAAAAAAAACCCTAGGCTTTTCTTTCCTTCCAATTTGCACAATCGGAAACCCTAGAATGCTCCAAATTTGAGTTGTCTGGTGGATATGTTTCTCTTTTGAGGTAATTTTAATAAACCTTAGCTAAAATATTATCGATTCATGTTTCAATTTCCTGAACTAAACGGAGAAGTTAGACTCAGTAGATCTGTAACTTTATTTTGTTTGACCTTAGTCTCTTGGGTCTTAAAAAAGGATTTACTTGGTTTAATTTGAAGAAATTGTTTGGAGGTCAAAATTAAGAGTTTCAAAAGACGGATTGGATTGAATTCAAGGAGTTAGTAATCATTTTGGAATCTTTATTGATGCTGGGTATGTGAGGAAATTGAATCTCTGGGGGAATTTTTGTGGAGGTAGGAGATGGTATATAGTGATTGTAATTTTGAATTTGTAAGCTGAGAGTTAGTTTTAAGTTTTAGGATGGATGGTTCTCAGGGAGGTACAAATTCCCCGCCTCCTTTCCTTACAAAAACATATGAAATGATCGATGACCCTGCCACAGACTCTGTCGTCTCGTGGAGTCAAACAAACAATAGCTTTATTGTGTGGAATCCACCAGAATTTGCTAGGGATTTGCTGCCCAAGTATTTTAAGCATAACAATTTCTCGAGCTTCATTCGGCAACTTAATACTTATGTAAGTGAAGCTGAATTATCTTTCTTATTGATTTTAGTTGTTTCCCATGTTCTGTTTAATCTATTATCACTGTGAAGCTCATTGATGTTGTTTCACTTTTCTCAGGGTTTCAGGAAAGCCGATCCTGATCAGTGGGAATTTGCAAATGAGGAGTTTATAAGAGGTCAGAAGCATCTTCTAAAGAACATTCATAGACGCAAACCAATTCATAGTCATTCCCTTAATAATCACCAAGGGCAAGGAAGTTCTTCTGGATCGCTAAGTGAATTAGAAAAGCAGGAATTTGAAGAGGAAATTGAGAAATTGAAACATGATAAAAGCTCCCTTGTATTTGAGCTACAGAAGCACACACAGGAGCAGCAAGTTATGGAGGTTCAAATGCAATCTATCGAGGAGCGTTTGTACGTAATGGAGAAACGCCAGAGGCAACTGATGGCTTTTTTGGCTCAAACTATGGGGAAACCTGGATTTGTCTCCAATCTTATTCAGCAATCAGAAAAGCATAACAAAAGGAGAAGGTTGACTAAGCCAGATTACTTCCACGATGAAGCTGATAAGGAAGAGACAAGAATTGTAGTATTCAAGCCTGTTGCTGCAGAGGACTCTGACCTTATTGCTTTCCCTGTAGTAAACAGGGAACCACTTGAGAAGATGGAATCAACCATGAATTCCTTGGAAACTTTTCTCTGTGCAGTTGGTCAAGTTTCTGGTGAAGAAATGCGAAATACTGCAGTACCTTCACAACCTTCTGCTGTCTTTTCTAATGAAATAAACACATCCTCAGGAGAACCAGATATAGGCTTGCAACCCCCATCACCCAGATTGCATCTATCATCGTCTTGCTCTAGGGATATCCATTCTTCTCCTGAGTTGGCAGAATCAATAAGTAATGTGGAAAGCCGTATTATCTCTGCTATTCAACTCGTTGTAGATGTTAGACCTAACGAATCTGGTATTCATGTTAATTCCAGACCAGCTACTTCTCCAGAGGTCTACTCTGCTAAAGAACCAAAAGTCGGAACCACTGCTCCTGTACTAACAGGGGTTAATGATGTGTTCTGGGAACAGTTCCTAACTGAAACTCCTGGTTCCTCGGATACACCAGAGGTTCAGTCAGAAAGAAGGGACATTGATGAGAGGAATACTAGTAAGCCTGTTGATCGTGGGAGATTTTGGTGGAATATGAAGAATATCGATAACCTTACAGAACAGATGGGCCATCTCACTCAAGCCGAAAAAACATAATGCTGGTTGATTTCAACCCTTGAAGTGTCTCGGTTTCGCCCGTACTTTATAAACATCAAAGAGGTACAATTTGGTTTGATCTTTGTAGTATATACACACTCTCAATTTGAGATTATTGTTCCAGTATTACCCATATGTTGTCTATCAGTGTCAAGGGTTTCACCCCTTGTTGTTCTTTTGAACTCTATGTACAGTGCTTATTTACATTAGGCTTTTTGGTTCTGAGAGGTTCTTTTTCTTTTTTATTCATTGAGAAACATGGTTTGAGCATTCCTTAACTAAACAAAATAATTTACTTAATATGTAATCATGGCTTTTAAATTTTAACTTGTACTTTTACCCATGTCTTGTGTTTTCAGGATAAAAAACAGATTGTTCTCATGTTATATCATTAGTAAGTTAAGACTAGGCGCTTTGGTTTATGTTTTAGAGCATTCCATTAATCAATTTAATCTGATACATTTCTTGGGTAGCTGCAAACTAGAAAGTTTACTTGAGACACCAGAGTGCTTGGAGCTAAACGTAGAAGCCAATGTCAATAACTATCTTGGTGAATCCACCATTGAGGAAATTATTAGCTCGAATCTCTTTCTGTAGTAGCTTTTGTGTGACATAACTGCAGCATATTTTATTATTTTACTCAGCGATTGCCTTCGGGAGTGATGCAGTTTGGAGGTTTAGATCATTTACATTGGCCATTTACCGTGCTTAGATTATGTTCCTGGAGGAACACAACAAAGACTTTTGGGGTAAGATACTGCTGGGTTACTTATACAGATTGGGCACTAAGATTCAATATTAACTTTAGTTCGTAGAAAAACTTCGCATCTTTTATCATTGACGGACTTTTCTGTATGTAGTTTTAATGTTTATGAGATTTTGTGTCTGTGACTCCTCACTGGAACTTCAAGATGAGATGTTAGAAGAAAGTTCATATTACTTTTACATATCCGCCTCTAGTTGTACTTTTTTAGCCTCTAGTTGTACTTTCTAAAGAAGTACAGTAAAACTTCAATAAATTAATAATGTATTAATAATGTTGGGACTGTCAAATTCTATCAATTTAGCGAAGTATTAATTTATCGATAAATTAATAAGTTATTAAATTATCGAAACATTCTAAGTTTAAGTTTCAAAAATAAAAGAAAACGAAATATTTAAATTAACTTAAAGTTTTCTCATAACAACAGATATATTTAAGGTAAATGGGAAAATTAAGTTCATAATAAATCAGTGTCCTTGCGAGGCAATTAATACTGCAGTTTCGTCATGGACAATATATGTTCAACAAAAGTCAATTGCAAATTGTTTCCAACGTTGTAAACTTCGGTCACAAGAAAATGAAGATATACCAGTACTCGTTGAAGATGAAGGTATTAATGAACTTGGATTCATAATCAAGGAGTTGAATTACCGTAATCAAATAAATGCCGACATTTTGCTATACTATCCAGGTGAAAATGATAACAACACGGAAATTTGGACAGACGAAGAAATTATTGGGAGTGTTATATCAAATCCCCAAGAAGAGGATCTAAAGGATGATAGTTGCGTTGTGGAGCCAGATTCTCGTAAAAAAGAAATTTTATCAATAGTAAAACTAAATAATTTCCTCCTACAATTTGAAAAAGGCACTCCTGAAGGGACTACAAAATATCATAGATAAAGTCCAATGTTACATTTCTTTTTTTTTTGAAAATTACTTGTATTGCAACAAAAGAAAGTTACACCTGATTTTCCAAACTGTTGGTTTCCCTTATCTCTTCTAACTGGGTAGAGATATTGGTATCTACCAACAGATTGTTACCCTTAATTTGAAAGCTAGAATTGAAAACTGAATTTGAAAAACATAAATCCTTCAATAAAACAAAGTTTAGGAATTGCGGCATTATCAACCAATGTTGTTTATGTATTCCTCGTTTGCGCTCTTCTTTTGCCAGATTGTCTGCAACTTCATTGCCTTTCTTATTCTTAAACAGAAAACCCAAAAAAATTTCACAAGTCCTCAGAACTTTCACAGCTTCTGCGACTAATCCTTGGCTCCTCCAAGAAATGTTACTTTGCTTGTCTTGAGCCTAATGAATCAACCTCTGACAATCACCTTCCACCCAGAAGTTCTTTAAGTCCATGCTCTTTGCCCAAGTTGTTGTTTCCAGCAGACTCAAAGCCTCTGCTTCTTCTGTTGTGGCTGCACTGAAAGTCCCAGCTGTAGCTTGTATGGCATCACCTGTATCACAACGAATAATTATACCATATCCAGTCGGAGTACAAGAATCAATCCAAGAAGCATCAAAGTTAACTTTTAGTTGATTTGCTTGAGGTTTTGACCATCCTCTATTATTTGTGTCATTCTGAGTTTGTACTACAAATGAGGAGATAGAGATTACTCCCTGTTTTAAGTGTCTCAAGGGAGCCCAAAATGCCATATGTCTCTGCACAGCAAGCGAGAGTTGTAAACTAGTGGTTGATTTGGATTGGAAGATTCGAAGACATTTTTCCTTCCAAATCAACCAATATTTCGTGGCCATAACTTCTATTGCAGAATTTTCATATTCCCCTGTTATCCAGTTAGAGTACATTTGTGCAAAAGAGAAATCCAAATCATTACTAGCATTTATACGTACCACAGGAGGCAATAAAGAAACAAATTTCGCATATGGGCCTTCAAAGAACAGATGCTTTAGAGACTCACATTCATGCTCACAGAAAATACACTTCATGTCTATAATTGTCTTGTGCTCAGCTAGTTTTTTCCTAACAGGTAAAGCATTATGTATACACTTCCATAAGAAATTTTTTATTCTTTGAGAAACGTTTAAGTTCCAAAAAGATTTCCAAAAGAGTTTAATATCAGGATCAATACTATCTATCGCAGGATTTTTAAGTTTTCGGTACATTGAATTAACAGTAAAGTTCCCATCATTTGTAAGTAACCATCTTAGTCTATCATTTTTCAATTTACCTTTTGTATCAGTGAAGATTCTAATTCCTAAAATCTTGTCTGCAATTTTCGGAGCAAAATTGTTTCTAACTTTCGTAACATTCCACATTTTGGTATTTGAGTCTATCAAGTCAGATACAAGTGTTAAAAGGTTTAGTTGACTACCACAATAATTTATGAGATTTTGTTCCATACCTGGAATCCATTTATCTGTCCAGATGTGGATTGGCTTACCGTCGCCTACCTCCCAACAACTGAATTTGTGAATCAGAGAAACTCCCTGCATAATGCATCCCCATATCCACGAAGCATTATAATGCTTCTTGGAATGGAAGATATTTGAGTTTTTAAAGTATTTGTTCTTAAGAAAAGTACCTAAGAGGGTGTTCTGCTGAGTTGCTGTCCTCCAAGCAAGCTTAGCAATCATCACTTTATTCATTTTGTTTGCTTCTTTAAAGCCTAGACCTCCAACTTCTACTGGTTCACACATGAAACCCCAACTAATATGATAATAACCCTTAGAGTTTTTTTTTGTTTACCCCACCAAAAATTTCTTTGAACTGCATCTATCTTGTCTGTGATTTTTTGAGGCAGAGAAAAGCACCCCATTTGATAAATAGGCAAACTAGACGACACAGAATTAATTAGGACCTTTTTACTTGCCTTGAACCAAGGTTGTACCATTCCAACTTTGCGCTTTGTTTTCCATATTAGTAACAATCTTATCAAAAGTCTTGATTTTTGATCTATCAACAAATAAAGGAGCTCCTAAGTAAGAGTCAGTAATGCTTATGTTCTTTATTTTCAAAAGCCTAATCATAATTCTTTGATGTTTAGAATGGATTCTTCTACTAAAAAAAATACCTGATTTAGAGAAATTTATGAGCTGACCAGAAGCATTACTAATTTGATTTATGATGTTTAAGAGATTTTTACAACTCACAAGGCTCGCCTTTGAAAACAGCTGACAATGGTCTGCAAAAAGGAGATGAGAATAGGGATATTATGCCTGGATATTTTTATTTCAGTTATATGTTTGGTTTTTTCCTTAGCAGAAAGGAGCCTAGAGAAAACGTCCATACAGATTAGGAACAGGTAAGGAGATAACGGATCTCCCTGCCTTAACCCTCTGGTAGGAGTGAAAAAGTCACCAAGCGAACCATTTAAAAGAACTGCTATGGAGGCAGTAGAGACACATTGGTGGATTAAACTGCACCACTCATTACTAAAGCCGAAAGCAGATAAAGTTTGAAGTAAAAAGTTCCAATTGACCCTGTCGAAGGCCTTGGACATGTCAATTTTAATACCTAGTCCACCATTTTTTGTTTTCATTTTCTTAATTGAGTGAACTACCTCATGAGCCACCACAATGTTGTCTGCAATTTGTCTAGAAGACAAGAATGCAGATTGGAAGAGAGAAATCATGTTTTCTAAATGAACTTTTAATCTATTCGCTAATAGTTTGGAAAGAATTTTATAGGGGGTATTACTCAGTCCTATTGGTCTGAAGTCGCCAGGAGTTTTAGGTTGTTTTATTTTGGGAATCAAGAAAAGAAAAGTCTCATTCAACTTTGGGTTAATTTTTTTCGTTACAAAAACATTTTGAATTATCGCAACTATCTGGTTCCCGACGAGAGACCAATTATGTTTGAAGAAGCTCACCGGGAAACCATTTGGTCCCGGAGATTTATTCGATTTCATTGATTTAACTACCTTCCAAACTTCATCTGAAGTTGGTATTTTTAAAAGGTCTATATTATCTTGTTCAGATATAACTTTAGGAATTAGATTCATAAGTTCTTGGTAAGGAACATTCGGAGATTCAGTAAAGAGAGTTTCGAAGTGAGATTTCAATTCCTCAGTAATTTGGGATTTCTATTTCAAAATTTCCCCATTTTGGTCTAGAAGACAATCTATTTGATTTCGTTTCCTTATTTTTAAAGTTTTTATATGAAAATACTTTGTATTTCTTTCTCCAAGTTGAACAAAGTTATCTCTGGACAATTGTTTGTGATTTCCTCTTGAGTATCGTAAAGGTTTTCTAGGTCTAAGAGTTTCTGGTTTAGAAGTTGTTGTTTATTATGGTCTCTATTAGACGACTGAATTAAATCAATACTAGTTAGTAACTTTTTGATTTTCTTTTTAGGAATTCCAAAAACATCTTTGCGCCAAGTAGTAAGATTTTCTCCTAAGAGTTTTAGATTATTTAGCACTACATCAGTAACATTGAGCAAAGAAGAATCCCAAGTGTTCATGATTAACTGAATACAAGAGTGTTCTTTAATCCAAGTGTCGAAAAACTTAAAAGGGAAATTAAGATTATGGGCCGAAAAAGGAAAAAGGTTCAGCCTAATTGGACTATGATCAGATCCAAAAGAAGGATGATGGGTTAAAAAGGATTCATAGAAATGAGATATCCATTCATCATTTGTATAGGCCTTGTCAAGCCTTTTCTGAATGTTTCTATTGCCATCTCTATGGTTATTCCAAGTGAAAGAGTTCCCTTGAAAGCCTAGATCCGATAAGTCGGCTCTTTGAAGCAACCTTTTAAAAGGTTCAGCTTCCATACTATTGAAAGGTAACCCTCCCAATTTCTCAGCGGACTAAGAACCTAATTGTAATCACCAATTACAACCCATGACATACTTGAGTGGGATATTCTAATATATCTTCTAGAAATTTCCAAGATTCAAGTTTCGTATGTTTATAAGGGTTTCCATAAAACGTACTCAAAAGCCAGAAGTTATCATAGAAGTTTGTTTTGATCAAAACATTTAACATATTAGTGTTTGAATGTACAATTTCAAAGTGAATACCATCGACCCATGAAAAAGCAAGACCACCTGCTTTACCAATTGGGTCTACAAAATAGCAGTTAGGGAAATCAGTCAGTAGGTTTTTTAGAAAGTGCCTCTGAGACTTAGTCTCAGATAAAAATAAGATTTCTGGTTTTTCTGTTTTTATTATATGATCTAAGTGTTGCTTAGTTTTCTTTGTTCCGCACCCTTGGGTGTTCCAAGCTATAATCTTCATTTTGTAAGACAAGAAACTTTAATTAAACTAAAAGCTATGACCCGAATGTAAAGACCAAATGAATGTGGAGAAGCAAATATACACACAATATGTTTTCAGGTGACAAAGTGCGAAAATTGAGAAACTAAAGACAGAAAAGGGAGCTAATCTACAATTATCAAATCATATGAAATTTTAATTAACTAGAAAGCTATAAGAAGTTATGACCCTAATGTAAAGACCAAATGAATGTAGAGAAGCAAATAGTGACACAGTATGGTTTCAAGTGACAAGTATGAAAATTGAGAAAACTAAAAGACAGAACAGGGAGCAAGTCTACACTTATCAAAGCATATGAGACAAGATTGAATTCAACCATCAAAAAAAAATGTAACTTAATCTTAAAAGAACAATGTATATAAGAGGAGATTAAGATTAAGAAAAAGTACCTGAGCCCTCTGGTTTCCTTCATCAGCAGCCTTTGTTATGAAAACAATTTTCTCTTCAATTGGGATTATAACTGACACCAAATTTTTTGGTTCTCCGAAGAAAGACTCATATTGATTTCATTTTGACTCGAATTAGCCTCTAGATTTAAAACAGGAGGAGGAGGAGGATTAAAATGATTTGAAGAAAGACCACAAGGAGCAAAAGAGGCACCCGAAGTAGAAGAAACATTTGAAGAAGAAATTTCACTTGAAGAAGACGAGAAAGTAATTATGAAAGCAGGTTTCACAGGGATATCAACTTCTGGAGTGAAATATTGCTCATCAGAGAAGTGCGGAGATGAGAGATCTATAAAATCCCTATCAGCAGGAACAGATTCACCTGGACCATGATAGATGTGATTATTACACGCCGGAATAACTGAAGATGATTCACCGAGACAGTAATTTTCCTTTTCGACTAAGTCCCCTAAAAGACCGTCTGCCCTAATTTTGAAATCCCAATATGAGATTTCTCTATAGTCGGGTAAAGGAGAAAAGATAGGTGTAACTGGTGAAAGTTCCGAATATGGTCTCTTACCCAAATTAGACGGATATCCATCCATATCTGAATCCGACCCGACAAGAGAGACAGCTAGATCATCTGACTCAGCTACATCCGAAGAAATAAATAGAAGAGAGTGAAAGCTAAAATGAAAAACAAGTACATGCCACGTAAAAGAGAGAGACAAAAACCTATGCACTAGAGTTAATGCTTCCTATCAGAAAGGCAAATTAAAAGATAGGTGTGGATGCACATTCGTCAAAGCTTCTTTTTGGTCCGAAACATTTATCTTCTCTTTTACTTCTACGAAGGGCAGCAAGTGATAAACCCCTAGTTGTTACAGTAGAAATTCGATAAATTAATTCGCCCTAAATTAATAATTTCGCTAAAATAATATTTTTTACCGGTCCCGAATTGGGCCAGTGTATTAAATTAATAACTTCGTTAAATTTATAAGATAATAAAGAATTTAAGTGTCGAATAGGACCCAACACTGAAATATAAATTAATAATCGTTATAATAGCACTACATTATGATGCCTTACTAAAATAAAATTCCAAAATTGTTTGTTTCTTGTTCACATCTATGTAACATTGAAATATAAATTAATAATAGTTATAATAGCACACAAAAAAAAAAAGAAAAAAGAAAAAAAAAGATCATGTTCATCTGGTGCACCTAACTCTCGTTAAATGCCACAAGGAGGAAACCCATTTCATTTGACGCCTTCTAAATTCATTTTGGAGTTTCTTTGTACACTAGCTCTAGTTAAAATTAGGCCTGCACATCGGCCGGTCGGCGCGGTTTTTGGCCAATACCGGTCACCGAGCCGACGATAGGACGGTTTTCCAAATTGAAACCGTGGCCGAGCCGACCTTCCTTCGGTACAGTTTTTAACCGTTTAGAAACCCAAAAAATAACGAAAATCAAACAATTTATTAATCCATACATCAAAATTAAAATAGGTTGTAGGCATAAAATTCAACTTTAAGCTTCATCGTTAACGTTAAATGAATCAATCCATGGAAATGATTCCTTTACTAGTATATTTTTCTTCTAAACCTAAATGATTGAGAAGAAGAAGATGATGGAGAGCAGATCGTCGTGATGGAGGTTGGTGGTGTCTGTGAAAGCCTGAGAGAAGAAGAGGCGCTGAAGAGAAGAAAAATTGAGAGAGAATGTGATTTAGTTTTCTAGGATTAGGTTAAACTTAATATTATATATGTAGATGGAGGGTTAGGATTAAAAGTAATACAGAGATCAATGGCCAGAGTTTTTCCGGTTTATATCAGCTCGGCTCGGCCGGTTTTGGACTTGAAACCGTGCACCGAGCCGATAGATCAACGGTTCTGATTTTTAGAACCGTCACCGACCGTTGGATGAACGGTTCAGCGCGGTTTTTGTCCGGTTCTGTCGGTCCTGGTCGGGTTTGTCGGTCCGGCCGGTTTCCTATGCAGGCTTAGTTAAAATGAAACGAAGCACTCGGATGATTTCTACAATCATCACTCGAAAATAAAAATAACAATAAAAATGAAAGAATAGAAGAAATTGGAAGAATTTACCCATGTGCATTTCTTTTAGTTACAAAATTTGTTTGGCAGATAATATGGCATGGGTTTCCGTTTGTGTGGATATTTTCGGTATTGATTTTTCAAGATAAGATTATCACGATTTATAAAGACACCAGTATTATTTAGGACAAATAAATATTAACAGATCCTGACCGTTGGATCACTGAATTGGTATCACCCCGCTAATAGTGGTATCCCCAATTATAAATCATGAAGATTATGGACGGATTCACGGACTCTGGCTGGTTAGAAATAATCTGCCTACTTCGATCCTCTACTGTGAGCATCCTATTGAGATAAACCCAGCACGTGGCTATTGCTCATTGGCCATAGACATGTGTTTTGGATAAGATAACATTTGAACCTTCAAACCCTGCACCACCTTTCATTCTGTTTTCCCCAACTCTTTTATACTGAACTCAATACTTGTTTGGGTGTGACATCAAAACACTGCAGTGTTAGGGCAAACAGATTGAGTGAAAGAGATCAGAGATTCGGTGAGATAGTTAAGAAGAAATCAGATGGCTTCACTCACCATGACAACCGTATCCTTATCAGGGATAAACCTATCCGGGAAACAATCAGTCAATGGCCGGCGTGTACTCATCGTTGCAAAGGCATCCAATGCTAGTGAAGCTGTGCCAGCAAAGTTGAGTTACAACAGTAATGCTGGCGACAGCAACAAAGAAGGCAAAAACGCAAGAAGGGAGATAATGTTGGCAGCTGCAGCAGCTGCTGCTTGTTCTCTTGCTGGAGTTGCGTTTGCCGACGAGCCTAAGAATGGGAGCGCAGAAGCTAAGAAGGCATACGCACCCATCTGTGTTACCATGCCAACTGCTCGCGTTTGTCGCGGCTAAATATGAGTTTATTAAACATTCTTAATCTGTACCAAGGGGGAATGTACGTAGATTTACAATGTTCTTATATTTATGCAACTCTATCTCTTTGAACTGGTGAAACAAAAGCTTTTTAATGTTGTTAATTAGTAAAGTAGATGGCTTTAAAATAAATTAACCAACAAACCCATAAACTGTTAAAAATAGTCCAAAGAAGGTCTGTATAGGTCGGATTAGTAGTAAATTTACACAGAACATTGAAGATGAATCCTCCATATAAACTAGTCCGAAAAGTTTACAGCAAAAGAAAGAAGAAGATTTGACCAGTAGTCAATCCAGAAATTGACCATTTAAATAACATCTTTTCTTCTGTAAGTAGAGGGATGTGTGATCCACCCAGGTTTTGTACTGTTCTTATCAAAACAGACGACGAATGAGCAATAGTTCACATGTATTTCACTTATTCGCATTCGATGCATCCGATATAAGCAGCAAGCTAATTTAAGTTTCGAACAAAAACTAAAACGTTACAACAAATCATTACTGTATTATTACAACAATTTCCACACGTATTTCAGGGGCATTTGGGAAAAACCTTCCCCAATTGATCAAACTTGACGTTGTTGCATAATGCTTTTGCTTGAGTTTCTCCTGCCCGTACAAGGTTAATATCCTGTAGCACAACAACACTACAAGGAAAACTTTTACTACAATCAAGCTTTACTGCTGCAGCTGTATCACGTGTTCCTTGAACATTCTTGTACACCACACTTGATACATGTACAACTGATTCCTAAAAAGAGAAGATAAGATTTTACATTTGGAGGAGGATGTTAGTTGATAGTATTGTTAACAATGTACATGTGATTGTAAGAAATACCTGCTCATTGCAGGGATCAGCCTGATCACAATAGTTCTGATTTATGATTATAGGGTTGGTCACATTCTGCATTAAAATGTTTTGAAAGACGATGTTGTTTGCTTTGCCTTTTCCTCCCTGCAAAACAAATTAAATATGAAAGAATGAAATAACAATTGCAAAACTATTGGCACAATCTAGATAAAAGATCCCATCACCCTGTATTTGTTGTGCTCGGTCAAGTTTCTAGCTCCACCGTTGTACATAGTTGCAAAAGGACACACATCTATCTAAACATTAAATATAATTTTTCAGATATGAGTTACCTGCCATGTCTTGATCCTGACTCCGTTAGTGGTTCCTGTGAGTCTTGCTGTATCGACCAATATATTTGAAACATGAGCCTCTGATTTGCCAGCTCTTAAGCTTTCAATACTAACGTAATAAACAAAAAAAGAAAAAAAACGGAAATATAAGAATTAGAACATGCAAAATGTCAAGAAACTAATTAGGGGGTTAGAGCGTGCACAGTGGTACGATCAAAACCAAAGATCAAAGACCAAAACAAACGATCAAATTTGAGTTTAGTCTGTAGTGTCACGTTAAGGCAGTGGAGTATATTTAGTCGGGCGGATGTATAATCCACGCTTGCATGTGGAGCGTTGGTATAATCTTCGTTTGGGCCGGGCGGAGATATAATTAACGCTGCTTGTGGGGCGTTGATAAAGAATACGCTTGTTGTGGAGCGTACATATATTTCACGCTCGGAGAAGGGGCGTTTGTATAATCTACGCCTGGTGTGGCGAACGTATAATCAATGCCTGAATGAAGCGTTTGTATAATCAACGCCTGACGTGGGGCGGACGTATAATCAACGCCTGTATCAGGCGTACGTATAATCAACGCCTGACGTGGGGCGGACGTATAATCAACGCCTGTATCAGGCGTACGTATAATCAACGCCTGACGTGGGGCGGACGTATAATCAACGCCTGTATCAGGCGTACGTATAATCAACGCCTGTATCAGGAGAACGTATAATCAACGCCTGTTTTGAGGCGTAAGTATAATCAACGCCTGTTTGAGGCGAACGTATAATCAACGCCTGACGTGGGGCGTACGTATAATCAACGCCTCCTCTTCTCTCAGGCGTACGTATAATCAACGCTTGGTTTGCAGGCGTACGTATAGTGTTGGACTTCCATTAACACACGTATCTAGCACGTGTGGCATTAAAGCCCGGCCAATCTCTAACCACCACGTATAGCCCACGTGTTCACTTTCCCTTTACCCTAATCTTCTCCGTCTTCTTCTTTTCTTTTCTACCTCCTCTTTGTTTCTTTGTTTCTACCGCCCACAAACACAACACAACTTCTTAACAAAAACATCACAGTGAAGAGCAGTAAAAGAAAAGAAAAAACCAAGATACTTGATGAACCCGGGTTAAAAAAGAGGTATGTTTTTTTTTCTTAATCTCTTTTGTTTTATCCATATTGTTTGTATAATTTATTTAGGGTTTTATTTGTTAAAATTAGTTTATCTAAAGTTTGGTTTTAACGAACAAATAAGAATATGAAATTGGTTAAATTTAATTGGGTATGTGTGTTTTATGTTTTTATAGAGATTAATATGTATGTGAAAAAAACCATATTTGATGATTATGTAAATTTGGTTGAATTTTTTTTTAAAATAGTTAGAGCTTAAAAAAATTTGTGATTAATATTTGTGGGTATGTGTGTTTTATGTTTTTATAGAGATTAATATGTATGTGAAAAAATTGGGTATGTGTGTTTTATGTTTTTATAGAGATTAATATTTATTAGAGCTTCCACAGTGGTTGTAAAAATTTATTTGTGGGTATTGTAAAAATTTGATTTGTGGGTATTGTAATTTTTTTTGATTTATAATCTATTCACTAAAATTTATTAGAGCTTCCACGGTGGTATTGTAAAAATTTGATTTATATTTTTGGGTATTGTAAAATCCGTGGTTATGTAGATTATTGGATAGTTCTCACCCTTCAACTGTTTCAATCAACCTATTTCAATTGAGAGCTTCCTTTTATTGTTTTTCTTCATGTTGTCTGTTGGTAATTAATTTTAGTGAATATGGTTATCAATAATTGTAGTTATGTAAATTATTGGATTAATTTTAAATTATTGTAAATTATTGTAGTTATGTAAATTATTGGATTAATTATTGGTTTTCTGCATGTTGTATGTGAATATGGTTACCAATAATTGAATTTGTATTGTTTTTTATTGAATTTTGAGGTGATTAATTTTAGTTATGTAAATTGTAGTTATGTAAATTTTGGGAGTTACATATGTAGAAGAGCTAATTGCGTGAGTATGGAATTGATTTTTTAGTGATTTTTATGGAATCTTGAAGTGATTAAATTGGGTTGTGGAATCTTGTAATGATTTTGGAAATGCATCGGTGACGATTTAATTTGTGTTTCTGGAATTATAGAATTTGGAATTGATATGGTTTGTGTTAAGGATTTATAGTATTTGGAATATAAATGGTGATGGACTAATAAAAATATTCGTTAATGAGGGTTGGTCTTTTAATAATGTAACTGCATCTATATTGTGTGTGCACAGATGTTGAACAAATTCACAGCGCGTTTCAATGGTCGCGTGAAGACGAACAAGAAACAAAAATCTGTAGCCGAAGAGGATTATAACTTAATCGCTACTGGTACAATTAAGGAGGTTGATATTCCCCGGTTAGGGAGGTTTCCTATACTGCAAGATGATAAACCGCACGCTACTACGGACATCACATTTACAGGGGAGCACAAATTGAAGTATCAACATCGTGGATCTTTGGCATCGGTAATTCATCACTATCAAACTATTTCACAACACTGTCCTAGAGCTAAATATATTATTGAAAAAGCGGGATGGCAAAATTTACTGGACATACAATGTAGCGAAACCAACCATTCAATGGTTGATTATATTGCTGAGCGGTTTTGGGATACAACAAACACTTTTCACTTCCCATTTGGTGAGATGGGATTCACCCCTAGATTGGCTCATGTTGACTGGACTGAGTATCGGTGATGGGCCTGATGTTCCTTATGATTCGGGGAAGTACCAATTTGAACATGTTCGTGAGCATATCTTTCCGGATATCCAAGATGTCACGCTCTGTCCAAAAGCACCGTCGTGGGTTTCAAATTCAATTACAATTAAATATTTAAGGTCATATTTCATCGAAGACAAGTTGGTTGCGGCTGAAAATGATAGCACCCTGGCTCATAGAGTAGCAATTGCCTTTTTCATGTATGTTTTGGGACATTTTTTCTTTTCTAATGCAAAGACTTATATTGATGCTGGATGGTTAGCTGCTTTTGAAAATCTTGATGTAGTATCCACGTATGACTGGGGTGGTGCTGCGTTTTCGAAATTGTATGCGGCACTCCGTTTATCTGGGAGGAGACAGAAGGCACTATGTGGTCCATTCCAAGTATTAGAGGTATTCTTTCAATCTAGTTATTTTTCCTCTCATTGTTTATTTTTTGCTAAGTTATTAAATTGGCTAATTATTTTGATGGAGTAGTTTTGGGGGTATGAATACCTGGGCATATGTCGACCAGAAATCCCAGAGGCGAGTACAGAACAAAAATGGCCCGTATCTTCTAAATGGAATGTACCGAAGAATACAAATGATATTTTCCGTTGTAGGGATTTACTAAGTAAGCTTACTGCTGAACAAGTGACATGGCGCCCATGGGAATCATACAGAGAAGTTCTTGCATCTGATATGGGATGCACGGCTACGCGGCTATCAGACTCGAGATATATATTTTCTTACATGGGCATTGTGAGTTAATTTGTAAATTTTATTATATAACATACTTTTTTCCTATATAACATACTTACTAAATTCTTATTCCCTTTCTAACTGTACACACAACATGTATCTTGGTGAAAGGTGTTGGCGGCAAAACCATTGTACTTTCGCTGTTCCTATAAGACTACACACAGTTATAGGGGATATTGGCAATATTCAAGCCGAACGCCTAAAAAAAGAAGGTTTGGTCGATGCAACAGAGATAGTGCAAGTTGTTAAAGATTATGATATAATTTACAATACTGGACAATGGTAACCAACTCCAAAGATTACGTGACTCATCCTATTTGGGAAGCCCAAACATATGGGTATGTCGGTGACTTGTATACGGTCCCAATTGAACAACCTGTTGAACATGTACATATCCCTCCTCCACATCTATTATCCCACGTAAGTGTACTTTCGACTTTTTATTGTACGTTCGATTTTTGTTGGTATATTTGTACTTATATATTTTATTTTTTCTTCACAGCATGAAGCTTACACATTATTTCAAGAAAATGCTGATTTTAATCAACAATTTCGCGAATTTACATTAAAACAAACGAAGGAGAGGATGGACGTTATCATGTCGAAAGAAGCAGAAATACAAAGGCTAAATAATGCGAACGTTGATTTGCAGCAACAACTATCTCTTTTCCGTATGCCGCACACTGTCCAACCTCAGCTTGGATACGGTTCCTTTTCCCAAACCCTGCCATCACAAGTTTGGAGTGGTATGAATCAGGGATCAGCTTCAACAATGTCCTCAGTCAATACCAATCCGAGAACGCACATGCCTTTTGTGGCACCAAGATCGTCCACTTCGGATAATGATAATATGAAGGGTTAATTTGTTATGACTATTTAGATGAACTGTCTTTGGAGTTATCTTTTCTTATCTTATATAGTATAGTCATATCATATATAGTATAGTCTAATCATATATAGTATTGTCATATCAGGTCACTGAAAAACTTTATCTTTTTTGGAAAACACATTTGCGTGAACCCAAAAAAATATCTATTTTTTTGGTTTTTTTAATGCTCTTGAAAATGGGTTATAAATTAAAGACTGGTTTCACTCAATATATGAATAACAATACATCTCTTCTGCTTCATATAGCAATGGAACAATATGAGAAAACCGCTCATTATTGCTCTTCTGTTTCTTCTTCATCTTCTTCTTCTAATAGTAGTTTTTATTCCTCGGATGATGATGCAATAGCAATTATGCAAAATAACATGGCCGTTAGTTTGGGAGTCCTTGTTACAAATTCAAAATGGCCTCAAACTCGTATCAGAATACCAAGAG